>NC_092830.1:25130699-25430699 GCF_039878825.1 Excalfactoria chinensis | reverse complement strand
AGCCCAGCGGGCCGGTGGCGGGGAGGCCGAGGCTATTACCACGCTCCCATTCTCCCTCCTAATCCTGACTTCACACTTTAACCTGATTGAGCCTTGTTTGGAGAGCTGGCTCCCTGCGCGCCGCCAGGGGATTAGGGCCGGACGCAGCGGGGAGGTAAATCGCTTCCTAGTGGTGTCGGCCCCGTGGCCCCTGAGCCCCCCACTGCCTGCCAAGAGTGCTGTGGGGCTTGGCAGCCTCCAGTTCGGGGCTCCCCGTGCCATAGATTCTCATGCCATAGATGCCTGTACCTTAGATCTCCATGCCATAGATCCTTGGGGCCATGGCTCCTCAACTTAGCTGAGGTGAGTGAGGTGAGTACTGGAGGGGTCCCCATACCCTACACAGGCTTTCTAGACTGGGAGAGATGCTCCCACACCCCAGACTATGGGTGCTGCACTGGATGAGGTCCTGTCAGAGAAGTCTGTGAGCTCTCCAAGACACCTGGGACGGACCATCAGCCACCTGACCATGGTGCTGTGATGCAGCCTGCTGCTCCCACGTGTGCCATTTGTCCCAGAGCACAGGGTCAGACATCAGGGACTGCCCCACTAGCACAGCTCACATCACCTCCACCGCCTGACAGATGACAGGAGCAAGTGCGAAGGGACAGAACAAGCCTGCTGCAACACAGGAGATCAATAGACCCATCAGCACTCGCATCAGCTGCTGACAGACACGTCCCCCCGGGGTTCCCTGCCACAGCCCTGCAGGCGCAGGTGAGAAGTGGCTGCACCCTGCGCCAGCACCCCGCAGTGCCAGCATGATGTCAGGCTGCTGGATTTTTAATGGGCCCCGCCAGTCCAGCTGCCAGCAGGACCAAGGGGATGGGGCAACACCATCTCTGCCTCAAAGTGCCACCCCTGAGGTCAGCAGGGGTCTGTGCACTGCCAGCTGCCATCTACCACCCGCTGTGTGTGGGACAGTGGAGCTCAAAGCATTGGTGCTAATAACAGAGGAAAGAGATTATATGGCCTCTGGAAGCATCACCTGGGCACGGCCACCAATCAGCTGGAAGGGACTGTCACCAACCAGAATCCCTCCTCCCGTCATCCTGCTGCAGAAGGACCTGCAGCACACCCCATCCCCACCAGATACTCATGGGGGATGTGAACCCAGGGTGACCCTGATGCTGGCACCCCTTGCCCAGCTGCAACTCTAACCTCTTTCTGCCCCTCCTGGGGCTGCTCCTATGGAGGTTGAAGGGCGAGCAGCTGGCTGGTACAGGGAGCATCCATCCATCCTCCCATTGGCAGCCGGAGCGGGAGCTTCGTCAGGTGGCCCCAGCCACTGACAATTATGTGCTGAGTAAATCGATGGGCTATAATTGGACTATTAAGATCTCATTATCCTCCTGGCTCCTGGTGCCGCAGCCCACAGCGTACTGGGGAGACCGTGACCTGCATGCAGCCAATGAGGCTGTGTGCTGCCCCATGAGCCTGTCTACGCAGTGGGGGTGGGATGCACAGAACTATGTGCCCATCGCTGCACCCCAACATGCAACCTGGGCAGCTCCAAGCTGTGCAATTGTCCTGCCAGGGAGACAGGTGGATGGCCACCACCAACACATAGCCTCTCAGTGCCAACAGCAACTGTGGCAAGTGGTGGTGCATCAGGGGCACCAGGACTCAATGTGGGCACAGGAGGACACGGGGATGTGCGATGACCACACTGTGCAGTCTAGGTTTTGCTGAGTGGCTCCTGCGTGGGCTGAGCTGCACATGCAGAAGCACAGGGCCTCAGCTCCGCAGGAGGGAGGGTGTTGTGCTAACAGAGGAGCTGGCTGACGAATAGAGGAGAGGGTGGGCGGGAGACGGAGGGGGAACAAAACATCTGCCACCCACCCTGGAGCCTCTTCAGAGGGGGAAACAAGTTAAAAGCAGCAGCTCTAATAGCAACACAAGCAAAATAACAAGCTGCACGCCCTGTTTGGCTGTCACCGCCCCCTCCCCATGCCGTCCCTTTGTTCCAGCAGTTCCTTACCCGTGGAAGGGGAGTGGGCATGCGGCCCGACGCGCAGCCAATGTGGCTCCAGGGTGCCCATCGCAGCCCCATACACCGTGCTGGGCTGGGCTTTGCTGGGTGCAGGCAGTGTGCCATGCCGGGAGCCATGCTGGGCACAGGGGAGCATTGCACCCTGCAGCATGCAGCCTTGCAACGCTCCTCCAAGGCGTAAATGAAAAAGCAAACAGCTCTTCTGCCGAGCCCTGTGGGGAGCTGGCTGGGCCTCTCGTTAGCAGCCTTGTCCCGGGGTTTGCTGAGCTCAGAGCTAATTGACTCCCAGCCTCTGAGGCTTTTAATTGCTAATAAGTGTGAAGGCAGCCCTGCCAGCCCTCCTGGATTCCTCCGAGGTGTGAATGAAGCTGAACCAAGCAGCCCGAACCAGCCAGGCTGAGCCACCCGGCCGAAGTGGCACTCCTGTGGTGGCGGCTCCCAGCCCTGCTCCCACCTCTGGGAAGGGGTGAGGCAAACTCCCCCCACCGTGGTGGCACGGTGCTGCTCTGCACCCCTTTTTCTCTTCTCCAAAAAACACTCAAATTCCAACACATGGGCTAAAAATACACCCCGGTCTGCCAGGGGCTCTGCCTGCTCCTGTGTCTCTTGGATGATTCTACCCAACTTAATTACATTCATGGGTATGAAATCACCAGTAAGTAATTAGACAGCCCCATTCCCACTTAATACGCCAAAAGCTGCCTCCTAATTAAATATTATAGGGATTTAAAAGCATTTTTGACAACATATTAGATATGTAAAATGCTGCAAATTAGCTGGCTCCGCCACTGAAACGCTGCCAGGGAACAATGCGTCTTCGCGGCTGGGAAGAAATCTGGGACATCGCTTCATGTAAATTGGGAGAAGGGCCCATTCTTCTGGCACTGCTTCTCAGTGGGGTTTGGGATTGGTGAAGCACAAAGGCTGCAGCCCTTTCGGTGGTGTGCAGCGTGAACATCCCAGTGGCAACCTGCAGGTTCAGCATAGGGTGAGCCATCCCCCTGCACACCCTCTGGCTAAAAAGCAGATGGCTTTGGGCTCATCCTCACATGCAGCCCATGCAGGTGGGACTGTTGGGATGGAGCCAAGGGCCATGGAATGCTGCTGGGCAATGTAGCCCAGCCCAGCTCATAGCTGTGCCAGTGCAGGGCTCTTCCCCTGAAAGCAATACAGAGATCAGGAGATTTGTAACAGAAACAGCTGGGAGCGAAGGAGGGGAACAGCACCAGGTCTGCAAACTCACAGGGTGTTTGAAATTCACACTTCAAAGTTAATATCCAGCAGCCTGGGCTGCCTTTTCTGCATGTGGAGGCAGGGAGCAGAGCAGCTCCTACTGCAAAAGCTGAGTTTTCCCCACAGAAGCATAGCTCAGAGCCAGGCTGGGATGGGGGATGCAATCCCAAACCAGGCCAGGCTCAGCGTGATAATGCCCTCTTGCTAAACCCCTGGGATTCAGCATCTAAGTGCATCAAAGATGGGCTTTGGGCTGGCTTAAAAAGACACCCTGATAGAAAATCTGCCGTGACAAGATCCCCCCCAGCCATCTGCAGCCTCTGTGCAGCATCCCAGAGCCTTGCATAAGGCAGCAACTGGAGAGAAACCTCCCTCTGCAGTTGGGCACCGAGCCTTCTGCTCAGCCCTGAGCTGGTGCAGAACCCCCTCATCCCAGCCTCATATCTGCAATCCAGGGACAGACTGGGGCATGAAGATGCTGTGCACAGCTGGGGAAGTGGTCCCACCGCCTGCTTTGCAGTAGGAAAGGGATGTGCAGCAGCACTGACAACAGCCTGTGCCCCTCATTATTTTTTCACTGCAAGAACTATCCTATCCCTTATCAATAATTCACAGGTACAAACGATAATGCTCACTGCCCTGGTCTGGGAGCCACATGCTCCTGGCAAGGGGGATGAGGCCGGGGCGATTGCTATTGTTAATGCGTGCTGTGGGGGAGAGGGAGGAGGAGGGGAGGATAAATATTTAACACTGCATCTCTGAGCAAACATCCATGAGGGCTGAACACGGGCTGTACGCAGAGCTGTTCCCCATTAGCATGCTTAAAGCTATCAGAGCAGGAGGACCACCCCCACTTCAGTGCTCAGCCTTGAGAGGGCGGCTGGAATACAGTCCTTTCCTGCCCATTCCCCTGTGCAGACCACAGAGATTGTTACCTTGGGCAGGAGCACCCCCAGCTCCCCGCAGGGGCTGTACCTCAGGCCCTACCTTGGTGCTGCTGGGTGGCCACGCTGTGCGGCAGCATCACAAAAGGGACACAAAGAGCCACACACCGCTTCCTCTCCCGGCCTTTCTTTTTGCCATGTCGAGGGGCAGCTTGGTGTGTAATTCCCCAGGGCGGGAGGGGAGAATAGGTGCCTTTGTTGAAGAGGCTGGAGGGGGAAAAAAGAAAAAACCACCCACAAAAAAAACCCACAACAAAACAAGAACAAAACCCAAGCCCGGCCACATGGACAGGAACACAAAGATCCCCGGAGCGTGCGGAGGAATTCCTGCAGGCAGAGGACTGGGGAGCAGCGGGCTGCAAAGGACACTGCGTCCACCTCCTCCCCTGAGTGCTCAGTATTGAGAAGCTCTCTTTGGTTCAAAAGCCAGATTTATGCCTACTCCAAATTTGTCTGCTTTCAGCCTCCGGCTACCAAGCAATTTTATGCTTTTTGTCTTTATTTTCCCTTTATTTACTTTTAAGAGAATTAGTGACACGTTTACATTCTGGCTTCTCCCATCACAGGTATGCATGGGCAGCGATGAAACCCCTCCTAGCCTACTCCCACAAGCACTAAATAGGCCAAACGCTGCAATTCCCCTCACTTGGAGGCAGCTTTTCCAGATCCCCCCAGTAATCGCTGTCTCATTTCCCAGCATCTCTGAAGCCTGGGCCCCAAAGCAGAAGCAACGCTCACATCCCACGCAGTGACCCCCATCCCGCTCTGCCCACCCCTCTCCTCTAACCCCACATCCCACAGCAGGCTGTGTCGCTGCTAAGTCATTTTCAGCATCCCCAGATGCTGCTCCCCGCCTTGGAGCCCTGACCTACATTTTTCCCAGCTGAAGGACCTCGCGTGCGGCTGATGCCAGTGTGGGTGTTACAGAGGAGCTGCGCACTCCCGTTCATGCTGTAGGATGGGCGCTGTGCTGCACCACCAGCCCCAGTCCTTTCCCCTATACGTCCAAACCCGTGGTTTCTTCCCCAGCCACACTGCTCGCACAGCACTCACCATACACTGGAAGCAGCCAGAGGGTTGGCCAAACTCAATGTTGTCACCAAGGGATGGGGAACCCAATGGGGCAGGAGCAGAGCCCAGCCGTGATTTCCCTGAGAGGCCACCAGTGAATCACTCTGTCAGAGCTGCTATGCTGATTTTGCAGAATATTAATGTTTTCACTGCCATATCCTTCAGGCAAGAGGAAAATGACTTGCAGAAGTCTCGGTATATCATGTCAGCGCCGGTGCTACTTATCAACCCAATTTGTCAGCTCGTCAAAAAAAAAAAAAAAGAAGAGAGATCTGGTTTGTTTGACGAGAGCAATTTTCCATGTGGATTGGCATTAATTATCCTTTAATTCCTCCCTGATTGCCGTCCATGTCGCTGCCGCCGCTGGGACTGGCAGTGCTGCACTCACCCCAATGGAGGACCTGCTGCTCTCCAGGCAAGGAGTGGGCTCTGTGCATCCCTATGGGGTCCTGTTGGGATAGGGAATTGCCTGCCCTGCCAGACCTATTCTCCCCTGGACTGGGAGCCTCCTGGAGAAGCCAAGCTTTGCTTTCTCTCTGGTTAACCCCCCGACTGGGGTTGGATTGTGAGGCTGTTTCCCAGTCCGGGATGCCCATCTGGAAGCCATTAGGCACCTTTAATCCCCCTCATCCATTCTGGTGCTGTCTGAGCTCCCCCCAACCCAACACACACAAATGCTACCATTGAAGCAGTTAATTTAAACAAATTCTGCCCAGCCGCCACCTCGAGCGGTGATGAAAAAGCTGAACGGAGCAGCTCAAAGCCAAGGGGGGAGAATGAGGAAAAAAAAATATAATGAAAGGAAAAAAAAGAGAGAGAAAGAAACCCACTCGGATACCCAGAAAGACCAGCTGCATCCTCCCATCCCAGCCAGTCCTCCCCTCTTGCAGGCAATCAGATAGCATGCAGGCTGTGTAATTGGATGGCAAAGGATAGAGAGAGACATCTTAAAGCTCGGGTCTAATCTCATTAACACCCGGCTGCGGGGATGCTGTGAAATTGCGGGATGCAGGAATGAGCAACACGCTGCTGTGCCCATGGGGAAGAGAGCAAGTGAGGCGGAGCAGGATGAGGAAATGCCTCCGGTCTGAGAGCAAGTGATGGAAATGCCACCGAGCATTGGGAATATTGGCTTTTCCCTTTTCATCCTGTATGCAAAAGCCACTGCCACAGACCAGCACGTACCCAGCAAAACACATGGATGTACATGGCAGCTTGTGGCAAATCTGGACCTTAAGCCCCCCAAAAAACACCCCAAGTGGGTGCCACAATGGGATCAGGCCCCAACCCGCATCCCCAGGACCCCGTTGCCCAGGCGACCCACAATAGCGCCGGCCCCTGGGAACAAGCATCCCAAGCCCAGAACTTGGATTGGGGGGTTGGGGGAGAGATGCCCACCCACCTGTGGGGATGAGGGCTGGACAAAAGCTCCTTTGAGTGCCACAGCCCCCATTGCTGTGCACAGGGATGAGATGCAGGTTCCAAATTGGCACTGGATGGGTCTGGGGGGTGAGAGTGGTTTTTTTTGGGGCTATTGGGACCATCACTACCCAAACACTTAAAGGATGGCCGAGCTCCTCTCACCTGAAGAAAACCTCTTGCCTCCAGCCCTGGGATCTGAACGACTCTCTGAGCAAATCTGCCCCAAACTCCTTCTCCCACTGGAGGGAGGGTGGGGGGAGGTGAGGAACACATTGTATGCCCCTACTGCCATTTCCTGGTTTATGGACAAGATGAGAGCAAGACATCTTTGGTTACAAACGGCTCCCACGGGAGCAGTAAAAATTTATCCAGCTTTTCCTGTCCTGAAGCAAAATACACACACAAACGGGGACCGGTGCCTCGGGGAGGTGCAAAAACCTGGGGGAGGGGGTGGGTATGACCCTGTAATCCACAGCTCTTATGGGGGACTACGGCCGTCAATATCTGGCTGGTTAAGTGAGGATAAGCCTGGGATGATCATTCATTTAGCACAGCCAAAGAACCAGCCCACACCTCCCCAAACCCACCCCCATGCACGACACATCACCAACCACATCTGCGGGATATGCGTGCCGGGGCACTGAGTTACCATCTCCTTTAAAAGCACCACACAATGCTCCTTTCTCCTACGTCCTGGAAATCAAACTACCGAAGGAAAATTCTGCTCACAATGCTTTAAAATTGCTTTGAGCCTTCCTATGAACAGAGCCGTTAAAGCAGGAGGGAGGAAATGCCTTTCTTCTGCCACCAAAACTCACAGACAAAGGGATCCGCTCCTGAGAGCACTTTGTAACTCTTTCAGAGGAACAAAGGTGACACGGGGCACAGTGCAGGCAGCGCGGGCTGCAACGTGCAGTGCTCCCATGCACCCAGCACTGGGAAGACGGGTCTTTGCTGTTCGCTCATTTTCCTTGGAGGTAGATTCCCATTTACTGGGGCAGGGAGGTGAGCAGGGCTGCCCTGCATGGGACAGAGGGGCCCTCTCGCTTCAGCTCCTTTGCCTTAATTGCATTGGGAAAGTTAAATCTGAGCTGTGTACCAGTGCTGAGAGGCAGTGTGGTAGATCTGAGGGGTGAGCACGGTGCCGGCATGAGGGTGGGAAGCGCCGGGGCACCACGGCAGCCCCTCGCCGCCTGCCTGGCAGCATCCCTGCGAGGTCACCTCCCCACCTATTAGTGGCACATTTGTTTCCCCGCGTTTCCTTAGAGCTGTCACGAGCCACACTGACTCTTTGTTCCTGGGGGCTGCGAGGGGGCCTCTTTTCCCCTCCCCAGCTGGCAGGGGGGGGGAGTCCTGCCTCACATAGACCCCACAGCCCCCTCAGCCATTCCCCTCCTGATTGGTATTCGGGGGGACGTGTCCCAGCCCAACCCCCCCCCCAGCCCTGCTCTGTCCCCAACAGAAGGGTCTTTGTCGGAGAGCACAGGGGGATCCAGCACCCGGAACGGCCATACTGTACAGCATCCCCTGCACCCGGACAACAACATCGGGGCACACCACCTCACCCCAATGTTTCTCCATCTCTCCCACCCAGGGTTTCTGAGGAGCGGTCACTGGTGCAGTCTCGCAAGCAACGCCTCCCACGCACAGCCAGCCCCATCCGAGCGGGGCCCGCTTTGTTATCCCTTCCTCCGACAGCTCCTTTTTCACTTGTCACCCTGTTTTGCTACTATGCAGCTCACAGCTTCCTCCTGCACAGTCGCGGTCTCCTTCTGAAGGAGGCAATTTGCATTTTCTCAAGTTATTTATCATCGCCCGATTTTTTCTCTGCCTGCCTTCAGAGGGGCAAGTAGGGCTGTTTTGGGGCCAGACGCAGGGATGGCAGTGAGGAACTGCCCCATAGCTCACTGCAGTGCCCCTTCCTCTATCAGAGCACCCAGCTGCAGAGGTCACCTTCTTGCCTGGGTGATTTTCCCCATTGGGAGCAAAGATGCATGTTTTATCAGCTCGCCACTTTGCAGGAGACGCACCCCCAGCCCGCCACGCTTTGTTCTTCCGTCCGGCGCTGACAGTTTAATTAAACCCGGTTTGAGATGGGGTCACCTGGGTCAGGCGCACTCCAGCAAAACCTCAGATCAGCGCCATTTCCAGCCAGAGGCGCTGCTTAATGAGCTGTCCGCTCATTAGGGCGGGTAGGGATAAGGGAGGCCACGCAGTGTCCCTTGCCACCATGGGTCCTGCACGGCCCTTTTGCTGCCACTTCCCCTGGAACCACCCTGGGGGCACCTGGGTAGGATCCAGCCTCACACACAGCCCTCTGCATCCAAACCCCCAACCCATCCATTATCTTGAAGAACAAATGATCTCTACAGCCCAGATCTGAGCAACTCATTGCAGCTTACACAGAGCTGGGAGTCCACAAAGCACCGCCAAACTGGGTTCAGTTTTGATGCTGTGATTCAGGAGGTGGAAGAAGTCTTCCTCCATCCCGACCTGAGCAAGGTTCTCTCCGTGCCTGCAAGAGATCCCCATGGCCAGGGGCAGGGAGGGGGTGGTGGGGCCACCCCAGATCCATTTCATAAGGTCAATAAGCACAGAGCCTGGCGGAGAGGCTCCGATTTCAGCTCAAGCAGAGCCAATTTCAATTTACCTTGAACCCATTCCCCACTGACTCATACCCCCACAGCCCAAGCCGTGCTTGCTGCAGTTTCAGAGTGTCCTTATGACCTCCGGCATCACCACAGCAGCACGGTTTCAGATCTCACCTCCCGCTAAGGCAGCGTGACTGGGCGTCTAGACGAACTCTGCACTGGGCACCCCTTCCCTGCCGTCCCCAGCACAGTCCTGATTAACAAAGCCGCCAGAAGAGCCAGCAGCAGGTCCCCTGCTCCCCAAGGGATGCTCCAGGGACCCGGTAATGCCTAGTGCAGGAGGCTGCAGAACTCAATGGAAACATTAATGTTTTGCAGTGTTTTTGTTGCACAACGGGCGGCTGGAGGATGGGCCGTTGCTGGTGCCGTGCTACTGCACAGCTGAGCTCAACAAATGCCATTTGATAATTAATTGAACGCCTGTGCTATCAGCTGCCATTACCTAGGCCCATCGCTGGCTCTCGGCCACCATTTCACACATCCCACGCTGGCAAACCCACACGGCAGTTTAACCCTTCATTAAACACCGGCAACCAACTCCTGGCACCAGCCACAGCCAGCATTGCTCCCCGGGCACAGCCACATCCTGGCAGCATGGGGACCAGAGATGTGGAGCATCCATCCACGCTCAGCACCCAGCCCAAGCCACCACAAGTTTAGGACAGGGCAAAAATAATCAACAACAAATTCCCCCAGGGGCTGCCCCTCCTGCCCCACACATCCTTGGCAAGGGAGGTACTCACAGCCTGGACAGGGCCTGGTTGTGCTGGAAGAGGAGCTCAGGCAGGGTATGCAGCTGGTTGCGGTTCAGCCGTCTGTAGGAAGGAAGAAAGGGTCATGATAAGGGGGGAAAGCAGCCAGTCTCACCCAGGATGCAGCTTTGGGTTGCTCCTGCTCCCAGGTGAATGGGAGCCAACTGGGCATTAATAGATTTACTCACAATATTGCAATTATATGCAGACAGGACTCCAAGCTGTTAAATGCTGATTGCTGTTTAACTGCACTGTTAACCTGCTGCTCACTCAGCTCCTAATATTTGCTTGAGCAGCCTTGATGTGGTTTAAGCTGCTGAGCTATTTTATTGAATGCTGAACTGTACCTTAGAGCTCCCTGGTTCACATGCAGGACGCAGCTGATAACAATGGTAGTGATTTGTGTTTAACCTGCCCCTCACCTCAAAGGCATCAGAAAGGGCTTTAAGATCTGTAGAAACAGCAATAGGTTTGCTACCCACACTGCTGTGCATCAGTGATGCTGTTTGAAGTCAAGCAGCACAGATGTGCTACGGGTTAATGCAGAAAGTAAAGGATGCTTGCAATGAGCAGAACTGGCTGCTTGGTGCCACCCGCCCGCACACCACCACTCACAGCCGCTCCAGCTCCTTCATGTCATCAAAGGCACCACGCTCCACCACACTGATCTGGTTTTCCATCAGCTGCCTGCAGAGAGGTACATGGAAAGAAGGGGTTGGCTTTTGAAAGTATGGTCCCCAACCAAACCCAACCACTCCCAACCTAACTCAACCCAACCCATTCCAGATCACCCTATCTCAATCCAACCTCTTTCTCCCTGCTGGAAGCCCACCGTGCTCCATCCCAAGGCTGATGCCAACCAGCAGGTACCCCCAGAGGACTCAGCCCCATCCCTATCTCCCCTGGGTGCCGCAGGCTGATCATGCTTCCTGCTGGGAACTCACAGGACACGGAGCTGCTTCAGACCAGAGAAGTCATTCTTGTGGATACGCGTGATGTTGTTGCCATTGAGCTCCCTGGGAAGAGAAGAGGTAGAGGTCAGTGTGGAAGCACTCAGGAGCCATGCAGCTACCTGGAAACTTCCCACAAAAAGAACAGGCAAGGGCCAAAGTACAGCTGTGACCATTGCATCCTTCATTGGGAATGGCTGCTGGCCCTGGAGAGGACAGAGACCACAGACTGCAGCCAACAGTGCACAAACTTGCATTGCTCAGGGACCACAGAGCAGTAAGAGGTGCCCTGCCCTCCCAGCATGCCTGCCCCCATGCTAATGCCCCCCCAGGACAGGAGTTCTGCAGCCATCATAAATGCAGAGTGCAGCCCAGTGAGGACAGAAGCTCCTGCTTGGATGTAAATTGCCCCATGGGGCAATGCAGCAAACGTCTGGCAGGCTCATCCTGAATTCATGGAGCCACTCAGAGAGGGCAGGAGCAATGAGAAAACCAACAGCTGCCCCCCAGAAAAGTAGGATGGCTCCAGGCACACAGCTGCAAGTCACCCACAGGCATTAGGATGGGTTCAGTGCTCGGCCATCTCACACCACTGAAACAACCGCCTGGAGAATAAGTCACACTCCAAGGACTTCTGCCAGCCCAGTCAGCTCCTGTGTCCCACCTCTTCTCTTGGTGGAAATAAGGAAGAAAAGCTTTTGGAAGAATGGTCCCCAACCCATCTCAGCCCAATCCATTCCAACTCATCCCATCCCAACCCATTCCATTTCAACCTCTCTCTCCATTCCAACCTGACACCTGCCTCCACCAGTTCCACGGCCATGCGACGAGCTGGGGTCATTGCTGGGATGGCCCCAGAGGCAGCGAGCAGCATGTAGGGCCGCCCGGTACAGCCTGCGCAGCCGCGCACCCCGGGGTGCTACCATTGTCCTGCTGAAACGGCTGATAATGGCTAATGAGTTCCAGCTCGGCGTTATAGCCTCATAATTACACAGCTATTCAGCGGCTGAGATTGCCAGGCTCCTGCCATTATCCAGCCGTGTGTGCCTGTGTTGGGAAGGAGGCGGGGGGGGCACGTTACTAGGACACAGATGAATGCAAGCAGGGAATGAATAGAGGCTCCCCAGCCCCGGCGATTAAACCGAAACCCATGCTTGGGCTCTGCAGCCCCCCGGCTCGCTCTGCATGGCATCAGGCTGCGGCAAATGATGACCCTCACAGCAAAGTGGGAACGAACAGCAGGTAAAGCTTACTCGTAAGGATGCCGAGGCAACCCTGCTATTTAACTTCATGCCAATTTTCCCTCCTCCATTCCCCTTGTAGATAAATCACAGCCTGCCCTGCCCAGCGCACCGGCTTCCCGTGGTCCGGCTGCATGCTGTGCCCCCGTGCTTCCCTCCACACGGTGCTTGGGGATCGCCTGGCAGCGCTTCTGGGCAAGTCATTTTCATTGCAACCTTGAAGTTTCAGAACCCCCTTCCATTTCTCCCCAGGAAGAGGAAAGTCATTACAGCAAGCGATCCCCTCGCGACGGCGCTGGCGGATCATCCCGCTCCCAGATGGGATGTCGGCGCTGCGCAGGGCTCATTTGCTGGATTTGCATAGTCTGGGTTTATATTTGGTTTCTATCTTTGGATGGCTTTTTCCACTCCCGGGGGTTCTGCTGCATCTTTTCTCCTTGCAGCGCCTGAGCTACACCAACTCTGCTACAAACTCAGAGAGTGCAAATGCTGAGCAGTAATTCTTTAAACACAGCCAACGCGAGCAATATTTCCCCCGGCGCTGATTTACTGGGGAGGCACAGTGCTGGAGGCAGCACAGCCTATTTGTGCCTCACTGCAAAGCATCCCCTTTTGGCACACAGAGTCCATGCTCCAGCACACTCACATCTCTCCCAGCCTGGCGTCATCTGCAAACGCCATAAGCAGCTCTCTTCCCTCTAATGGGGACGCCAAGGAGAGCGAGACCCCAGACTGACCCTCTGTGCTCAGCACTGGGGGACAGAACAGCTGCAACCTTTCATCCTACACTTTTATTGCATTTTTCAAGACTTTCTGAGATTTGAGCTGGCTGCTTGAATGCCACAGGGCCACAGCGCAGGCTGTGAGCTGCAGAGCCCTCCACAGCCCTGGTGAAACAAATCCCCCCCACTGCCAACACAGAGGGATCCTCACTGCACAGATGCCCCACAGAGCAGGGTTCTGCACTATCTGGGCTCATTTCAGAACAATTGCTTTTTAGTGAAGAAGAAACCAAGCCTGCAGCACCGGCCCCCAGAGCACGAGGTACTGCGTAAGCTTTTATGAGGTACTAACCCAGGTTAGCATTGCGATAAATTTTTAAGCGCTACAAACAGCATTGATTGTGCCACCAGTGCCGAGGAACGGAAAGGCTTTCTGCTCTCCCTAAGCTCTCTCTGGGGTTTACACACCAGAGCCATTAGCTGCCGGCAGTTGGATGCACAGCATCGTGGTGCATCTTCTCTAACCACTCTCTGTTCTACAAGGTGCAACCCTGCCCACACCTCGCTTTGCTCAGCCCTCCCAGCATGGGGACAGCAGGACACAAGCATCCCACAAGCTGGGATGTGGGATGGGGATGCTGATGCCCGGCCCCCAGCTCCAGGTCTCCCATGGTATCCTGCACTGGGACTGGAGCTTCCCCCCCACTGCAAGCCGTGTGGGGGAATGCATTGTGCCCCTGCCTCCCCAGCTCCGTGTGCTGGGAGCTCACTTCTCTCCCACTCGCTGAGCCAAGGGTTGCTCCTTGGCTGCATCGCTTGAAAAATTCATCTTCCCTTTTTTCTGATCTTCCTCCTCCTAGCAGCCTCTCTCCCCCATAGGATGCTCTCCTCTGCTATTTTGAGAGGTGAGTGCATCCGACACGCACGCCAGGAAGGCAGGCGCTCAGCAGAGCCTTGGAGCCTGGATGCCCCAGCTCCCCTCCGCAGGCTGCACTCCCCCCGAGCTTCCTCATTTTATAGCTCACACAAACCACCCCGTGGTTCTACCAGAGGAAAATTCATTAGAAAACACTGACAGAGGAAACAATGAAACAGGGGAGCATGAAACTCAAGGCAAATGTATGCAGCGTAATGAGCCCGGCTGTGCAGTGTGTACAGCTGTGAGCATAGGGTGCTTCCTGCACCGCTGCTACCAATGTTTCAGGGCTGCAGCAGTGGCATTTGCAAGAGCACACAAGGGGCCAGCAATTAAGCCGGGAGCAGCTTCCCTTCCTCAGCACAATGCATCACCCCAGAGGAGCGAAGTGGCAGCACGTTTAAGGCAAAAATATCTATTTTAAAGGATGCTATAAAACAGAAGCGGGGAAGGGTTTATAGGGAAGCAATTGCTGTGCAGGGTGAGAAGTGGTCACCAGAGGCCAATCCGCCAGGCTTTATTGCCTGTTACCCGTGACTTCTCCCAACCAGGGGACAATAGATCCTCCACTATCAGCCTCAGCTCCATCAATACAAACACCACATAGTTTTTTAAACTAATATTTTTCCAGCATGCAATTCCACGGAGAGCGAGAACACAGCGTTACCATGGCAATATATAGACAGCATCTGCCTTGGACGTAGCTGAAGGGAGAAATTGGAATAGAATTGCAAATTTCCTCTGTCCAGGAAGGCTCCTAAGGAAGCACAACGCTGGGCTGGCAATGATGGGGTGCTGTGGGGTGCACAGTGAGGCTCAGCCCATTGGAGAGGGGGGAAAAGGGGTGAGAGGGCAGTGCTCTGCCATCAGCTGAAAACTTCCAAAGCAGAAGCAAGTGCAAGGCAATCAGACTCAATTGAGCCCTCATTAGCAAATAGCCGTGCTGGAAGCAGCCATTTGATGGCAGTGAATTTGCACCGATCCTGCTGCCACACGGAGAATTACCCAACAAGAGCTATCTGCTCTTCGGAGTCGCTGCCAGAGAAAGCCACCAAAGGGTGTGATCCAGAAACGATGTGAGCTCAGACCTCATCCCGGGTGCTGCTGCCCCGACCCCATACAGCAGCACCCAACACCGCCCAGGGGGCACTGCAGGACGCCTGGGAGAAAGCCTGCTGCCTGCAGACGCCGTGCCAGATGCATGGTGCAACAGGCGGCCAGCCTGGCAGCGGGGACAGCCTGCTCCTGCTGCATAGCCCGGGGGCGCGAGGTTGCAGCTTCTTTCTGAGGAATCTGAACTGGCTGCTGAGCTGCTCCACCACAAACGCATTGCTCAGAGGTGGGACCTGTTCTGCACAGACACCTTGAGCACCTGCGAGGGTGTGCAATAATGCTGTGAGTAGTTTCCTGGCAAACAACACGCACGAGAGAGCAACACATCTACCTCAGCCCAGCCGCCAGGTCTGATAGCAGAAGCTGCACGACAATACAGAAACCCCACACCACCTCATAGAGATGGGCAGGGTGCCCAGCAGGTCATCAGATACAGGCGGGACCAAGGGAAGATGTGCCCGTGGGGCAGCAGTGAGATACTTCAGGGTCACAGCCCACCCATCCCCTTCATTAGGGTGATGCTGAGCACAGCCCAGTGTGGAGCAGCTGCTGCAAAGCCCACTGTGCTCCCCAGGGAGTGAATAGGGCTGGTGCAGGAGTGGCTCTGCCCAAGCCATGCTCCAGACATGGGCACCCCAGAGCTTGCAAAACAGCTCTATAGGACAGCAGCTCGTAGTCATGGGGTAATAATCACTTGGAGGAGGATAATTATGGCAGAAGAGAAAACCCCATGAAAGCAGTGCCCTGCAGAGCTGGCGCTGGGTGCAGTCAGGGCAGCTGCCAGGCTGCTTGTATGCAGTCCCTGCCTGCCAGCCCCAGCTGCAAGCACAGGGCATGTTCACAGACCAGCGAGCAACAGAGCACAGCACTGGGGTAGGAGGAGCAGTGTGTGGCTGTCACAGGGCCACTGCTCAGGGTGCGTACTGACAGGGGGCACCCGCTGTCCCCAAGCAGAGGAGAGAGGCTGGGAGCAGCCCCACTGGGAGTAGGTGCACCCATACACCAGGAACCTGTATGTCTGCACTATGACTGCACTCCATAGGATAAAAGTTCTCCCTATGGGGGTCCACTACAGACATCTGGGGACCCTCCCAACATTTATGAGGGGGGCTCAGCAGGGGGATGCTGGTGCAGGGGACTCATGGGGCTGAAGGCTGCTCACACTGCAGAGCACAGAAAGCACGGGAATAGGACCCAATCCCTGGCACCACACATCATTTCCAGGAGGGATTACCAGGGACAAAGGGGTGCAAAGGAATCCAGGATGGTGAGGACCCACAGGCAGCCCCCTCCAGATGCACGGGTGCCCAAGGACAGGTCACAGTGGGGACAGCTGCATACTTACTTACGGGCACCGTTGTAAACATGCCCTGGAGCAAGCAAGCCCCTGGGCACTGATCTGACCCCCGGCAGCTCCACACATAACACACGCAGTCACACGCGGGACCCCTCGCACATCCCTCCCGCAGCCAGCTATACACTCACCCTGCCCCGCTGGGCTCTAGCGCACGCACAGATCCCTTCTCGCCGCCACGGTTGGGACGCTGCGGGCGCAACCGCTCCGCGCACGTCCCCTCGGACTCCCGCTCGCAGCCCCCCGACGGGTTCCCCCCGCCGCTCCCCGCACAAAGGAGCCCCGCGGTACTCACAGGCGCTCGGTGCCGCGGGGGATGCTCTTGGGCACGGCTCGAAGGGCCGTACCGTGGCAATCCACCGTGGTGCCGCTGCAGGCGCAGAGCGGCGGGCAGGCTGCGGCGCGGCCCCGGCACAGCGCGGCGAACGCCAGGAGCCAGGCGGCGGCCCGCAACCCCACCGGGACCCCCGCTGCCCCTCCGGAGGTCGGGGCCGCGCCGGGCGGCACCGCCATGGCAGCGGGCAGCTAAACGGAGAGAGCGCTGCGCATCACCGGGCGCGCGGCTCGGTTTGGCACGGCGCAGCCCCGTCGAAGAGCGCCCGCACTCCTCACTGCCGCCCCATCCCGCAGCCCAGGCACAACCTCCGCGTTGGCTCCTCCCTCCCTCCGCCCTACCCGCCCCACCGAGCCCCCCCCTCCACCCTGTGCCGCCGCCCCTCCCCGCGCCCCCGGCACGGTAGTGGGAACCGTCGGGGCTCTGTGCCGCGCTAACCACTCGGCTCCGCTCGGAAGGCTTGGGGTGGGCAGAGGACGGGGAACGAGAGATAGGACAGGGCATCCGCATCCTCTCTTTGGAGGGTACGAAAAGCTCCTGCATCCCCGCGTGCTCCAGGCACAGTTGGACCATTTCCCAATCCCTCCCCCCATGAGCTCTGTCTCCATCGGCCTGGTGAGACGGGAGAGGTGCCGAGTCCCTCTCGCAGGGAACCTGCAGCCGTGCTCGAGTGCAACTCAGCTCTGTTCTTTGCCCCACGCACAAAGCAGCAAATCTTACAGTCCCGGCTGAGGTGCTGTCTGCATCCTTTTCCATTCCAAGGGAAAATCTCGATAAGTAAAGCAACAAAAAAGCCTTTGTGACCAATCTACCTAAAAAGCAAAACATACCTGTTTCAATGCCAAGAAACACAAAACAAAAAGAAACCACGAAGCCAAGAAATCTTCTGAGCTCGGTCCCAAGCTGTTGATGTTTTAGAACTATGAATGTTGCATTCAGCATCACCCTCCCCAGGGTCCACAGGTGAGAAGCAGGAGGGTGTAACTGGGAGGGCTAATGTTAACAATGACACCTGCAGAACCTCCCAGCTGTAAAGAAACTTGCAGGCATTTTGTAACAGCAGGGAGAGCCCTGGCTGCTGGAGCAACTGCTGCAGCTTTCCTTGGAGGAGGAATGCAGGGATGGCAGCAGGTCCTGAGGCCAGGAATGCCTCTTAAATCAGTGCCACCCCATACAGTGCAGAACAAACCAATGATCCTTAAGCAGAAAGAGTGAAGGGTACGCTCAGGGTCTCTCTCTGAGCAAGAGCTACCTTGCATACACGGAACTGCACCGGGTTGGCGTGGACTGGCAACCCTTTCCCATCCAAAATGCTGGCTCCCATCATCTGTCTGCATTTTTGTGACATCTCCTTCCTCTGGCCCCAGTCCCAGGAGGAAGCTGTGGCTGAGATGCATGAAAGGGGTTTGTTCCCTGTTGCTACACAGCAGTCCTGACAGCGAAGAAGATGAGCAGCTTCCCAGGGGCTGGGAGCTGACCCTGTGTTGGCACGGCATCAGCAGGGCTCCTTTGGGGACTCTGGTGGCAATGACACCACAGAGCACCCAGAGGGAACCAAGTCACAGTGCTGAAGAGTTCAGCTGAATTTCTGGGGTGAAGGTTGTTTCCCAGCAGCAATGTGTTCCCCAAAGCCACAACCGAAATGGGATGGCTGAGGATATGGGATGAGATCCTCCAAAAGTGCCACACGGGGTGGTGTTTGCTTTGGAGAGCAACATCTGCATGGGTGAGGCCCAGTGTGCCACTGAATATGGATGAGGAGCTGGGAGGAAAAGAAACCTCTAACTTTCCTTTATCAGGGGAGGCCTGGTCCTGCCGTCTGCCGCTGGGATCTGGGCCAAACTGCTTGGTAGAGAGAGAGACCATCTGGATCGTCTGATGGGCTCTGGGTTTGGTTAAAGTGAAGCAGAAGCCTTTTTTTTTTGCAGGAAAGGAGCTTCCATGGGAAGATCTGGGGAAGGATTCCAGGGGACGCGCCAGACCTGTCGTGCAAAGAGATGCGAAGCAGCTACAAAGCTTCAAGTGAAGTTTGCTGCCAGCTTTAAGCCAAATTCCCCCAGGGCAGCATCTGGGCATCATTTCCATCTCTGCAGGACAGGTTGCAGCGTGCTACTGAGCTGCCCAGTCCCTTCGCTTCCCAGGCAAGGACTGCAGGATAGCAGGATCCCACCCTTCCCTTGGCAGTACTTCTAGAAAGCAGCAGGGCTGGGGGCTGAAGATGTGCTAAGACCTCCCAGGGACACCTGTAGGGGCTCAGCTCATGTGGAGAGGCCAAGCTTGGCCTTGGAGTAGAAAGCACTGCTGAGAGGGGGCTGGTGTGTCCTCCCTGCTGTGGTACCTGTTGGGCTCACATAGAGTGGCAGTGCCCTTGATGGGTCTGTTATGGAGTGGCATGGGCTGCTGGGATCACCGTAAGTCAGTAAAGCAGTGTCAGGCAGGGCTGGGGTTGCTCTTGCTGGTGACTCTCCGGGGACAAGCCTGACCTTATTGGCAAACACCGGCAGCATTAGTCTGTGAACACTGCCAGCATTGCCCTGTGTGCGTGGCCAGCATCACCCTACAAGCACTGCCAGCACAGCCCTTGAGACACTGCCAGCTGAGCTCTGTGAACACAGCCAGCATCACCCCACATGCTGCGCCAGCAGCATTCTGCAAGCATGTCCCCATTGACTGCCTGGGGACTTTGCCACTGTAACAGAGCAAAAGGACCAGCACTCACACCTTGCCCTTGGATCCCTTGAGGTGATGTGAGAGATGCTGGAGCTCTGCTTTGCGTGGATAGCATTCACATCAAGCAGCCCAGCACACATGAGAACTGCTGTTCCCAGCAGGGCTGGACTTGCTGGCTGCCTGGGAGTGCTGCAGTACAGCACAGGCTGGTTTGAACGAACCACATGTGCTGAGGTGCTTAACAGGCACCTCACACATTGAAGCACCGTTGGTAGTGCAGTGTGGGACCAGGGACTGTGAGTCCCAAATGCAGCCATTGTTCCACATCTGCACACAGAGGACCTTCCCCAGTCTCTCTGCCTGGAGCTATTCATTACCTCCTCAAGGAAGATGCATTGGAGGCACAATTTACTGTTTAATAGACCAAGTGATCCTGAGCTGTGCAGGACTGCGCCCAGAAGCTGGTCCAGCAGAGATCCCACCAGCAGCTCCCAACGTGAGCACGGGGTCAGCGTGGGGCCCAGCATCCAGATCCCAGTGTCCACACACTCGCACAATTTATGAGCTCCAGCGTGAAGCCCTCACAGGAGAGATGGGCAAACAGAACTAAACACGGTAAGTTATTTTCACCACGAAAAAATATTAGCTCATCTAAGCTAGTGAGAATGTGAAGCCCAATAACTGGTCTGGCTGGTGCCAACATCTATCGCTAGCAGTGTGTGTGTTTTTGTCTACAGCATTGCCCTAGGCAGTGAGATACAGTGGCAGCATGACAGCTCCTAGGCATACACAGTAATTTAAGGGAAAAAATATCCTATTTCATCTCTGAACCAGGGCAGAACCGTTTAGGGGGGGGTAAAGAAATCAAGACAACTTGCAAACATTGATTTAGACTGCAGTGACACTGCAGAACTTATTTGCAAGTCTGGGCAGTGCACTTTAAGATAAAAACTGTTTAATGAAATGGAGGAGTGCTGCTTGTTTGCTTTGTAATGTCACTGCCGTGCAGGAGGAGTGACAGGCCAAAACCAAACATGCTGATGGCTGAGATCCCCCCCAGGGCTGTACCCTCACCCCGCACTTGGGTCCAGCCATACAGCCGAGCATCGGCGTGTGGATTGTGGCTCCGAAGGCTAAAAACAACTCATTTTCCAAACAATGTAAGCAGACTGAAGCTGTCGCTTTGAATCGCGGTCGCCTCAGTGTTATCGGGGAGGCGATATTTGGATTCGCAGTATTCAAAATAGCTACTGTGAGTTTTTGCAGCTCTTTGTTCGTCATTTTCAAAGCCAGACGCGTCTCTCCGGACCCCCAAGCCCACTTTCAAGTGCAGAGGGGTCTGTGCGCTCTCCCTCCCCGAGCTCAGGGAGACGCGGGTCCCTCGGCACCAAACCGCAGCCCCAGAGGAGAGCTCCCACTTGGAGCGGACCCTGCAGAGACAGCGCTGCTTCCCAACACAGCGTGCCGCTCCTGCTTGATTTTCAATTGCACGGCGAGGATGTTAATGAGTGTCTGAACCACGGCAGGCAAGCCCAGGGCATTTCAAATGGAAGAACTTCACAGGGAAATAATCTGCATAAAATCTGAGACACCATTATTAAGAAGGGAGTGAAAATGCAAGCAGAAAGCATCCTCCCTCAGCAGCCGAGAAAGGAATGGTTCTGAAGAGAAAAATGTATTCATTTGATCCATTATTTATATAAAGTGCTCTTTGTAAACCTGATTTCCCATCACCCTGCTGACAGCAGGGGGAAGACAGGAAAGGAAGAGGCCCAACTTTCCACCTCTAGGGGAGGACAGCTCGCCTGGGCGCCCCGTGTTGTGCTCGGATCCCGGGTGGAGGACAAGCAGCGGTGCCGGGGGAGGACAGAGCCGTGGGCAGGCGGTGCCTGCACGCCCCCAGGAGAGCAGCGCTGGGGCTGTGAGCAGACGCTCCTTCCTTTTGAAGGCGGCTGCACCGCCAAGCCCTCCCCGTCCCACTGAAACTGCTTAAGGCACTCGACAAAACCGTTAAAAATAAAAGCATTTAATATGGGGTTTTCGCATGAACACGCGGAAAGGCAGCAGTCTGAAACAGTACATACGTGGCATATATAAATAAGAACAAAGATTAAAATGCTTTGGGAAATGAGAGACTCTGGGAACAGTTAGCGACTCTGGGAGGAAGGAAGCATCCTTGTGAGACATTGCACAGAGCAGATAAACGAACACATCCAGACGTGACTGTGGAGTGCTGTGAACGTGGGGCTGTGACAACCAAAGGGTCCGAGGGGCTCAGTCTCTGCTGGCCACCTCCATCCTCAGCATGAGCAGGAGAGCAGCATGGACTAAAGGCAGAGCACCAACCCCAGGACCTCTCTGGGGACTGCACCCGTTGTTTGCAATGGAAGGCATGCAAGACATGCAGAAAGTATTTTCTTGGGGCTAGACAAATCTCAGCAGTGCCAGAAGCCAGTCTCTGAGCTAGAGCTGTCAGCATAAGGGCTGACACCGGAGAGCAGAGCTACTTTCCACTTGTCTGTACAGGAGCAGTGTATTTAGCCAGAGGAACGAGAATGCCTTGCTAAGCCAACATCCAAACAGAGATACAGATACGTCTGAGTACGCTAGGAGCAAGAGGGAGAGAGGAGGGGTGAGATGGACAGAAGGATGGCCGCCCTCAACGCAGGAAGAGCAGAGGCAGCAGGAGCAGAGCCAGCTGCCCACACACTGCCACCCCACCCGGGGCTCTGTTCCAAAGGGAGGCTGATGTCCCCAGGGCTCTGCCAGCAGCACACTGCACTGCAGGAGGCTGCAGGGACTGGGCAGAAGTGCACACAACCAAACACACTGCGCCCTTCAGAGAGGAGCACAAAGACAGCTTCAGCCTCTGGAGGGGTGGATTACAGACACATCCAAACAGCACATACTGTTACCGTAGCAAACAGCCTCTGCCCTTCTTCACAGCATCCTCACCTGCCCGGTCCCTGAAGAACCAGCACTTTCTTTGCTGTGACAGAGGCTTCTAACACCAGGAACTCACAACTCTCACATCTACTGTCCCACTGCCCCTTTGCATTTCCTCCACTCTGGGGTCAGACTGGGGACAGGCACTCGCAATATAGTACCACAAACATCCCTTTGGACATCGCAGCATGAAGCACACAGCTTTGTGGCTCTTAAAAAAAAGAAATAGCAGTACAAAAACATGAATAACTCCACTAAGCTCCACAGGGCTCCAACACCCCATTCTGAGCCAGTCAGACTGAGCTCCCTGCTCACATCCCCATACTCACACCTCCTGCCACCAGTTGTCTCCAAAAGCTGTCAAGGACAGAGCTCTAACTCCTGTCGGCTGCTGGTTCTTAAAGATTAGAAGACAATTATAATTGGATTCCAGAGATTATTTGCTTCGCCAAGGAGGGCTGAGAAGTGTTTAGATGGTTCCTCAACTGATTAAATCTTTATTTCACAGTAGTGACCCCGTGTGTCTCCTACCCCAGAGTGCTTGCCGACAGGTACTTGGCAAGATTGGCTCACTGGAGCACTCCATCTTAACAAGACAGCTGACAATGGCCAGCTGTGATGGAGGTTTATCCTGTCTCTAGATGGTTTCATCTCATTTCTGCAGCTCAGGGCAAAAAGCTGAACCTGGCTCCAGCCCTTTCTCCCAGTTTAATGATTAATCAGCCAGTTGTCTGACCAGCCAGCCAAATACCTTGAGCCAAAGCCTTTGACACCATTTGCAGCAGATCACAAATGACTGGAGCCCTCTTGCACCTCCTGTACTGCTGCTATACTGTGCAAGCTGCTACCAGATTCTGCCTGCGTGAGACATGCCAGCATCCAAAGGCTGCCCTGCCCCAGGACAGCTTTTGCCAGCCTCCTGTCCCAAGATATAAGCCCTGTGCCACTTAGCCTTCCTGGAGGAACACAAAGCAAAGCCTCTCCTTGCTCAACATGCAGAGCCAGCAACAGTACAGGAATGCAGAAACATGAAGGCAGTGTGCAAGGACTGTCTCCAGCTCAACCTAAAACAGAGTGGTTCAGAAGTGGCTTTCCCCATGCTCCATGTGAAGCGGTGGCACCCAGGCCCTCTCCTGTGCTCTGTACCACATTGCGCACTGCAGCCCTTCAGGGACAGCAAGGCAAGAAGGACCAAGAGGTCTCAGGAAGCACAGAGGGTCTGGCTCCAAAGGAGGTCAGGAGGTAAGGTTAACTGTTGGGATGCAGCTAAAGGTTGGAGTCCGTTGTTCTCACTGCTAACAGAGGGAAGGAAGCAAAACAAGCTTATGTTAAAAACTCAGAGCAGAAAGAGTTAAAAAAAAAAAACAAACACAAAAAACACACAGTTTAACAACATCACAGAATGCTGGGAGTGCAAACAGAGCCCTGCAGTACAGGGGGGTCTCTATGTAAGCAAGCTCTCCAGCTCTTCCCAGAGTCAGACATGCTGCACAACAGCTTTTGGTTAGATAGTGGTTTGCCCCATAATGAATGAAACAATATAATTTATATACAGAAAGAAACAAGTCCCCGCAGTCTTTGCAGAGGTCCAGTTTCAAGAGTGCTGGCACAAGGGTAAGGGCTACCATGAGCCAGCAGCGCTGCCTGCTCAGTGCAGCACATTATTCACAGCTTGCGAGGCTGGGCATTCCCCACCCAACGCTGGTGCAAAGCGACTCAGAGGGACGATGAATCCTTGGAAAGCAGGTGAGTTCGCATGCGTCTACAGGATTCCTGCAGCAGAGAATTAGAGCAATTGAGTGCTTGAGAACATCATGCAAGTAAAGGGAGATCGTTATCCTCTCCCCCTGCAAGGACTCCTACTGGAGTCTGCCCGCATGTTTGCCTTTTCCAACTATTTACTTAAAGCAGAGCAGAAGACGAGAGGCAGTGTGCAGACACTGCCATCCTGACAGGCCGTTAGCACCAGTTCGTGCTGCTAGCTGCCCTCCCACCTCCCATGACAACCAGCCTGCCAGCTCGCAGACAGAGAAGCTGTACATCCCTGCTTGGATGGAAGTCATCAAGGTCTGGTGCCCAGCATACCATCTGCTTGGCATGGAGCAGACTGCTGCAGACAGAGGACTATAGCAGCCACAGCCACAGGCAAAGCCTCATGAGTGCGACATCACCTCTGTAGGTCTCTCTGTCCTTCAGATGACAGCTCAGCGGGCCAGGTTCTAACAGGAAGGACATGTACATTTGTGTCTCTCACCTCTTTTTGGCCCTCCAATGATTTCAGTTTCCCTTGGGACATGTGAGCTGGAGATCCACATTTCTGTAACTGAACAAGAGAGAGGAATAGTAGCAGAGGCAGGGAATGAAGTGGTATCTGCAGCCTTCTCCAGGAGCTACCTGTACCACCAGAGAGGAGCTACAATCCAAACCCACTAGTGGCATGTCTGGCCCAGGGGACAGACCTATCCAGAGGCAGCTGTTTGTATATAACTTGTGGATGAGGATGTGGGAGGGTATAGGGCACAAGTCAGTGCTACAGAGCAGGAACACAGATAATGCCAGAAGAAAAACCCTGGAGTGGAGGCCCGGTGCTGCCACCTGTGCCTTGATGGCGCCTTCATTACCTCTGCACTGTTCTTTCTCCCTGGAGCAGCTTCCTAAGGCCTTATCAGATCATGTAGAAGAAACTTTGAAACCTTGTCTTGAGTAGGGAACAGTGAGCAGCCCCAGGGACCACTCAAATGGGTGCCCAAGTTCCAATCAAACTCCCTTCCCACATGTTCAGCAATGTCAGCAATGCTGGGAGCAGCCTTACCAGATGGACATTCTCTTTGCTGACCCGTTTGGGCTCCGGTGTGGTATCTCTGCTCTTCCTCTCCTGTATAACCGGGGTTCCCAAAACCTTCCTCTGCCGCAAGAAGAGAGGCCTGTTTGCTATTGCTTAGAGCACAGAGAGGAAAGGAAACGGAAGGAGCAAGATGCACAGCTGATAAGCAGTTGGATGCTGGGAAAGAAAAGAGGAAGCCAGGCTGGAGCAATGACTGCAAAGCAGAATGATCCGAAATACCATGCCACCAGGCTAAGCCTGCCTGATTCTGGGGGGAGATTCTGGGAGCTGAGACAAGGTCTGGCCAGGAGCCCAGTTTGTCAGAAGCAGGTACATACTGCTGCAGGGCAGCCTACAGTGTGCTCACACCTGTGCTGACAGACTACATGATCAGCTCCATGTCAGTCCTCATCTCATCTCAGGAAGCAAATAGGCCTTCAGAAAGATGCATGGACCCTACAGCCAAGCACTGTCAGCAGAGCACTTCATAGACAATTATGCGTTGTACTGGCAAGGCTTATTTTCACTGTGCTACCTTTCTGTCCCCAGCAGATCTGTGTTGTTTAGCAGCCAGTACTTTGAACAGTCCATACCTTTGAGGGTCTTATTTAAGACAGGGCAAGGCAAAAGCAGAGAGCAACATCAGAAGCTCACAGCAGAGAGCAGAGGTCAGAGGCTGTCCTTACCTTAATGAGGCCACTGAAGGAGCGTGAGCGAGTGCGTCGAGTTGCTGGGGGTGTGGCCGCATCAGAGCTGGGAGTGAGAGCTGAAGGATGCTTATTGAACTAGGAGGAAACACAAAGGCAGAAGGTTAGCACCGTTTAGTTTACAGTTACACCAGCCCCTTGCTGCTGTGTGCTACTCTACTGCTGCCCTCTGGCTAAGCCTCTGGTTGGCTTTTCCACACCCGCAAATGTAGAAGCAGCTCATAGCTGCAGGGGAGAGGGAAGCAGAAGGCAGCTGCATCCCCCGCACAGGATTACAGGGAGCTCGGGGTTTATGTCAGATACAAAGTTAGAGGTTAAAGCAGAAAGGGGTCAGGGAATGATCTGGAGGCTTACAGCCAGGACAAGTGCTGCCCATGTTACACAAACTCTCTGGTGCAGCAGGTTGGCTGGAATACCAGACTAAAAGATACCAGTTTGCCCCAGACCCAACAGCAAAAGAGGAAGGAACTTTTCCCTTCCTAAGGCAGAAAGATCAAGAAAGCCATAATGAGGACTGGGAAACTGCCGGCTGGCAAATCCCTGGCTCAGAACACAGCTCAAAGCACAGCTTGGTGCTGCAAGCTTCACTGACAGGCCACCTCCTCCCCTGCCTCCATCCAGCTCTGCCTCTTACAAAGCCGGGAGCCTATGCTCCTCAGCCAGCCTCTGCTCTCTCAGGTGGGCCCTGTCTTTACACACCCCAAAGAGATCCTTCCTTCCCACACTACCTGCCGGATGAGCTTCTTCTTCTTTGCAGAGTCAGGCATATTGTGTACATGGCGAAAGAGCTCCCTCAGTGCCTCCTCTGTGCGCTGCTGGGTCTCCTCCTGATGGCAGGAGTCCAGACGGCTTCGCTTCTGAGACTTGGGGGGTTGCAGTTCCTTGGAACCAGGAGCTGTTAGCAAATCCAGGTCATCCTGGGAAAGCGGAGACAGTAGTCGTTTCCCATGCTTTAATCCAAGCGAGCCACCCATCTGAGTCAGGCTGGGAAGTCTCGTGAGCTGCCTCACCCCAGTGAATGCACAAGGCTGTGTTTTCCCTACCCCTCTGCAGCAGCACTGCACCAACAGGCCCCGTGCCAGGAAGAGGTAACAGCAATTCAAAGGTGACCCCACTGCTTCTTCCCTCCCTTCCTGGATGCCAGCTGCAAAAGCCCTTCCAGGTTTGCGAAGGGTCAGTGAGGCTCCCTCCAGTGCATCTGCCTTCTTCTGCAGCTACAAGGCAGAGAAGTATTTGCTGGAGAGAAGCAAACAAATCTTTCCCCAGTGGCAGAAAGTAGTAGCCTTTGTCCCAGCTACCATGCAGCCTGGTCATGGCAGCAGAAGTGTGTTTGGAAGGCAGGACTCCACAAAGGAGCAGGTGCTGCATGTACCAGGCACAGGGAACAGGTTTGCTGCTAAAGAGGAGCTGGTAGTTTTCCCTGTGCTTTTGATTAACAGATGCTTAAACTCTGCCCAATTTCCCTAATGCAGTTGCCTGCACTACCACACCATATGGTTCCCTCAGTCCTGCTTTCGAACAGATCCTCTTTCATGGTTTCGTTTGTTTTCAGCTCTTTTCATTCACAAAGGTCCCTTCATAGTACCACGGCCTCTGCCCTTGGAGGGCAGGCACCACAATTGCTGGCCTTACCTTCGATGTGTGGGCTCTGGATCCCAGGTAGTGCAGCCTGGCACACTCCCTGATATAAACTGGGGCCTGTGATGATGGACAGAGAAAACATTTGAATAATACGCTTGACCCTGGGGCAAGGGCGGCTGCACCAAGAGCCGCTCTTCAAGCACGCAAACAAGCCTTTTCCATTAAGACTGCTGTTTAGGACAACGAAATACAATGGGACTTCACGTCCTCAGTGGAATCCCTGCTCAGAGTTTCAATTTGACGCGTGAAACCAACACTAGGAGAAAACACAATAAGAGCTAGGTTCCACAGAAGTTATGTCTGAGCTGGCCATACAGGGATCTGACAAAGAAGCAGAAAGGGGTTGCAGAGGGCAGGTGCCTAGAGTGACCTATAAAGTCCTGGGAAGTCAAGAGACAGCCTGATGCAGAAACACTTCCTTGGAGAAACCTGTAGATGCTCCTGTCCTACCACAGCATCCTACTCTGAGCAACAGAGAGATGTCCAGTTCTGCAGACTTTGCCTATAACAGCAACAGCCAGCTGCCACTTGTAGAGAAGATGTATTAAGGGTGCAGCTCCTGGTGGTGCACACCTAGGCCAAGTCCCTCCATTTTCAAGCCCTCGGGTGAAGCCCAGTCACCAACTGCCCCAAGGAAACAGGTTTCCCAGCCAGGAATCAGGTGCTGGGTGTCCAGCAGAGGGTGGTATTACACTGCACCGTGCTTCCGACCTGCCAAGGCACAAAGGCCACCTCCAGGGTATCTTCCTTCTCCTGGGCTGCATGCCCAGCAAAGACTTCCTCTCAATAAGGGAACAGCTTTTTGCATCGTGCTCTCACTCCAGAAGAGAGCACCCACAATATATCCCTGCCACCTGGGATCTGTGTGGGTAAGGGGCGTTCAGACTCCCTCAGAAAGGGCAGGGAGGGCAAGACCCCAAAGCACAATTACCTTGAAGAGTTTCTGTGAGTGTTTGATCATGAAGGTCACTCCATTGTTTAGCTTTGTGATATTCTCTTGCAGGTCATTTGCTGTCACCTGGCAAGAGGACACAAAAGCACAACTGTTAGAAGGGAAGTAGGAATTGCAAATGAAACCTAGAGTGGGCTTGGGCTGAACACAAAGACTGAGTCCAGCCAGACAGCTCCATATCACCACCCAGCCTCCAGCCTCTCAAATAATTGCTTGTGTCAGCACAACGTTCCCGTGTGGGTTCTTCCCCTGCAAGCCTACTGAGCTTCTGCTTTCTACCTAGCAGTGTCCCACCAGCAGGTACTGAGGTCACTCACGTTTCTGGGCCATAGGATGTGGGGTGCAAACATGAGGGCGAGATTGTGGGCAGACATCTTGTTCTTGTCCTGCTTCTTGGCGGTCTGGTAGAGCAAATCCAGCAGCAGTTTGAGCAGGCTGCGGTTCGGCGCAGGGAGGATCAAGAAGAGCAGCTGGAGGGCTTCGATTTGGCGCTCTTTGTCTGGAGTGCTGGTCTTATTCCCCTTCTCATCAAACAGCATCAAGTCTGTCAAATCACAGAGCTGAATGTGAAGGACACACATTGCCTCCCTGACAGCAGGTCTATTTGCAGCCCCTCCAAAGTCCTGCACAGCTCCTGACCCTCCATCTCCTTCCCCCAAGCCTCCTTAACCGGATGTATTAAGCTGCAGTACTCCTCCCATACAACACAGTTGCTAAGAGTTTTGATGGAGGGCAAGGTAAAGTGGTTCAATAATGGTCTTTAAGAACATATGAACCATCGTCTAGCTCAAGAGAACCCAGGCTTAAAACAGATATAGACCTAGGTTACCAATGCAGTCTCCTGTCTTGTGCTGGAGAGAGAAATTGGGCTGGGCAGACCTGGCCTGATTCCTTAAGTTGTTCAGCACCAGTCTTTCCACCACTAGGTGGAAATGGCAGGAAGACTCCTCCTTACCATGCACATAGGGTTTGCATTTTAGGATTTCCCACAGCCCTGTGCGCAGCCCTAAAGCATTACCAGCTTTGCAGGAGGTTGGCCCCATTCCCTCTGCTCATCGCTGCCTCTTGTTGCTTACTCACCTGCAATTTTGAGGTGGGCGTGGAAGTGCTTGTGTGTCAGCAGGGGCTCTGGTAATTCACCCAGGAACATCTTAAGCAAGGTGGCCACATCGTTGGAATGAAACTCCCCAGAGTCCAGGTCAATATCTGTACCACTGTTCAGAGCATCCTTTAGGATCTGTTGCCTGATGCTGTTGCCTGGCACCCGAAACAAACCTTCTGCTCGTAGATCTGTTCAATGGAAGGGAGGAAAAAAAAAAAAAGGCCACCAATTATTCAGAGGCTGATTCCCATTTTCTTACTAAAGCAGTACTCTTGGCAGAGCTTGGCAGCAAACCTCAGCAAGCTGCATTCAAAGCCATGACTTCAAGTTGACTCCCACGAGCAAACAGTACGTGCAACAGGGGAAAGAGATCAACTCATGGAACAGGCAATCCTGGGGAACAGACACCTAGTTCTGACCCCAAATCCTGCTGGTGGGGAACTCTGCTTTCCCCCCTGTCTGCAGACCACACAGATACCCCTTGGAATAGGTGGAAAAAGATAGAAACACTTACTTTTGTGCAGGTATTCAATTAACTGGGAGACCTGTGCGATGCCTTCTTCTGTCAGTGGGGAGCCAAACACCACCCCTTTCTCTGCGGAACAAAAGATAACGTGTTCAAGCAGCTCAGAGCACAACAGTCAGAGAGAGGCACGGCCCCACAGAACAGGATCTCAGAATGCAAGAATAGTGCCCCAAAATACTATGAGTGGAGGTCACAGGGACCCCTCACACACACACAGATATTATCCCACGTAAGTCACTTCCCCTCACCATGCTGCACTTACAAGGACTTCATCATTCTGCTTCTTATCTCAGCTTAATTACAGTTTTTATCAGCTAAGGCAAACATTCTCTAGCTCCTGAAAAGAAACAACACCAGAACAGATACTTCAGTTTTAAAGAGCATATCATCTGTAAGTCTGAACCCTATGGGAATAGCAGAGTGGGAAAGGTAAATGCAACAGCCTGGACTGCCCAGGTGCCTGCTACAACAGCACACTGCACACCTGGGAAGAAATGCCCAAGTTAATCCTCAGTGCGGATTGACATGGAGCAGAGCAGGAGGAGGTGCAGCTGCCAGGTTACAGGAGAGGGGAACACGCGCTAGTGGGAGAGAAGGCATGATACCAAGTGAGAAAAGCAATGCATCAGTTGGTCTCACAAAAGTTATCTCCCCCCACAAGCTTTGTCCCGTGTCTTTTTTTCCCCTCGTGGCACATTGTGATTTTACTAGCTTTTGGTCTGCTCCATTACAGATCTTACTGTTCTGTGGTGTTGATGCTCACAGCATGTGGGGAAGATCTGGCTAACACAGCGCACTTCTCTAGCAGCCTTCCTGCACAGCTAAATTTATTCCGCCTGAAGGATGTTTCACTTTCTTCCAGGTCTTCAGAAATGGTCTGCCACCAGGAACTCCAGCCTCCTGTTAAATCAAGAACTTTCTGACCTCCCTCTGATTAAGCATACGCTTCAGCCTTGCAGGAGAGAGGAAGACAATGTGACCTCTTGATCCGCACGTAAGATTTGAAAGGCCTGAGAGCAAAGGGAGAGAGTGATTGGCAAAAGATTCTTGTCCTTGAAGAAAAACTAAACTCATTAGACATTCAACAGATAGAATCAGTGGTGGCCAGGAAAAGGAGAGGAAAATACATCATCTTGAGACAAGCCTGACAGATTCGATTTACTTTTGAAGTCAGAAGCTGATATCGGAATGAGAATTTGATTCTCAAAGAAACTTGAAAGAAGCGTTTGGAGAATGGATGCGGAGTTACAAAGGCTTAGATGTTCTGCTGCGATGACTTCTGAAACTAAGCAGCAGCATGAGATTGAGTTTCCCGATGCCCGCAGAAGTTGCAGTATTTGCAGTTTGATCAGCTCAGAGTAGTACGGGTCTTGGCCTCTGGCTTTGAAGAAATAAAACCTGTTTGTTCTAGCTGGTCTGTAACACGAAGTAAAACAAATGATGGCTCAAAGATGAAACAGACAATACATGAAATTGATTTTCTCTGTAAGCACAAACTCCCTTTTTCCTCCGAGTTTGGCCAAGGAGTTCACAGACAGTGCCTGTCAATGCAGGGAGACACTGCCATTGCAGCCTGGGAGCAGAGCCAGCAGACTTGGAAACATCTGCTAACTGTAGCTGCAGAGAGACACATGGCCATGGAAACACTGAATGGGAGAAGGAGCGGAGCTGGAAGGGAGGCATCAGGTCTGAAAGTAGGCAACAGTGGTGCTCCAGCAGAGTACAGATCAGCTAAAAAAAAAAGAGCTAGAGAAGATTCACAAACCCCCACTAGAAGGTTTTGACAAGAACAGGGAAGTTTCCAAACGCAATGAGAAAGATGTCTAAACTCAGTTACTTGCTTGCTCCTGTTTGCCAAATAACGAGTGCCTAAATGTAAGGTGTCCTGCTGCTCTCCTGGAGCAGAGGCAGGAGCAGCACAGGAACCAGCACAGTGTAACTGCAGTCTGGGGGCAGCGTGAAGAGCTGTCATTATGGAGCAGCAGGGTGAATCACAGCAATAGGCTAATTCTCAATTAAGGATCTCAAGTACTTGATTTGCAGTACTTGATTTTCCCCTGCAGTGCTGTCCAGCCCAGGGGGAGCACATCTGCTGGCATTCCCACTGGAACCAGAAACAGAGGGCAGGAGTCAGCACCAGAAAAATCAGCTTGAGCAGTGTCCTTATAAAACAAAGTGGAAGCTTACGTTGCCTTTATGTTAAGGTTGAAGACAGAAAGAAACCATAGTCAGGCGTACTGATATCTGCCTTCTCAGGGATGCTCCCGAGAGCAGAATTGCTCAAAGGAATTAGAAGTGTTCAGCTCCAGGCTGCCAGCATTTGGAGGCAGCTACCCACAGCTTCTCTGCCAGCAGACAGCTGGTCTAGCTAGTAAACCACGGCAGACAGAAGGATATGAGAGGTGCCCAGATGGAGGTAGTTTGTCTAGATGAGAGGCAGCATTTCACTGAACTTCTAAAGGAGAATCAGTATTCCCTCCAGTGTGGGCAGAGGTGGGAGAAGGCACATAGAACACCTGTCAAGATATAACAAAACAGAGTGGTACCGTGAGCCAGCAAAGAGGAGAGGATCTGAACACATCTGTGCTCAAAAGCAAAGCTCAGACTTCTGAGGAGCAGCCAGAGACCACTGTTTCGTAACTCCAGAAGAAAGCTCCAGCTGAGTGCTTGCCTCAGAATACATGATCTCCCCAGGCTGAACCTGATCTTGAGTAGTGAGTCAGCAGAGCTCTGTCACTGGGACCAGGACACGGATCAGAGCTGTACTGGTGTTTGGATGTGAGACACCTACCTGTCTGTGCAGCTCACAGATCTGTATGACAGGGCCTTCAGGACAGCTGGTATAGAAACTGGAGGAGAAAGTGGGCACTGAGTGAAGTCAGTGGCCTGTGAAACCTGGGCATTACTGTTCTTCACAGGACCTGATGTGTGCAGTCTTTATTAATACTCCATCACAACAGAAGAAATCTAACAAGCTAAGGAGAGCAGAGCATGAAGTACAGTGGACAAAATCAAGCATGCTGCATGCAAAGACAAGGCCAAGTTGGCATGTATTTTAAGAACCCATGCTCACCCTTGCGTTTCAAAGACATCAGGGAACGAAAAAACCCAGAGGCTGTGCTGTTTGCTCCAGGCAGCTTCGGGTCCTCCTCTCCCATGAGCTGGGCCAGCTCAGCCCCAGGCAGGTCGATGAGCCTGGTGATGTTGCTGACAACCAGCTCCGTGAACACCTCCGGTTTTTCATGGCGCAGCTTTTCCACAAAGAAGTCGGGGTTGAAGATGATGGGCTGGCTGCGAAGGGAGGAGTCATTGCAGATGACAAGATTGCAGATGGCGTCACTGGGAAAAAAAAGGGGAGAGAAAAAATAAAGTAACTTCTTGTTGCTTTTTTACAGCCAGCTGGTGTGCCCCAAAGGAGACATCTGCTGATACAGGAGCCTCTAGTCTACACCGACAGCACTGTTGGCCTGTGGTGGGCACTCAGCATAGCACAGATGCATTTGCCTTTGGAGCAAAACCATTTCTGGCCTGTTTGCACAGTATAGCCTGTGACTTGCATGCTCGAGTGCAATGGTAAAATATACAACACATGACAACAACCAGCTAAAGAAACTGTCACTGCATCCACATTGTCCTTGCTCAGGCAGCTACAACATCCAGTATTTTATAGTGACTTACCACTGAGTCATAAATAAGTTTGGTCCTGTCTCATTTCCTCCTGAGAAATTCATTCCTAGTGGCCTGAAAGTTTAAATCCCAATCAAAGTATTTTCATGGACAACTTGTACTCATCAGTCCTCATCACTGTTCTATCATCAAGCTGCCAGCTCTTTGGTTGCTGCTCTCTGCCACCTACAATAACTGCCCAGCTCTGAATCTGGAGTGAGTGAGAACCTATCAGGATTAGCACAAGCCGCTCAAGATCAGTCCTTAAGGAACTCTTGGTAGCCTTCCTTCTGGTACATCTCTTTTTGGATCCTCCAGGTCTTGCCTCTTCTTTAGGCTGTCCTTCATCTCCCAGTTCTCTATTGACGTTGACTTTTTCCAGTTGGACAGCTTTTCACGTGGCATGAAAGGCACATGGGAAAAGGATGCATGTGGGACACTGCTCTAGTGAAGGTTATAGATAACATACATAGCCCTAGCACAGGTTAGATAAATTACATTTCCCACGTCTAAAAAGAAACAGTTATCAAAGAGATCGCAGTTTAATCAGCACTCTTAATCATGTTCATCCTAAAGCTTATCCCAATTTGCATCTACCTCTAGGTCTTTCATTACTGTCTTCCCACTTCTATCTCAAAGACTTACACACTCTGAAGCCAGGCCCACAGGCCAGGGCCCCTCTTTTACCTAAAACAGAGAATTAATGTCATTAATCTCCAGTCACAAGCCACTGCAATGTCAAACTTTGCTGTAAAGCACAAGTCTGGCCATGCAAGTTGGTGTGCCAGTCCTTCCATGGCTCTGGGCGGAGGCTGCCTGCCCACCCAGCTCACACACACTGACTGCTTTCACTGCATGACATTTTCCAGTCCTTTAATCATTCTTGGGCTCCCATACAACACTTTCCACTGTTTCAAAATTCCCCCTCAGCTGTGAGCTCCCGTTGAACGTTTTCCAACAGGGGCTGCTAAGCACAGGTAACAGGAATGATAGGTGCATACAGCACGGATCGCATCAGTCCTAGAGGTTCCTGCTGCAAAGCACACCGCCCCAAAGAACAGAGCCCATGGCACAGCTGGGCTCACTGCTCTGCACACGCCTCCAGCAGGGAAGGTGTCTGCAGCCCTAACAGTTACCCAAGCAGCTGCTGTATGGCTGAGACCTGGAAGACCATCTTGGCGTGATTTCCAGGGACAGATCAGAGCAGGAGGAAGGCTGGGACAGGCTGCACAGGGAGCAGGATGCTCACTGCAGTCGCAGGGAACCAAGCATTCAGCAACATTTGCACCGTGAGAACCCCCACAAAGCCCCGTGCCCTTGCCACTGCTCCCTGTGGATGTCAGGCTCCTTCAAGAGGATGCAAGGAAGAAGGTCTGCGAGGCAGACATAGGGCAATCTGCCAGGACAGCAAACATTTCAGACAGCTCTTAAAGGTTCCCAGCTGCGTTGCTCAGTGGCCCGGAGATCATGCTGCTGGCTCCTAATGGGGGCCATATTTCCCCAAGTACCTCCCAGTATGTTTTTCGGTAGTTCGTTATCTGCCATAAATCAAGACTGAGATGCAACGACTCGATATCTGCTGCCAAAAAGCAACTACCCATCGACCTGATCACATTCGCATTTCATCACGCAGGGCTGCAACGCGCGAGCAAGTGCCAGCTCTGCCCATAATGCGGAGCAAGCCCTTTGCCTGAAACCCATGACAACTCATTCTGTGGCAATACAGATCCTGAGAAGGGTTAATAGTGAGTGTATGGGCCCAGTGACCCTGCCCGCAATGATCCGTGCGCTGTTATTCACTCACTAGCAGTTTTGTTTCCCCACAGAGAAGATATGCAAATACTTTGCAGCAGTTACATCAAGCATCACAGATTATCTGCTCCCTCTGACAATCGGATATCTAGATTCAGAGAGAGGAAATTAAACAATTTTGTCAGCTAGAACTGACTGACGTGAGTCTGCCGCACAGACGGTGTTAGAGCTGCATCAAGTTCAACGACATTTAATGCAAAAATAAAGAGAAAAAAAATAAATTTCTTACATGAGTGCTGAGAGCTTTTGGAGAGGCATTAGGAAGCAGAGACAGGGGAAAGAACTTGCTCCTTGTTTCCAGCAACAAAAGAAACCTGCCTGTCCCAGCACAGCCTATGCAAATCCCACGCATGCTACGAGACACAAGGGCGCATTATTGGGGCTGAAAGGCCCCCTTGGCACACACTGGGCATCAGCCTTCACACAGAGACAAAACAGAAAAGAAAAGCTGGACAAATTGATTCATGTCTCTTGCCAAAGGCTGCGTAGCTGGAGTTTAACGGCAAATAACTCCTACATAGAAACCGGGGGTTTTGAATTAGGAGCAGCGTGGTATTAAGTGCTCTCCACCTGTATCTAAGAGGAGCCCACAAAACAGCCCCAAATCTACCCTGTCTTTGCCATGAGGAAAGCCACGCAAACGCATTCCCAACAGCATCCAAGCACAACCGATGTCACAGCACCGGTGGGACAGCAACCAAGTCCCCGCACCACGCAGCCCAGGAGCAGTGCTCGACTCCATGAGCTGGAAGGGCACTGCTCGTCTGCAGCTGCTGTGCCTCTGCTCCGGGCTCCCCATTCCGTGTCCCTCCGGATCATCTGCCAGCAGCTGGGAGCAGCCCTGTGCTCTCCGATAGCAGCACGGCCCTTCAACGAGCCGCTCAGCTCTGAGAGGTCACTTTATTAGCAGCTCTTCCCGGTGCTGGAAATTTGCCTTTGTATCGTTATTGCTAATCAAAATGGAAATGGGAGGCTAACCCCTATTTCTGAGCAAAGAGAAAGCCCCCACTGGCTCCGCACACAATAGCCCTGCCAATCCCCACTGCTGCACACGCTATAACCTTCAGAAAAAGCCATGTGCCCCATCTGCCGCTTTCCCGTTAAAAAAGGAAGATGGATTACTCTGCCTACACCCACTTTATGTAGCAGCAGCAAAGGAGAGACAAACATTTAGTTAGTTTATTGCTGGGTTTTTTCCTTACTTGCAATTCGAGTCATATTTTTATACGCTGCGATCTCAGCTTGCTTTATGACACGTCGAAAGGCAATACAATAAAGGACCAAATGGCTTCCTCTCTGATCCCATGAATAAAGTCAAATCCCAATGAATAATAAAACCTTGTACTAATAGGGTTGTGATTAAGACAGCAGATTAAAAAAAAATCGGCCCTATATTGTGCTGAGCTTCGTGCCATTCTGGTATCTTTCAGGAGCAAAGCCTGTGATCCCAGCCAAGCCACAAAGAAAGCTGTCTGTCACACACAGCGTTCTTGCTTCAGGCATGACAGCCCCATCATTTCATGGGGAGTGGATGGTGCAGGAGGTCAAAATCATGATGGATCAATTAATCCCTAAGGTAACTAGATCCAAACGGGGGAAATGCCTTGGAAACGAGGACAAAAGTGAGATTTTAACCAGCACAACCTGGTGACTGCACCTGGGGCACCAGCAGGAAATCAGCGCACGCGGAAGCAAGTCGTGTTCAGATGGGTGAGACCGGCCTGCTTCAGAACAATTCAAGTATCTGTAATAGCTGCAAGTCCATACATGAGAAGGTAGAAGCAGATTCCAGCAGCATTAAATAGAGCATAAGGAGAAAGAACGATGAGGCACCTCTGGGGCAAGAAATGAGCTGCATTTTCCTAGCTGGGAAAGTGGAAGAGCTGGAAGCTGCAGATCTCAGGGCAGCCCGATGCACCTCATTCAGCAGGCAGAATGCAGCCCAGCAGCACTTTGTGCACTTGGGATGTTGTTGCAGCAAAGCTAATGCCTCAGTCACACTGCAGCAGGCGAGTCTTACCAGGCAGGAGAAAAAGGATTAAAGAGCTTTTGAAAATAAGGCAGATAATGGAAGAAAATCTCCCCATATAATAACAAAATCTTTCGACTGAGGAACAGCCAGGCAAGCAGCGAGCACTGAGCACAGAGCGATAAGCAGACGCTGCTGGGGAACACAAAACACAGGGATTCTGTGCCTGGCTAAGCACAAAGGGAGATGGGATGGATGCACCCGGGCTCGCGTTTCCTTGGGGAGAGAGAAGGAGCATCGTCCCTGTGCTGTGCCAGAGCAAGGAATCAATTAATGAGGGTGTCTGAAGGCAGTATTCCAGGGCCAGATAGGAGCCATCCCACGTTTCGCTAAGAGATGAAAGGACCGGAGCGGAATGATGTGAAATCATTTCAAGTACAAAAGGACTAGGAGACAAATTATTTCCTAGATTAAAAATAGATAAATAAAATTAAAAGAACTCTGGTGGGAATGGGCTGCAGAGACACGAGAAGTGACTTCACTTTTAAGGTTGTTTTGAGGACTGTACTTGGAACCGACATTCTTGTAAGACAGCGTCACAAAGATCACATTCAGCCCTCAGATTTAGCACAGTAACTCCCTATAGGGTGACTGATTTGCCTCTTAAAAATGTCAAGAAAAACACGCAGCGATTTTTGCCGAGGGTTATACTCATGAGGTCTTTAAGGGCAAAGAGAGTCCTTTTGTGATGGGCGCAGAGCGCATAGCACAGTGAGTGCCAAGCCTTGACCACTGTTTCTAGGCTTCATCCTAGTGAGCCGTAATAAAAACTGCCTTTTTTAATTGTTGCTTTGCTTTCTTCGCAGCTAAACAGATGACATGGAGTGATTCAGCCTTTTGGCTATGGGAATCAGATAATAATATACAATTTAAACAGCAGGGAACTGAGGAACAAAGCTGCTATTATGCGATAGCAGCCTGTGCTGGACAACCTGGAACTAATGCAGCACTCGGCCATCTTTTGGGCATTGAATTAACTGGATATCCAAATTCTTGCTATCATCTATGAATTCAGATCCTGGCTCAGCAAAAGACTCGAGCAGACCTCAGCCACATGAGCCACACAAGCGTGATGTAAACCCAGAGACAGACCTATCCAGGATGATAAAGGGCTGCAAGAGGGGGAAAGCGGGCTAGGAACAAACTGAATATGGAAAACATTACTGGTGCCGAGCCAGACCGCAGCAGCAAGGCAGCTTGATATACATGAAACATCGAGAACTTTGCATTTCAACGTGAAACGTTTCAGCTTAGACCCCAGAGGATCCTTTTATGGAGCTTTTCATAAGATCCACTGGAAAGCTGTGAAGTCAACACAGCCACGTTTCAATCAGCCTGCAGCACATCACAGCACCCAGTCGCCTTCTGGTGCTAAGGGAGGCAGACTGAAAGGCACCTTGGGGCTGCAGACTCACTGCAGAGCTGCTCAGTGAGCCCCATCCTACACCTCCATTGCTGTTCAGGCCGATCCTGTGGCATGGGATAATGGGATAGCTCCAGATCCTGTCTGACACTGTAAGCACACAGGAACACATCTACTCATCCATCTGCCTTACCACAACCTAAATAAATAATGCCACTGCGACCTTCATGATTTTCAGTGCAACACAAAGTTGGTAAATGTATTTATTTTGATGTAAACCTTTATACAAAGCGGCTGTAAAGGAGCTGCCTTAGATCCAATCGTAAATTCACAGAAACCAGCACCAAAATGGAACCTTTTAGATGGCAGCAGCTGCCTCTCCTCATTACTGCTCTATTCACTTTTATCCCTGTGGCACTGGGAACCTCAGTCACAGCTGGGGACTCCGCTGTGCTCCGCGCTGTACAAACACAGAACAAAGGCAATCCCCTGCCTTCAGAGGGCTGCGAGCTGATGCCGAAATGAATGCTGGAGGGACAGAAAAGAGGAGGAATCCCAAGAGGAGAGGCAGCGCTATCAGTCAGCGTGACTGATAGAACTGAACTTGCCAGCTTTTCTGAAGACACTATTGAAAAGGAGGGCGAGGAAGGACAGGGAAAACAATCAGGACACACTGCAGACAGAGAAGGAGAGAACACGCAGCTCACACGCAGGGATGGTGCGGGTCTATGCACAGAGAGTGGGATGGGAGCTCCGGTGCCGCAGCGATGGGACCGGGTCGGCAGGACGGGGGCCGCTGCTTCCCAGCAGCCAAAGCACCTTGTCCGACAAGTTGCGGGTGCCCCATCCCTGTTGGTATTCAAGGCCAGGTTGGATGTGGCCCGGCCTTAGCGCCTGTTATAGCACAGGGCTGGAACCGTGTGATTCCAACCCACCCGCTCAGTGATCCTATGGCTGTTCCGTTTTATTTTGACGCAGCGGAGCCGTTCGCTGTGCGCGCAGCGCTGCGGAGCCGCGGGATAACCGCAAGATCCCCCAGCACGGCGGGCAGGCAGAATGGAGGAAGGCAGCCAGTGGGCTCCGGGCTTGCAGGACGGGGGCTGCGGGGAGGAGCCGGCAGGGAGGGCTGGCCCAACGCAGCGGCTCCTGCCTCCGAACCGCAGCGCGGCTCCGCACCGCCGCCCGGAAGGAGCGCAGCTCTGCCCGGCTCGGGTGGTTCGAGCGTTACCGGCCGAAAGCAAACGAGCAAAGTTCTGCTCCGCCAGCACAGCAGGCCGTTACCGCGGCAGCTTATCGCACGCTCCGCTACCGGCAGCCTGGGGAAAAAACGCTCGCGAAGCAGCTCGTTGCGATTACGGCCGCTTCACCTCCCGAAACGGAGCGCTGCGGCAAACCGCGCCGAGGGCGGCCCGCAATGCGGCACTGCGGGATGGGATGGGACAGGCTGTGCTGGGCTCCCCGCCGCCGCTCGGCTCCGCTCCATCCCGGCCGCCCACCGACCCCCAGCTGCACGCAACGACGCGCCCCACGTCCCAGGCGGCGCCCCGCTCCTACCTGCCGCCCCGCCGCACACCGGCTGCCGGCGCTCCCGCCGCCATCTCATACCTGCCGCCCCGCCTCCCCATTGGCCCACCGCGCCACCCCGCGGTCCCGCCCCTCCCGGCCCGCCCGTCGCTATTGGCTGGAGGCGCTACCGCCTCGCTACCATTGGTCGGTTCGAACGGACCTCGGGAGATGAAGGGCGTCAGGGCACGCATGGCTCCGACCGGCTGAACACAGGCTGCTGAAGCTGCCTGTCCTACAAGCCAAGGCTGCCTGCTGCTTTATGGCAGGATCGCAGCGGCAGCACTCGGGCACGGCAGTGGCTCCAGGGTCCAAGAGTGACCCCTTGGGGAGCGCAGGATGGGGGCAGTTCTCCAGCCGAGGTGTAGCAATAGCAGTGCAACAGCTCCTCCTTACCCCGAGCTGTTAAAGGGATCTTGGAAAGAACGACCAAAGAAAACGAAGCAGAGAACCACAAACTGGATTTGCAGCCTGCAGTAAGAGGCTGAACAAGCACAATCCCTTTAGCTTATTAGGAGGCTGAGAAGCGTTGCAATTCCAGCATGTAAGCTACCATGATATGAAATGACAAAGGACTAAAGGCGTTTTAATACAAAAGAGGATGGAAGATACGCTCACAAATGCATACTCTTTGCACTGTGAGCCATGGGACTTGCATCCTGTGTTTGCTACCCTCAGCTCCACTCTTTCCTTCAGCATGCTTTGGCCAAACACCATCTTTTGGACTCAGAGCTGCTCATCCAACCCAGGCAGCTAAAGATCCAGGATTACTTGTGCTTCTGGGATGTGATCAGAGCAGAGCAAAGGCTCCATCTCAGCTCTCCCAGGTAAGAGAAAAGCCCAGACAGTGCAGTTAACAGCAGCAGTTTTTCAGCCAATTAAAGAAAACACTGCAGCAAAACTTTTCCTGCCTTGCAAGGCATGACTGAGATGGGCAAAGCAGATGCAGAACCAGTGAGAGCCACAGGACAGGCACCACAGAAGGCTCCTGCTCCAGCCCCTCCATCCTAGGACCTGCTGCACCGCAGGGGATGTGCTGTGTGAGGTGTTTGCAGGAAAGAAAGGAGGAGCCCAGGCTGGATATTAACAGGAGGTGTTTGTCAATGCAGAGCTCATCACATGTTATTTATTATCACTCACACACACACACACACACACACACACCTGTAGCAGTCACCCCATCACCTTCCTTTAGGCACAGGAGGACAGGGCTTGAGCCAGGAGTCCACAAGGGTCGCTTTCTCGGGAGCCTGCACTCACAAAGTGCCTGTCCTCCAGTGCCCGAATGCCTCAGGTTATCACCAGTCCTGTCCTCAGGCAGGTGGATGCACAGAGCACCCACAGCTCCTCAAGGGCGACGGTCCTTCAGACGGTTCTTGCGGCCAGCCTTGGCCCCGCGCTGGGCACCCTTCATGAGGCCCTTGAACTGGCCCTGCATTTTTGCCTGCTTCCTGGAGGGAGGAAGGAGCAGGCAGACAGATTAACATGGGCACATGGCACAGCCAACCCCTGGCACAGGCCTGTGCAATGTGGCTGCAAGGAGCAGCACAGAGGCTGGCAGGGAGCACTCAGACCACAAAAAAAAAGGTAACAGCAATGAGCAGGATGAGACCCCAGGATATCCCCCACTCCCTACGCCATGCCCTTCCTGCTCAGTCCCACCTTTTGTTGAGTTTAGCTCTGTTCAGGGGGATGTAGGCATAAGGGTCGAGCTGGCCCTTCTTCTTCACATCACCTTTCCCTTTCTGTAGGAGATACCAGATGAGAGAAGATGAAGCATAAAGGGAGATGTGAGTGTTCCATTCTGGACAGCCCTGGTACAGTCACACCAAAGACTATGCTGCAGTGGGGTGCCAGCTGAGCATGTGGCTCCCAGGGCCAATCTCCCACCCAAATGATGCTGCAGCACCAAGCGCATGGTGTGAGTGGTGAGCAGGAACTGCCAGGCAGGCTGGAAAGATCAATGAGTACTAAGAATTGGGCAACTTCTTTTGGAGCACAGATGATCCCCAGCACTTCCTTGCCCCTGAGACCAGCAGAAATCCTGCCCCAGCAAAGCCAAGACATCTTTCCCCAATACCCTGTCACCTCTTGGGCGCTCACCTTGGATCTGTACTCTGCACCAAAGGCTGGCTTCTTGTCTAGTGGCCGGTGGATTCCAGAGCCTCCAGCTAGAAAAAGGGTGTGTGTTGGGAAAGGGGAGCCAGGGCCAGGCTCCCAACTTCCATAGTGGGGGAGCTGTTCCTGTTTCTGCCTCCAGCACAGAACTCAGAGCCAGCTGCCCTGGAGCAGCCCAGCCTCTTCTGGTACCTGCAGAGTGGGCACAGGCATGATGTGCAATTACCTCTATACTGAGAGTAGGTCCCAGTCTCTGGTTCATCATCATCTGGCTCTTCTCTGAACCGGCGCTTCTGGCTTTTCTTCTGCAGAGGAAAGATATTGGGTCACTGCAGCTAGCTTGTCCTTACAGTGCTGTCTGCTGTCCTTACAGCCTCCTGCTTCCTTCCATGGGGCCCAGAGTCCTTCCACACCCACCACACATCCTCCATCCCACTGCAGCCACGTGCCCCACTCCAAGCAGCTCCTAGGTAGAGCCACAGCTCAGGCATCCCACATTTCCCCTGTGCCCCATACTCACACTGCGAAGGCCCACTTCTTCCAGCACATCTGCCACCTCCTCGTCCACTCCTGGGACACAGGACAAGGGAGTCAGTACAAGATGCTAGCAGAGATCCCTAGCACCGTGCCAGCCTCCAGGACAGGGTGCCCCCACCAAGCTCACCCTGGCAAGGCACTGTGCCTGGTGACACGACCACACCATTGCCTGCCACTTCTACCCACAGTTCCCCAAGTTTCCACATACAGATGGGCAGGAAGAAAATCGTACCATGTGTCAGAGCACATCCTGTCAGACAGTACCTTTGGTTTCATTGTTGTCCACCTCCTCCTCCTCATCATGGATGATCAGGCGCCCATCCTCAGACACCTGGAAGTCGTGCTTCACTCCTCTGGACCTCTTCAGGTTTGGCTCGGTGGCTACACACAGAGACAGGTCAGGGCCTGGGGAAGGACCCGCTCCCCAGTCAGCAGTACCCCACTACAAAGGCTCTGGTGCTCACCCAGCACTCGCTGTGACACATTGGGGTCCAGAAAGTTGAGCGGCTCATCCTCTTCCCCTTCTTTCAGCCACGCCTGGCCCTTCTGCCGTGCTTGTTTTTTCCGAACCTTGCCCCGCCGCCGTTCCTCCTCCTCCTCCTCTTCCTCTTCTGAGTCTGCCAGGATCTCCTCCATGCTGGGCACAAGGCAGAGAGCACAATGTAGACAGAGTAAGGCAGAGATACAAGCCCCAGCCTGCCCACAGCACGAGCCAACGCCAGTGATGTCCGCAGCATCTCTACAGATGTTGGCCAAGCAGATCCAGCACCAGGCCCTCTGCTGAGGCTTCACCCCAGCCCATCTCTACCTGTCTCCCTTGGGCTGGGCTGGTGCCTCTTCCTCCTCCTCCTCCTCTGCAGCTGCTTGCTTCAAGGCACGCTGCTTGCGGCTGCGAGCTTCAGCCTTGCGGATGTTCACCAGAACCTTGTGGAACTCAGCTGGCAGCAGTCCCTGCACCAGCTCGAAGCTGGGGGGACACAAAGCCATCAGTTCCTGCAGTGCAAGAACTCCCGCAGTGCTCAGCACTGCTCCCAGCAGCCCCGGCTCACCCGAATTTGCGCATGAATTTGGTGAAGAGGTTTCTCAGCTTCATGCGGAAGTGGCGCCTCATGTCATCTGAAAGGTTGCCTATGGCCTCCAGCTGCCAGCACAGACAGACCTCTGAGGTCAGAGCTGTCCCGGGCACCTGGTCTCTTCACCCTTCTCCCGCATCCCTACCCCTCCACCTCCCTGCATCACTCACACCTATCCCATAGCAGCGCAGCTGTACCCTGCTGCCCTGCGTGGTGCTCTCACCATGGTCTGGACGTGCTTTGCCAGCACTGTGGTGTCAACCACAAACAGCATGACTTTGAGGAAGCCCAGGGCAGCCTTCACCACATCACGTGTGCGAGAGCCCAACAGCAAGCAGATGTTCTTCAGCAGCTGCTCCACCACGCTCAGCTCCATGTGATCTGCAACGCAACAGCACTCAGTGTGCACTGGTGGGCACAGCCCTGTCCTGCCGCCTGGCAGTGCTGTGTCCCACGCTGTCCCTGAAGCTCCCACTTACCTTTAAACTCAAAGAACAGACGTGTGAGTGCCAGCACCGTACAGCTGATCATGGTGACCGAACCTGTCAGCCCCGCGTAGACCAAGAGCAGGAACCGCTCCATAGCCTCTGCAAGAGGGAACAGCTCAGGACATGGGGCAGGTATAGGTCTGACCCCCTGGATAAGAGTGGTGATGGAGCTGAGCAACAGCTGCTTACCTTGGGGAGTGGGCCCAAAGCGGATGAAGGCATGTCCCATCTCCACCAGCAGCATGAAGGCATTCTTGCGGGCTCCCACTGACACCTCTTTGGTGCACAGAATGACCTGGAGGCACAGAGCACGTCACAACTCCATGGCCACCCCTGAGCGTGTGCACCCGAGTCCCACACTCACCTCTGGGACCAGGGCGGTGATGAAGGGTTCGTGCTTGGCTGAGAGCTGCTTCACAATGTGGAACAGGCACTTCAGCCGGGGCTGAGGAGAGAAAGAGCTCAGCACTGTCAGATGCAAAGACACAGCCCTACCCCCTTCCCACAGCAGCCCTCACTCTCACCCTCTTGGCTGGGGATGCTGCGCTCTTGAGTGAATCCAGCAGCACTGTCTGCAACTCTTCCAGGTGTGAGTGGACAAAGGCCTGGCACGGGGCGTGTGGGGCAGCACATACTTCCTCCAGCACACGGTATGCCTTCTTCTGCATGCTGTGGTCCTTGCTCTGCAGGGACAAGTGGTGACACTGCCGTCAGGGTGGTCCTTGGCACAGTGAGAGGCCCCTTGTGCTGCTGGGGCTGGGAGCAAACCGACCTGGAGAGAAGGCTGGATGGTCTGGTACAGGGAGTCCAGGGCCTGTTCGCTGGCATAGGGAGACATTGCCACCACCAGGTCCAGGATGGAGAGCCTGCAGCAAATTGGGATAAAGAGGAAGACAGGCAGAGGGCCATCAACATTCCCCAACCAAGCTTAAGACTCTAGCTAGGTGCTCTGTTTGATGCAAGAGAATAATGTATCCTACAGCTTGAGTGCTGCACAGTAGGAGGGAGCCAACAGATTCACCCATCAATATCAACCCCTGGCTGTTACCTGGCAAACTCTGAGCTCTCAGGACTGGTCAGCTTCTCACTGGCTTTCTGCAGGAACCCACACACCATCTGCAAGGCAGGCACAGAGTTAGTAAGGGTGTCCCTCCCACCCCTATGCCCATCTGGGGTCAAGCTGCAGGCTCTGCAGCTGGCTCAGCAAAACCTTATAGTGCCAGGAGAAAACAGCCATGGACAGCAGAGTCTGCCCCATCTCCCCAGATACTCACCTGTGGGTCTGTGATGGTCAGGTAGGCACGCACAGTGTCCAGCACGGAGCGGCGCTGACTGCTGCTGCCTCCATCGTCCTCAGGCTGGCTATACACATTGAATAGGATGGGCAGGAAATTTTTGGCAAAACGACCCACTTCTGCTCGCTCTGCATCTGGAGAGAGAAAGACAAAGGGGTGTGCATCAGCATCACACCCCACACCTGCCCTCACTGGGTCACTGTGGGGAACAGGGACAGCCCCCCTTGCCACGGCAGTGTCTGTCCCCCACCTGTCCCACAGCCGTGGTGGATTAGGGTGCGTAGGGCCTGGCACACGGTGGGGCGGAGGTCCGGGCGCTCGCTGATGGCCATGCCCAGGGTGCGTGCCAGCCCTTTGAAGGCCTCCACCACATCTGTGGGGCGGGTGCAGAAGCCAGGCAGCAGTGTCCATACCTGGAAGCAAAGGAGTCAGTGGGAGACCAGCATCCCTCAGCCAGGACACCTAGGCTAGCACTGCAGATAGGCCATGGCAGGGGTGGTGGGCGCTCTGTTACCTGCCACTGCAGTGTGTCGTAGATCTTGGACTCCAGGCTCTTCCCAGCCTGGGCAAATTCCAAGGCTGCAAAAGAGAAGGAGGAAATGAACAGTATAGCAGAGATGGCTCTGCCCAGAGGAATGGAACACCTGCAGAGCAGCTAGCACCAAGTATCCAGAGCCCCGCCACCCACTGCTCCTCACCTCTGCTCTTTAGAGTGGCTGCCAAGGGCAGGAAGTAGCTGGTGAAGAAGCCAAGCCGTGCACCTTGCACGTAGTCCCGCAGCACAGGCAGCATCCAGCTGCGGGGGAAATCCAGTGTCTCCCTGTGGAAGGAAAATAAGGCCAGGGGAGCATCAGACTTTGGGCACGGGGCACAGCCCCAGAGCTGGGCACAGTGACTCTAGGCAGCCTCCATAGCAGCTGAGGCTGGAAGCTACACAAGATGCCTGCTGTGGTCAAGCAGACAGGCCCTGGCTCATAAAAAACAATAATTTATCTTCCAGAGATAAGCATCCTCTACTGCTGGACTCCCGACCAACCCAGGGCCATGCTCACTCCTTGCCGTCGATCTGCAGTGGCACAGCTTCCAGCAGCACTTCAGGGCCCATGGCACCCACGGCAGCCCCCACTGCCCGGTCCACCTCAGCAGTATAGGGGAAGTGCGGAGAGAGGCGCAGGTCGCACAGGGACTGCAGGCACTGTGGGGACAGGCAGGAGGCTGAGCAAGGAGCCAGCAGAGCACGCTGGCCCTGCAACCTCCCCATCTCACTCACCTTCCTCATGATGGGATAGCACTGCTTCCCACACACTTCAAAGAAAACCTCCAGTACTTGCAGCACGCCATCCCATGCTGCGTGGAAACGGTACGTTAGGCCTTCCTCCACCGACCTGGCAAGGAGAGACAGGTGGTGACAGGGACCAAGCCGGACCCACGGGGACAGCCTTTCCCATGCCCCACTGTTCCTCACCTGAACATCTTACACAGATAGGAACCAGGGGCTGGGGCAGATGCAGAGACATTGCGCAGTTCGTCCATGTGAGGAGCAATGCACTCATTCAGGAGGGTCTGCAAACAGGGAAACAGTTTGGTGCTGAGCTGTGGATATGACAGCCCAAGGCAGGACAGAGGGGCAGGACCCAACACAGTACAGCCCCAGGTGCCCAGGCAGATCTCAGCCTGGCCACAACAAGGACCTTGGCAATGTGCACTTGGTACCTCAAGGGTCTGTGCTGCAGCTGCCACCACCTGTGAGTGTGGGGACAGGAAGCAATTCATGGTGGCCGAGAAGAGACGGGGCAGGTGAGCCCAGCACAGGTCCTTCTGCAGTCTGGAGAAGGGACAGAACAATGGTGAGAGATGGAGCTCAGTCTTGCCCCTGCCCAGCGCCAGCCTCTCCCCACCTGCCCAAGTTGACATGTGCCTTCTCCATGGTAGCCAGCCAGGTAAGCAGCGGCTGCAGGTCGCTGGCATTGGGCACGTAGTCATACAGCGCCTAGGGAAGCAAAGTGGAGCTGGGGACAGTGGTGCCAGTATAGCCCCATCCTTCCCTGCCCATTCCCGCACTCACGGTGATGATCTGGGCATTGAGCTCGGCTGGCAGGCAGGACGTTCTGGGCTGAGCACTGAACAGGCTATGGAAGGCCTGCATGGCACACGCTGTCACCAGCTGCAAGGACACGTTGTCAGGAGAAATAGAACCTCTGTGCTTCACAGTCCTACCCCAAAGAGTGCTCTGCCCAACCCACAGGGACACCCCATCTCCAGTGGGGCTTCCCATCTATGTCCCCCTCCTTCTACAGCAGCCAGCCAGCTCTGCCTGGGATGCTCTGATTTCAGGTCCTGCAGATTGCCAACAGAGCAGGCTGATGCCTTCCAGAGCTGAGGTGGAGGCACTGGCACAGGCACTATGTGCAGGGACACAGGGGAACTGACCACATGGCTGAGGGTCATGACTCTGAGCAGGGTCTCACAGCACATCTTCAGCACAGCCGCAGGGAAGCAGGGCAGCAGGTCCCGCAGGAGGGCCAGCACATGCAGTGTGGTGGTAGCCTCCTTGGTGCCTGGTGGAGCAGAGCAACACCCATACTTGTAACAACAGCCTTGAGCAAAGACCCCATGTCAGAGCTGGGGTGAACTGAAGCCTCGCTCTGGGAAGAAGGCTCTCCTAAACTCTTGCAAAACCTCTCTCCCTCCTGTCCCTACCTACCTCCAGCTTTTTCAATCTCCTGCACACAGAACTTGGCGCTGGAGGGCGCTGCAGGATGGTGCTCAGGAGCCTCATCTCCAAACATGAACTCACTCCCCCTCAGGACTGAGCACACACCGTGCTGAGCTGCTTTCCGAACCTGGGGGTGGGCGAATATGAGGGCATAGAAACCACAGGCACAGAGAGCACAGCCAGCCCCAGGACCAAGCCCTGGAGCAGCACCCACCATGTGCTGAGAACCCACCTTGGGTTTGGTATGAACACAGAAGCTCAGCAAGCCGTGGTAGACCTGGAGGGTGACAGGGTAGCTCCAGGCTGCCAAATCCTGTTTTCGCAGCAGAGTAGCCAGGCATGAGAGGACCTACAAGGGGACAGAAAGGATATTGGTATTACCTACTGAGACCACCCTCAGTGCACCAGAGAGGCTGCCCCTCTCTGCAACTCACCCATCGCAGTGCAGAGGTGGAGCCGCTGCAGGCCTGTGAGGATATGATACTCATGAAGGCTTTTGAAGCATCTGAAAACTTCTTTATGAGTACTGGACTGGGGACTCTGTGGGGGAAAAGGGGTAAACGGCAGGCGGTCACACAGGGATTGGCACACCCAGCCCGCCCCTCGGACTGTGCCGGGGTAGCTCTCCCCACTCCCTGCCAGCAGCTCACCGCTTCAAGACAAGGTTGAGCAAGTAGGCAACGGCAGCCACCGACTCAGGGGAATCCACTGCCTCCAGCGTGGTCATCTGGGAATACAGGAGGGGTTTGTAGCAGGAGGATTTGCAGCAGGCCAGCCTTTCCCAAAGCTTTGGGGAAGGGGGCAGAGAAACAAAGGGCAACTCAACAGCATCTCTGCTGGAGGATGCCCAAAGCCTCCGACGCAAGCAGAACGCCCCGGGAGCTCCCATCAAACTGTGGCAGTCACTCACCAGCGCAGCAAAATACTCAGTCTCAGTTTCTTTGCCCCCCTGCGAGCGAATCACATCTGTCACAGCTGCCAGCACGGCACAGATCTGTCACAACAGCAAGCAGAGCCTTCAGCATCCTTGGATTCTTGGCCCAGGCCCCCACAGCCAGCCCCGCTCCTGCTGGTACCTCTTTGTGTGCGGCGGAGTTGGACTCCCAGAAGCGCTGCACCTTGCTGAAGGTAACGTTGGTGCAGTCGCTCAGCCCGCTCAGGAAGGTGCCGGACGATCTCTGGGTGGCGGCCTCAGCGGTATCGCCCTCCTCCATGGGCAGCTGAGAGCTGCCGCTTGGCTGCTGCACACGCAGGGCTCCTGACTGCAGCTCATTGTGCAGCTTCACCGCATCCACCGTCAGATTGCTTTTCTCTGCCGGGTGAGAAGACTCGGGGTCAGGCTGTCCCATAGCAGCACCGCCCTCTCCTACCAGTACACGGATACTGCTTCTCCCATAGGACTAGCGCTGAAGGAAGGGGTGCAGAACAGTGTGGCGCTAAGTTTAGGAGATGACTCGTTGCACAGAGCGGAGAGACCCAGGCACTGCCGCCCAGATAACTGCGGGTGCCCAACTCGGACGGGTGCCTTGATGCAGTAAATAGCAACCAGCGGACGGCTGGGCTCGGAACCCATTGGAACCCATTGAGCTTTAAGGTCTTTTCCAACCCTGCGCCGCCCCCCCACCACGTCCCAGCCCGGTCCCCGGGCCGCTCACCGGCAGGCCGGCTGTAGAAGCAGCTTCTCGCCGCCAGGCGGTGCCGCCGGGTCTCGGGGTTGCAATCGCTGCTGTGTCCCTTCCGCCACCGACGCAACTTAGCGGCGGTACCCGCCCGCAGCCTCCCGCACCGCGCCATGCTCGTCCCGGCTCCACGTGCCGCCCCGCCCCGCTCCGCCGTACTTCCGTTTCCGGCGCCCGCCGCCATTTGCAGTGAGGGCAGCGGCACCCGCGTCGCGGTGACGTCACGGCCCGAAGGTCGCGCCGCCCTTCGCGGCCCCGCCATGCGCTACGTGCTCCCTCGCCCGCCGCCTCCGTCGGCCTGCGCATGCGCGCCTCGCACTGCCCGGCGCGGGGCGGCGCGGGGCGGGTCAGTTGCGCGCGGCGGCGGCAGCGGGAGGAGCGCGCCGGTTGAGAGCGAGAGCTGCAATGGCCGCCTACCGCCTCGTGCTCGTCCGCCACGGCGAGAGCGCCTGGAACCTGGAGAACCGCTTCTGCGGGTGGTTCGACGCCGACCTCAGCCCCGCCGGGCAGCAGGAGGCGCGGCGCGGCGGAGAGGCCCTGCGAGGTACCGGCGGTGGGGCGGGTTGGGGGGGTGCTGCTCCCTCGGGCTCTGCGGCGGCCATTTCGGGTCGCGGTGCGGAGCGGCGGTGCCCGTTATGCAACGGCGCCGTGTTGCGCGGCCTCTGACCCCCCCGCCCCCGCCTCCACAGACGCCGGCTATGAGTTCGATATCTGCTTCACGTCGGTGCAGAAAAGGGCCATCCGCACCCTCTGGAACGTGCTGGACGCCATCGACCAGATGTGGCTGCCCGTGGTGCGGACGTGGCGCCTCAACGAGCGGCACTACGGGGCCCTCACCGGCCTCAACAAGGCCGAGACGGCCGCCAAGCACGGCGAGGCCCAGGTGAAGATCTGGAGGCGCTCCTTCGACGTCCCCCCGCCGCCCATGCAGTCGGACCACCCCTTCTACACCGCCATCAGCAAGGTAAGGGGCTGCCAGCAGCACCGTGTGCCGTGGGCCTCCCACGCTGCCCTTCGCTCTCCGGTTGCGGCATCGGTGACAGGAGCTGGACCGGGGCCATCCTGTGCTCTCCCTGCAGAGGATGAACCCCAAGGGATGGCACAGAGTCAAGGGGAGATGTTAATCATTAGTCCTGCGGCCAAAGCTTGGGTGTTTGCTCGGCAGCAGGCACCGTGCTATTGCCCCCAGGCAGGGCTGGTAGCTGGAGGCAAATCCCAGAGCACTTTTCTGGTGGGTGCATAGCTAAAAGCCAGTTTCACTCCTGTTCTCAGTCACTGTTCTCAGCACTCTGCCCCGGCACCACGTTTCTGTGCCGTGCTGCTGCTGGTGTAGCCCCCAGGGGTGCTGGGCTGTGGTGCAGGTGTGGTGGTGTTCCTGCAGGATCGTCGCTATGCTGACCTGACTGAGGACCAGCTGCCCACATGTGAGAGCCTGAAGGATACCATCGCCCGGGCCCTGCCCTTCTGGAATGAGGAAATTGTCCCGCAGATCAAAGAGGGCAAGAGAGTCCTTATCGCAGCCCATGGCAACAGCCTGCGGGGGATCGTCAAGCACTTGGAAGGTACGGCAGCTCTGCATGCTGCTCAGGATCCCCCGCTGACCTAGCTCTATACAAGCAGAGCTCTTCCTTGCCCTCCCTTTGAGGAACCGTCCTCTGTTTGCAGGCATGTCGGAAGAGGCCATCATGGAGCTGAACCTGCCCACTGGAATCCCAATTGTCTACGAATTAGACAAGAACCTGAAGCCCATCAAGCCCATGCAGTTCCTAGGAGATGAGGAGACGGTGCGCAAGGCCATGGAGGCTGTTGCTGCTCAGGGCAAAGTCAAGAAATGAGGCCAGATGCGCAGACTAGCAAGTAGATGAGTCCCCTCCGTCCCCACCCCTCTGTGCACACCCCACAGATGTAGAAACTTGGAGCTGCAGAGCTGGAGCAGGGAGCAGCTCCCCGGAACTAGGCCCCTTCCCTTTGCACCAGGCTCACCTCTGCAGGCAGCCTGGGAGCTGGGGGGTAAGGGGCTGTGTGCACAGGGGTCTGGTGTGAAAGGGAGTACTCGCTCTGCCAGGCAGCAACTGCAGCCCTATGTTGTTTGTTCCCAGCCCTTGGAGGGATGCTCTCAAGCAATCTTTTGCCATGCCTGGCTTCTCTTGCTTCCCTGGCAGCTCTTGTCACTGTTACTGTAGTTCCGTTGCTTGGTTTAGTTATTCCAGAAGCACAACAGGAGCAGTGGGACACAGGCAGGAAGGGGCAGCGACCAAGATGGGTGCCCACGTCCCCTCATGGCTGCGTGGCGCAAAAACTAGGACACTTAGACACCAAATGTGTTGTGCTGTGGTGCACGCTCCTGTGTGTGGTACAGCACCCAGCAGTAGTACTTGCAAACCCCAACCCAGCTCTACCAACCACTGCTTTAACTTATTGCTTTTGGACAAGGGAAGGAGCGTGTTGTCTGGGATTTGTATTTGCCATGTGCTTCCTACAGCCAAAGCCAACCTTAGTCCTGCCTCATGGAGGTGGTGTAGATGCCATTGTGTCCCCATCCCACAAACGTGTACTTGGCACTGTCACTGTAGCCTCCCCCACTGCTGCTGTAGTGAGTCTGGGCTTGCACTGGGTCAATCTAACTGTCCAGCAGTAGCAGTTGTCTTGTTCCAGTTCAATAAAAGATTAATATGCAATAATTAAATGTCAGCGTTTTCTTGTGCCACTGCACCACGTGCTCCTGGGCCACGCGGAGCTCCCACTTTGCTTAGCACCTCCTTTCCTGCACTACCACGTGCCGGTGATGCAGAAGTTGCTGCTGACTGGTGTGTGCAGAAGGTGCTCGGGCTCTGCACAGCAAAGCACAGTTCTGCAATCCTCACTGCAAAGAGTGACTCATTGCGACTCAGCAGTGGTTTGTGGGCTCTGAGGCGTGCCACACCTCTTTGCCTAACAAAGGGCATGTATGGCCTGAGGTGATAAGCCGTCCTGGGGAGATGAGCACAGCAGCAGCCATAGCTGGTGCCGAGTACCACTAAGCCTCAAAGCCTCTCACTGCTCCCTAGGACAGGAACAGACCTCCTCACCCCCACACTGATGGGTGAAACAGCCCCCTCCAGCAGCTCGAGAGCAGAAGGGCTACAGGCAGCCAGAGCAATCCCTGCGGGCAGGAACTGAGCAGCACACAGCTCTCCAAAAAACACCAAGTTTATTTATTACCTACAGCACAAATACAAAATCCATCCTGCTGTTCCACCTGAGACAGCGTGGGGCTGCATGGAAGATGCTGGACCCCACCACAGCAGCCCTGGGGTCCCCATAGCCCTGAGGAGGCTGCTAGGTCTGCAGGAACTGTGGCTGCACACGGGCCACCTTACGGAAGTCCTTGGTGTGTGTCTGTGGGCACTGCATCTCACACCAGCTGATAGGCACCATCTGCACCCCTGCGGGCACCCCCAGTTAGCAGATCCCTTCCTGCTTCTTCACATTTCCCAGTCCCAGCAGCCCAAGGCCTCCTCCTGCAGCCCCTGAGGCTCAGCAGTGGGAGGAAAGAAGGAGGGTGTTTGCTCCCCAAGCTGCATTGGCTGTTCCTCACATGAAGATTCCTACCTGCCTCGCTGCGTGCCACCACCACACCCAGCTCGTTCTCTGCCGTGCTCAGCAGGTAGTTGGACTGTGCATCCCCCAGCGAGATCTAGTTGGGTGCAGGTTAAGGGAAAGACTCCCTGCCCTTAGCCCAGCACAAACCCTCCAGGCCCGTGGGCCCTACCACTGCGATGGGAAAGGATACGACTTTGGCCAGGACTATGTCACCAGGGCGGAAACTCTTGTAGACTTCTACCTATGTGGGAGGGAGTGGACAGGAGTGCATGGAGAACGCAGGTACTCCTCAATAGGCACCCCACAGGCAGCAGCAGGAGGAGAGCTGGAGAGGGGGAAGCTGCAACGGCGCTGTACCCAGCAGTGCCCCGCTGACCTTATCCTTCTCGGTAGCTCGAATGTCTTCCCTCCTGGAAAAGGAGACCCAGGAATGTGATACCAGAGAGAGCAAGCAGGAGCTGCCCCGGCCTCCCTGGATGCCAGCCAGGCCTCGCTAGATGCCTCCAGGCAGCTGGCCGGCACCAGGCAGGCAGCCTGCCCCGAGCAGCGTGCCCCCTGCCCTTTCCCTACCGGATGGTGCCACGGAAGGTGGATTTCAGCGGCGTGGAGCCAACGTACAGGATGTTCACTTTGGCAAAGCGGGAGTTGATGCTGCACACCTGCACGGACGGACAGCGGGCGGCTCCTTCGGTGTTCTGCCGCTCTCTGTTCCCGCCGCTCCGGGAGCCGCCCTCCAGACGGCGCTCTGTAACGCAAGCACACGGCCCCGGCCGCGGGGACACGCGGGGCCCGACCCGACCCCGGCACTCACCTTGCAGGTCACCACGGCGCCCACGCCGGGCAGCAGCTGCGCCTCCGCGTCCCGCACCACCGACACCACGGGCAGCTGCGAGGCACAGACAGACAGACACACACATATATACACATGAACACAGACACACACACACAGACGGACACAGACACGGGCTCAGCTCGGTGCCGCCCGTCCCGTCCCGTCCCGCAGACCCCGCTCCGCGCTCACCCCGCCGCCCTCGGCGCAGCGCTGCAGGCATCCGGCCAGCGAGGCGAAGATGGAGCCGTGCCGCGCGTAGGTCCCGTTGCCCGCCGAGGCCTCCTCCGTGCTGCACAGCCGCTCTCCTGCGGGACGCTCGCTCAGCACCGGGCCCGTCCGGCCCGGCCTCCCCCAGCCGCGCGGCCCCGCACTTACCGGGCACGCAGTACCGAGCCGGCGGCGCCATGTTCACTGTCGCGCGTGAGCCCGCAAAGAGCCCTCCTCCTATTGGCTCTCAGCGGCGGGGCCGCGATGTAAGCGGAGTACCTATTGGCTCGCTCTTAACGGCAGGGAGAAACGTTGTCGCGCCGCCCGCTGGGAGTCGTAGTGCAGCGCGGGGCGCCGGCCCTTCCCGGTGTGCTCGGTGCGCAGGCGCGAGGCGGCGGGCGCTGCCCGGGGGCCGTGAGGGCGGCGGGGCGCCGGGCATGGCGGCGGGCGGCGGGGAGCGGGCGGCAGGTGGGAGCGGGCCCGGGGCTGCGGGCCTGGGTGCGGCGGGGCGGGGGAGCTCGGCCCGCAGCGGAGGGCCTGGGAGGCTGCGGCCCCGCGGCGGTGCGGGCCTCGGTGCGGCGTGCTGCCTGCCCCGGGATGTCACGGGTGAGGGCAGCTCCGGGACGAGCCCGGCGTCTCCGGGAGCGGCACGCGGGGTCGGGTAGCTCACCTCCCCGCTGTGACAACGGGCCGGGTGCCGCTGCGGGCCGGCTGCGCGGTGCGTGTGCCCGGAGCGGCGCGTGGAGGCGGCTTTGGGGCCGAGCTGCGGCTCCGCTGCCTGGCGCCGTGCCGAGCGGTCGGGACGTGCCTTGGCCGGAGCCCGGGGCGGCCGTGCTGCTTAATATTGATGGCCGTGCCCGCACGGAGGCGCGGGGGCCCCGACCCAGCAGATCGTTTGCCTCATGTCGAGGCCGGCTCGGGTTCCTCCTTGCTCCCGTCACGGCCCTTGAGTGGGATAAGAGGCCCGGTGGGAGGACGAGTGCTCGGCGGCGCGTTCCTCTGCTGCCTGAGTGTCGGCACCTCGACCCGGGGCTGCCCGCAGGGCTCTGTCCGTGAAGCGTGGCGTTGTCCTGGGAGCATCCAGGGGAGGGGAAGGGGAGGTGCTGGGACTCTGAGCGCGGGGCTGGGAGAGGTGTGCGATAGCCTCTGCAGCTCGGTCCAGAGGCTGAGGCGAAACGAAGCGGCATCCAGATGCTGTCTGCTGGGTGTGAGGAAGAGGGCACGTGTTTCGTGTGGGCTCCCTCACTCCTGAATCGGTTAGGAGAGACTGGTGAGGGGATCCCCCGTGGGTTTGGAGCATTCCCTGCCCTGGAACGGGCTCGGCGCCTCAAGTGCCCTCACCGTCTCTAGTTTCCTCTGAGTCAGACTTCTCCGTGTCACTGGGAAAGACGAGATGGGAGCAGGGAGCACCCGAGGTCAGGCGCGGGAGCCTGAGAGCCCCGCGTTCCCCTCCCCGCACGCAGAGCTCGGGAGCGCAGCATTCCGTTTGGGCTCAGCGCCACCCGCTTCTGCTCTGCATCCTGCGCAGGGTGAAGGAGAGCCCTGCCTGCCTGCAGGCACCTGGCAAGAGCTGCGCTGTCAGCACGCCCGGGAGGGGACGCCCTCCGCCAGGGACGGCGGCAGCGGGGCGGCCTGCCCACATCCAGCCTCTTCCCCGCAGGTGCTGCGCAGCAGGGATGAGAAGCCGGCAGCGGATGTTCGCGGCGGTGATGCGCCTGCTCCTCAAGTGCCTGCGGCTGGGCCGGCGGCGGCGCTTTAAGCTGGTTCGGCAGGCAGGGCAGCTGTGGCACTATGGGCACCTCTGCCTCCGCTCCCTGCTCTACAATTCCTTCACCAACAGCGACGTGGTGCTTGACTCCCTCTTTGAGCCTGTCTACTGGCTGGTGGACCATGTTACCCGCTGGTTTGGTGTGGTGAGTACCTCCATTGCAAGGGGGGTTTGGGGCAGTGTGCTGCTGGAGACACCCTAGGGCTTGAGATGTGCTGCTCCAGGCAGGAGGGAGTGAAGACTTCAGCATGGGGCAGGTTGTGCACACTCCATTGACCCGAGCCCCTTTCCTTTAGGTATTTGTGGCACTGGTGATAGGGTTGACAAGCTCCGTTGTGGCCATCGTATACATCTGCCTGCTGCCCCTCATCCTGCAGACATACACACCTGCGTGGATCTGCTGGCATCTTGCTTACGGACACTGGAACCTTATCATGATAGTCTTCCACTACTACAAGGCCATCACCACTTCGCCTGGGTACCCACCGCAGGTGAGCACCAATGAGCAGAACAGTCTCTTGCAGCTGGGCACTGGGACCAGGTACAGCTGATCACTGAGAGCACCCTGTTGGCATCATTGCAGGAAGTCTCCGCCAGATGGGGGCTAGGAGGGGAGGCAGGCTTGCGGAAGTGTGGTGAACACGTGGGGAGCAGGGGATGGTGTGGGGGCTTGGGAGCACATCCTCTTTTCTGACCCGTGTGCAGGCCAAGAACGACCTCACTGGCGTCTCCATCTGCAGGAAATGCATTGCCCCCAAGCCGGCTCGCACCCACCACTGCAGCATCTGCAACAGGTAATGTTTCCTGGCCTCCCCACCACATCAGGTAGTGCCTCTGCAACCTGGGGCAGAATACCTTTCCTTCCCCACCATATGCCATGAGATGGGCCCCTTCCTCTCTGCTCTGTTGGCTTTTTACCTGCCTCTAGCCCAGCATGACGGGCTGAGGTGGCTGGCTGCCCCCTCGCAGACACGGTGCTTGCAATTCACACTCACACTTGTGCTCTCCTCCCTCCCAGGTGTGTGCTGAAGATGGACCACCACTGCCGTATCCTTCTGCAGTACTAACTCACTGCACTCTCCTGAGGAGCCAGCCCTGCTTCCTCTTCCTCTCCCTGCTCCAATTCTGTCCCAAATCACCCAGTGCAGGGAAGGGTTCAGGGAGACTAGCTGGGGTGGGTTTGGATTAGCGACCATCACAGTTACACACCTTTAACCTCAGAGGCAGCCTGGCTCAACAACTGTGTTGGGCACTACAACCACCGCTACTTCTTCTCCTTCTGCTTCTTCATGACCATGGGCTGCATCTACTGCAGCATCAGTGGCTGGGACATGTTCCGGGATGCATATGCAGCCATTGAGGTGAGTAGGCAGACCTAAGGCCCCCACCTGCCCCAGGAGAGGAAGTGCTGGCCTACTCAAAGGCTGTCTGGTCTCCCCAAGCTGAGCTTGCAGAACAAGGCTGAACCAGCGCTAGCATTATACTGACTTTGCTTCTCCTCTCCCTCCTCCTGTGAGGCCCCTGCTGTCCTAGTCCTGTGAGGTTTGAGAGGAAGGGCCCTTTCTTCTGAGCCATGTAACTGGTGCCCTGTGTTTTCCATCCCCATAGAGAATGAAACTGCTTGAGAAGGAGAGACTGCAGGTGGCCGCCAACCAGGTGGGACATCCCTGCTCCCCAACTGCTCCAGGCAGCATGGAGCAGAGCTGCCCTGTGGGCTCTCTCTCAAAATGCAGCCCTTGGCAAAAACAAGCCCCCATGCTTGTCTCACGAGTCACAGAGCTAGGGCTGCCTGGGCAGCTCTGCTACATGCACAGCCTCCAGCAGTTTTGGGTCTGCTTCCCCACATACCAAGCTTTCAGTGGCTTTGCCTGGTGGCAGCAGCAGCAGCAGCATTGGGGCCAAGCCAACGTTTGGCATGTGCTACTCAGACTGCTCTCCTGGGGAAGCTACAGCAGCATCATGTACACATCTCACCCTGAGCATCATCTCCTATGTGGCGCAGTGACCTGCTCCCTGAGCTCCAGCACACTGCTTGTCACTCATGTGCCAGCTCTCAACTGGTGTCTATCTGTCTTGTGGCTCTTTGGCTGCCTCCCACTTACTAGCTGTTGTGTTGGTTCTGGTGCCAGTCCTTTCTAACTGCCTGATTCCTTGATCAAAGGAGCGCTGCACTCCCTGCCTGGCTTCACACTATAAAGCATTCTGGTAACGTCCCCCTTTGTCCTTTTTCAGACGTATTACCAGACCCCACCACCCACGTTCTCCTTCCGCCAGCGAGCTTTCCACAAAAGTGTGGTCTACCTCTGGGTCCTGTGCAGGTAAATGGGCTTACAGAGGCTGGGAGGGTGCTGGGGGGAAGCAGTGGGGTCCACTGCAGCACTGCTGTGCTGTTCCTTGTGTGCCACCTTCCCTGGGCTAGGCTGCTTTGCTCTAGCACAGACATCCCTGCCCTGCTGGTTCTTGGGCTCCCGAGAAGTGATTTCAGCTCCCTGGCACATGGGATGAAAGCCATCAAACCACCTGCACTTGCTCAGGAACACAGCCTCAGCCCCCCACAGTTATGATACTGGTGAAGACCTATGTGCAACCTGCTGTGGCTTGTCCCCAGCTCAGTAGCATTGGCCCTGGGTGCCCTCACAGTGTGGCATGCTGCCCTCATCACCCGTGGGGAAACCAGCATTGAGAGGCACATCAATAAGAAGGAGAGGCAGCGACTGCAGAAGAAAGGCAAGGTAAGCACAGCCCCCAGGGTGAGAGGGCCAGCCAAGCAGAGCCAGACTTGATGTGCATCTCCCTGGCCCACAGGTGTTCAGAAACCCCTACAGTTACGGCAGCTGGGATAACTGGAAGGTGTTTCTGGGAGTGGACGTGCCAAGGTAAAGCACAAAGGTTCTGGGACCTAGGAACCAGCTTTACAGGGCTCAGAGGACCCAGACCAATTGTTGGGCCCAGCTATAACGCAGCCTCCAACTGCCTCAGTGGCAAGATCTGGCTGAGCCAGTACCCCCAGGAGAGGGGGGCTGTTGTGGCAGCTGAGGGCCAACCCCGGCTCCACTCTGTGGTACCACTAGTTCAGCTTTTTGTTGCAGGCTTTGCTTCTCTCCCCACAGGCACTGGCTCACCCGTGTCCTGCTGCCCTCTCCTCACTTGCCCCATGGAACAGGCCTGAGCTGGGAGCTGCCTCCCTGCATGACCAAGCAGCGCACACCACTCCTGGCCATCTGAGGCCTGGGTGCTGCAGCAGTCCCTCCCCGCTGGCAGGGGAGCACACGGGGAACCCACTCCACAACCACGGCTCAGTTTGGCTCAAGTGGCTGGTGGAAGGCAGGTGCTGGCACACACCTCTTACCAGAGTCAAGAGCTCTGGGAAGTAGAACTTCAGTCAAGGCCTGGTTGCCTGCTCTATTAGCACCTCAGTGGCTGCGGGCAGCCCTGGGGAGGGGGGCAAAGCTGCTGTTCCCCAGTCTCAATGAAGGTACTTTCCTCACTACGCATCAATATGGGCCAGCACAGGGCCCAGTGTGGCTCCATGCCAGAGCAAGGGGCAAAGGATGGCTTACCTGCCCCCTAAGCATTCCCCAGGGAAACTTTTTAAGAGCATCCAATAAAGGTGTTTTGTGTTGATTTTTTTTTAATAAAAGGATGTTTGGCTCTTTTCCATGGTGGGAGACACAGCTGGCTGAGGGCAGAGGGAGGCTTATGATGATTCCAGCTTGCAAGGAAAAGTAAGGGCCTGCACCCAGCCCCTTCAGCTGTGTGACAGCTAGCACAGGCACTGCCGTCTCCACTTGGGCTGCACTGAGACCCCACACTGCATTATCAAAACAGACAAGTTTATTCCTCTCACACGTGAGGTGCTGCACAGAGCACCTGTGTGCACAAGCCTGCGCTTACAGTTCACACGTGGCAAATCTGTCCCTCAGTGTCCCTGGCTACAGGCAAGCCATAAAAAGCAGCACAGCTCCTTCCCTCTGCTAGGTGCAGAGGAGAGGGCAGTGTGGGCCAGGAAGGGGCCACAGGGGGAGGTGCTGCCTGCAGGTCCCCATTCTCCAGCCCTGGTGCTCCAGGCAGTACCGGGCTCTGAGGGAAGCTGGGTCCGTGACATTGACAGGGTCCTGGTCAGATTGTCAGTAAGCACGGGGAGGAGATGCAGGGTGCTCACCTGCCTGGGCTCCCCACCAGGAACCTGTGGAGACAGAGACTGCCATCAGCCATGTCTTAAACACACCGACTCCCCTGCCGCTCCAGCCACGCACTCACCATTCTCCTCGTGCTGCTACTGCCTCCTTCCGCACCAACCTCTTCTTGTCATCCAAAGGCTTGGCCAGTGCCCGGATAACTCGGGCCTTGTATGGGAGCAGCTGGAGGACAACAGCTCTCAGCAGGAGCCCTCCAGGGCGCTGGCTGCCCCAGTCGTGGCTGGGATCCATTTGCACAAGGAGGAGCAGGAAGCAGAAGCACTTACCACTATTGTGGGCAGGCTGGTGAGCGCATGGGCACAACGCAGGGCAGCGATGCGGACAGCCTGAAAGAGAGAGAAGGATGGAAGGGGCTGGGACACCAAGAGGGGTGTGCGGTGCAGAGGAGAGGGGTGTACACACCATGGCAGGGCTGGAGGTGAGGCTGAGGAACTTGGTGACCAGTGTCTCAATGTGCAGGCTCATGATCTGGGGGGCTTCGAGCAGCAGCGGCTGGAGGCAGCTGAGGGTGGAGAGCTGTACTACACGGTCTGAGCAGGACAAGGCTTCAAGCAGGAGGGAAAGCAGCTGCGGGTGGAGGGGACATGGGAACCGTGAGTAACCCTGCTATGCAGCCTGTGCTGCCACAGTCCCCCTACTGAGGCCAGCTCTCACCGTGGGCAGCTCTGTCACCAGCACAGGTTTGGGAAGGTGGTTAAGCACGTGGGATAGGCTCTTCAGGTAATTGGCCTTCACATCTGTGGTAGGCAGAGATGGTCACAAGTAGCAAGGGGAAGGAGGCTAGCTCAGATCCCCAGGGTAAGGGGGGCAGTGGGTGGTGAGGCCAGGCTGGGGCCAGCTGCTCACCGGCACCAGCCCCATGGAAGCCTTGCACCAGCTTGGGCACGTTGTCGGTGAAGAAGCGCTGTCGGAACATGATGCGCACGTCGGCATGGCAGCCCTTGTGCAGCACGTCTGGGGACTCAGCCATGAGCAGGGAGAAGCCATCGGCCGCAGCGGGGCCCAGCTCCACGTCACTCAGCAGGCCCAGCAGCTGCGAGGAAGAGAGCGCTGAAAAAGGGAGCCATGGCAACTTGGGCTGCTGACCAGAGGCAGGGGGAGCAGGAAGGCTCCTTCAGGAGTGCCCAGCCTCACTGCTGCCTACCTTGTCTGTCAGGTGGGAGCTCAGCGGGTGGTAGCGCAGTACTAGGGCTTTGGTCACCTGTGCAGGCAGAGCAGAGTCAGCACTACGCAGCTAAGGTACCCTGGGGCTCTCCCTTCCCACACAGACAAGCCTTACCCAGAGCAGCAGAGTGAGTGCCTGCATTCGGTGAGGCCCTTCTGTGAGGCCAGGCTCCATCCTGTTCACTGCAAGCTGCAGGATCTCATCCAGCTGCTGCCCTGGGAACACAGAAGGGAGAGGTTGAGCCACTTCCCTGCCAGCCCTGTGCAGGGACGCCCGAAATCTGCCTGGCTCCCTTACCTGCTGGGTGCTTGTTCACCAGCCCTGCAAAGCACTTGGAAGCTGTGGTGGCGGTGAAGAGACAGTTGCAGGAGCAACTCAGTGCCAGCAGTTCCCTGAGCAACCGTTCCTGCTGAGGAATTACCACCTATGAGAGACAAGGAGTGTGTTATAAATTAGGCCTGCAGCTGGTCCCTTTCTCTGCCCATGGAGCTCGCTATGGATCTGGACAGGATGGTGCTCAGCCAGGGCCCTTTCTACCCTTCTTCTCACCAACTTACATTGCGGGGTAAGGAACAGACAAAGGCCATAAGGAGGGCAACTAGGCGTCTCTGTGGCTCCAAGCACTCCCCACCCTGCAGGGAAAGAACAGCACACACATCACCATGATCCTGGGTGGCAGCTTGTGCCAACACCCTGTCCTTGCCCCAGTAAAACACCCCACACACCTCGAAAGGCTGGAAGGAACAAGAAAAACTGTTTTGGGGCAGAAAGGAGACCTCTCCATCCAGGAAGAGGGGCACCACATGAGATACACTCTGGGCAGCCAGCCTATGGAAAAGGAGACGTCGCAATGTGCTGCTCTGGGACAGGCACCAGAGAACTCCCGAGTACCTCCTCTGTGGAGTGGCAGAGGGGCACGCAGCCTGCCCTTCCCCACGAGGCAATGTCCAACATCCCACACCAGCACTACTCACTCAGGGCTAAGGTGAGTGGAGGCAGCGCTGATAACAGGGACCATGGCAGTCAGCACCTCCTCCTCCAGCAGCACCTTGCTTACCAGTGGGTGGCTGCTCTCTGCAGACAACAGGTGAAAAGGGACATAGTGGAGCCCACTGTGACTGCCCAGAGGCAGGCACAGCCCTGTGACCCACACCGGTGGTGTGCCACTGCTGCTCTGCCTCTGGCCAGGAGCCCGCAGTGCCCTCGTTTGCCGTTGGATGGCAGCAGCAGCGTTCTTTGCTGGAGCAGGGCGCTCAGAGCACTGCTGCTGCTCCCCATTCATTTGCTCGAGCCACTCGCTTACCTTGTGTGGCAGCCTGCACGGCCATAGCCAGCAGACACGGCACCACTGCCTGGTGGTAGTACCAGTAGCCCTCTGCATCCTGCTGGCACTGCAGGGCCACGCGGTGCAAACTCTGGCACACAGAGACCACGTTTTGGGCATTCCCGGCCTCACTCCCTGTAGGGCACATTCAGCATCACATCAAACAGCCGCTGCACCCATTCCATTTCCACACCAGCACCTTAGGGCAGCAATCAGGTGCACGGCCCCATTTACAGAACACAGTGGGGTCGGCACCACAGCCCTCCCTCCTCATCTCCTGCAGAGTGAGGAGCTGCCTGTCACCAGCTGTGTTACCTTTCTGCACCTTCTGGAGGTGCTGCAGCAGGACAGGGACAGTTTCCCTCACGATGCTGGTGTGTGTGGACACAGCTGCCAAGGCCTGCAGGCAGCGCTGCCGCAAGGAGTGCAGATCCCGGGAGCTCTCCTCCTCCAGCTCTGAAGAGGAAATGCAGCTCAGAGGGGTGTTGGGATGGCCCAGCCTCCCTGTCCCTGCACAGTCCCTGCTGTGCAGGCTGCTTGCAACGACGCAGCCTTCTCTGTGCAAGCAACACAGCACATACGCTAGGAATTCCTCAGTGCAGAGAACAATACGGCACAGTCTCTCTGTTTCACCCCAATACCAGAAGTTAATCCCTTTGCAAGGCTGTCAGCCCTACCTGACTGCAGCTCCTCTCCGAGCCTGGGCACCATGCGCCCAGAGAAAACTTTTGGGTAGACAGGGGCCAGAGATCCAGCTGCTTCCATCGCTGCTTCACTGCCAGGAGGGAAGAGAGCAGGAGGGGTGATGTAAGCAATGCAAACTCTGGGCTGTTTGTGCACCAGCTGCAAAGATCTGGGCCAAACATACCACCAGAAATCCATTTCTCAGGATTCTGCCTTTTTCACCCTATTGGCAGTAGAGTCCCTTGCTTTGACAGACCCAGACTTAACTCCGATTCTGGATTATCCCTTTGCTTATACATCCATGTGGTCTTTACATAGTACCTTTGCCTCCACCCAGACTAAGCCCATCTCTGTAGCAGAGCCAGGTCTCGTTCCTCATCCCAGAGTATGGGTGACTGGAGCAGTGTCAGCTCAGCACTCACCTGCTCTGGGAATCTTCCTCGTGCAGAGAGAGCCGGACAAGATGATCCACAACCAGCTCCAGGTCAGAGGGAGACAGGAAGCCTGGAACAAGAGCCGGAGAGGAATCATGCCCTTGGCCAAAAGCTAAGATCCCAGTGTTCTGGCCAGCATCCTTCCCCCTTCTTGTCCAGGCTATTAGCAATGCAGCAGCACACAAACTCCAAAGATACAAGGTGCCCAGTACAAGCAGACACGATAAATCAAGTGTTCCTGGAGCTCACAGACTGGATACGAAGTGCTGCCACTCCTCCTGTGCATCCACATGCAGCACAGGCAGCTGACCAGAGATCCCAGAGCAGGGCAACACCTCCCCTCTGCCTCCCCAGGGGATGAGAGACACCAACCTTGCAGAGAGCCCAGGACAGTCAGTGCCCTGATCCCGACCAGCTGGAGCTGCACGCTGGGATCTGTGAGTGCTGAGAACACCACAGAGCAAACCGGCTCTTGGAGCGACAGCAGAGCACTCTCATCTGGAGACAGAAGCATGGAGTCATTGCCTGCATCTCACTGTCACGGCACAGCCACCACCACAGGCAGACACTTCCTGAGGCCCTGCCAGTTCACATCCAATCACATAATATCCCCGGGGCAGGCTGCACATGCAGCCACCCAAATAAATGAGCTTTTCTTCTCTGTCAGCATAAGGGAAGGCAAAGCAGTGCCAGAAGCTTCCAGGGTCACACTTAAGGGAGTCTGGGTTCCTCCAGAAAGACCAACAAACCTCACCTTCTTCTACATGTCCCCATTTCTGCTGCAACTCCAGGAAACCCAGCAGCATTTCCAAGATCGTCCTTCTCTGGCTGCTCTGCAGGGATACAAAGGTGTAACCCAGCTCTCTGTCACTGCTACATCTCAGCCCAATGCCCCAAGGCCAGGGGTGCCCACCCACAGCCATGGAAGGACAACCACTTTGGCTGATGCCCCCTTCCTCTCACCAAGCTGGACAGTCACAAGGTGCACTCAGCCCTGCTGCCTGCCACCACTGAGCCCAGGGTGCCCCTCACCTGTGAATGCTTGTTGTACTGCTCCAGCAGCAGGGGAAGGATGCTGTGGGTGAGGCGGTGGTAAGTGCGGAGGGAGGCACCTGCTGCTGCCTGCAGGAGTTTGGCACTTGGCCACACCAGCTTCATGTCAGGCTCACACAGATGGTGTCTGCAATCTGAGATAGGCTGGGTGTTAGCCACACCAGCAGAACCACCTCTGCCTCACGTGCAGTGCATGGCTGATAAATGGACTGCAATGTGCTGCTGGGACACAGTTCTGAGCTGCAGTGCAGCCTCCAAGGCAGAGCTGCTGCCTCCAGCTTCAGGCACACAGCAAAGCTTTGGATATCCCACTGCAAAGAGAGGGAAGCAACTCCACTCGGTTTTTACTTCCTACTGTACCCTCTTCTCCTCCCTCCTACAGTTGAAACTCTCTCAGGGAAGCCAACACTAGTTGTGTATGCCAGAAACAGAAGAAACAGGCTTCAAGGAGAACATGAGGGCAGAGCACCTTTCTTTGGCTAGGAGGTGCCAACAGGCCACTCTGCTCAGAGATGGGCAGGTCTCCCTGGCAGCTACCTTGCAGAATGCTGCTAAGGAAGGAGTCCAGCAGGTCCTCGGCATCTGAGCTGAGCACAGAACGGGAGAGACAAGCAGAAAGGGCGTGCAATGCAGAGAGGCTCTCTGCCTCAATCTTCTCACTTGCTGTCTGGAACACCTGCAGGAGATGCCATGGGGTAAGCTGAGCTCAGTGCTGACCCCAACCACAGGCTTCACACTCACAACATGAGCTGAAGAGGCTCAGGTTCCATCCATTACCGCTTCCTGTGTGCCTCGAACAAGCACACCCAACAATCCCCACAGACACACACTGGTAGTGGTAGCCTGTCCCCCCCCCATCCCAACTTTTCATATGGGCTGTCCAAGGCCATAGGTGGGGGCTGGAGGGAGATATGGGGCTCTACTGGTTTGGCTATAAACTCCTGCTCAGGAGGAGTCCAGCTGTGCTGGAATACTTGTTAGGGGCTCTGCAGTACTCACCTCCCTGCGCAGGGATGACCAGAGGCTAGGGAGGAATTCCTGTAGCTCCTTCTGCCCGTAGATGGCACAGCAAGCAGTCTGTAGAAAGGAGCCAGGAGAGAAAAAACAAAACAAAGCAAAACAAACTCGTGCCATTAGAACAGAGAGCAGGGATGCTGCCCATACTGGCAGGCTCAAGCAGGACTACACGAAGCACTCAAAGAAAAGAGGAAAGAGTGATGCAGGCCTAACTAGGATCCTAGAAATTGTAAACCAGGCTCTTCAAGTGAGAGACTTTGGCTGCCTGATACAAGAGAGAAGCTTGGAGGTGGTTGGCTGCTACTGGCACTGTCCAGCTGTGGGCTAAAGGAAGCGATGGATCCCTTCTTACCAGAGTCTGCAGGGAGTCAAGCTTGGCACTTTGCAGTTCTGAATCCAATTTCTCGATGAGCAGAGGGAGCAGGAACTGCAGAAAGAGATGGTTCAGACTCATCCTGCTCTTTGTACCACTTTATCCATGGCCCTGCAGGGCTGCAAGCTCAGCCTTTGCCAGGAGAGGCAGAGAAAAACATGCAACAGGCAGCACCCTCCACATGCCCAGCCCCAGGGACTGGCAGGACACAAGGAGTAACCAGGACATGGGGTGTCCTTGCACAGACTCCTGTTCCCAGTTGTTTACTTCCTGCAGAGCTGCACTAAGAGCTGCAGTATTATGAAATGCAGCTTGTGTTCAAGAACCCAAACTGCTGCCTACCTCAGCAAACTGTGGCGTGGAGGCCAGTACAGCCCGGAGGCTAAGGATCAGATCTTCTCTCTGGATGCCATGTGGATCATTGGGGGGCTGGAGGAGAAGTACGGAGAGCAGGTCATGAAACATCCCAGATCAGCCATCAGCTGATGCTGCATCATCTCATATCCAGCAAGGCAGCAGCAATGTTAATCACTGCAGCCAGTCTGGCATCAGCCTGGATACTATAGCTAACAGCACAACAGTACCCAGGCTAAGAGTCTTGCCCACCCTCTCCTTCCATTCCCTGGAGGGAACATGAGACCCTGAGAAATCGCCAAAAAGAACAGGTGATAGCATGCAGCAGATTCACTCACTGGAGTAAAATCAATAGGGAAATAGCAGGATGTCACTTCAAACAGCTCCTCCACAAAGGGACCTGCAAGCAGAAAAGGAAGAGGGTGAAATGCTGAGCAAGAGGAACATAGCTCCAAGCCTAGTATCTGTGACAGGCCGGCTCTACAGCTCCTAAGTCCAATCAGAACAACCCAGTCCTGCTTGCACCCCCAAGGGCCATCCCTCCAACAGCTCAAAAAGAAAAAGCAACACGTCCCCTACTCAGTTCTGCACAGCAGACATAGGCTCACCCAGGGCATAGTTCTTGACAATGACATCATGCACAATCTGGAAGGCCACCATCAGGTTGCGGGGATCTTTCTCCCCATCCATCACCTGGATGAAGCCGAAAGTGAAGTCGGCACCCAGGCCCTTCAGCTCTGCAGAAAGAAGGTGCAGGACAACCAAGTTCACCAACACTGCATGAAACCAGCCCTGTTTCCCCAGCCCCACAACCCCTTCCAGCTTTCACCAGGCAATGCCACGGAGCGCTCTGAGAAGGAGAAAGCAAGCCATTTTCCTAGCCCTACCAGCCCCAGAGTGGTTCTGGCATCTGCACACTCACCTTCCTCCCTGGTGGCCATGAAGTTGGCGATGATGCTGTAGACTGTGTAGCGGTCCTGCTGCATCAGGGACTGGAAGGAGGAGCAGAGAAATCAAAACAAGCCTCCATACATGGCAGCATTGCTACACCAGTATCCAGGAGTACACACGTGCCCTTGAGAAGCAGGCAGGGCCCCTCAACACCTCCACTGCTGCCTTCCGGCATGCAGATCCCATCTACCACATGGAGGCTGTGCAATTGCACCTGAATGTGACTGTGTTCATCACTGAATGAATACACTGGTACAATCCCATGTGCTACATGTGCTGCCCAAGGCCTTCCAGAATAAACAGTCTTAAGATGGAGCAGAATTTGGGAAGTAGGGCCACTAAAACAGCCTGGAGAACAAACAAAATAATCTTTATAAGGCCGACAGAAGAGGGGACAAGAGCCAAATGGGAACCTCATCTGTCTTCTGTCTCTTGCTCTGCAGTGAGCCATGCTGGCTGAGTTCTGCAGGAACACTGCATTGCTGCTGAAGGATACGCTACACTGCACTGGTGCAGAATGCTGGCAGACCTTCACCAGACACAGAGAATATGAAACAGAGATAGGAGGATGAAAAATCACACTGCTCACCTGCACGTGCACCTCCTGGAAGATGGCTTTGAGCACAGAGACTGCTAGCCCCGGGGCCAGCACTTCACACAAGCTCTGGAAATAAGAAGAGAAAAGCAATAGGAACAATGAATTGTACAGCAGCCATCTGCAGGATGCTCTCCTACCGTGGAGGGAGTTTGTAACCCTCACAGACAGGGTAGGAAAACCACCTGTCATCAGTGCTGTCCCAAGGGGTAGCCAGAGAAACCTTGCCCCAGAACAGCAGAAAGTCATGACAAACTCTACTCCCCTGCAGGGGGCACAGCAGGAGCACGAGGCCGGGCAATGACACGGAGCTGCAAGCCCAGCTGGGCTCTGCTCCACAAACTGCTCCAAGCCATAGCCATGAGTTGCATTTTCCTCCCAGCATCACCCTGCAGCCATCCTCACACTGTGAGCCGGGGGAGCATGAGCTCACCAGTGCACGGAGACCCTGGAGCACTGAAGGGATCACGAGGTGATGATCTTGCAGCCGGTTCTCATAAAACAGGACCAGGTGCAGCACTGTCAGAAAAGGATACCAATATTCGTTAGCCCCCAGAGTCACAGCTGCATGTTAAACAGTGAGAATGCATCAATCCCCACTGTGAGAGGAACTGACACTGTTGGGTGCACCCACCTGGCTCTCGCACCTTCCCCCTCCCCCTGTGGAGCAACCCACTGAGTCTGCCTGCAGCAGGGCAGCACCCACTGCTACAGCTCAGGTGCTGGGGCTGCTTGCCAGGCATTCACCCTGGCCTGTCCAGACACGTGAGTGCAGACACAGGCAGGGAAGCATTAGACGCCTGCTTGGCCGATGCTGCAGGATGTTGTGGGGTGGAGCAGGAGCCCTGGCTCCCCCACACTCAGCTCCACAACACGTTCCCGGCCCCTGAGTCACGGCCATGGGCGCCTGCACAGCCCAGCCTGGGGAGCGGCAGCAGGAAGCAGACTGGAAGAGCCGGCTGGCAGCATCCTGCACCCACAGCTGCTGCAGAAACTCACTCCCCAGGAGGCAGCCTGACGCAGAGCTTGAGAAATGGACTGCACAAAGAGTGCCACGAAGGGAGATGGGCTGGCTGGACTGGCTCTCCTCCTGGGGACTGACTCTGCCCACCTCACTCCAGAGTTGCTAATGACTTGGCTGTAAACCCAGCTCACTCCCCTGACTCCTCCAGGCCTCACGGCAAACCTCTCCACCTCTGTTTGTTCCTCTAGAGCTACTCCATACCTACCACAGTCATACCTGACTCCAGCTATACCGGTACCTCTGTGCACAGTCCCACACAGCTGCTCAGTCCTGCTCAGTACCAGTCCAAGATTTACATCATCAACATCGAGCCAAGCACTCGCTGCTTCCCCCCTTCCCTTTTATCACCTCACCTATCAGCTACCTCCCCCTGGGTCTTGCCATCCTGCTGGCACAGGTTCAGCAACCTACCAGCAAAGCCCCTATCCCAAGTCATTCTGGAAGCACTTACTGGGTTTCCTTACCAGCCTGCTGCTTAGAGGCATATAAAACAGCCAAACCTTCTCCTTGCTTACACATACAGGGAATACTCCTCTCTCACCCCAGCCCTCTTCTCCATTCTCATCCTTATGCTTATCTCCCCTCCACTCCAGGCCACAGGAATCCCCCAGAGTTAACCTAGGCAGACCTCGGGGCTGTGGCATGACTCGCTTTGTGAATGATGGTTTTCCTGCAGTGAATCACCACCCAAGGACTCTGACATTTGGATGTGTCCCCGAGGCTTCCCACGCAGTGCTGAGCATGCCTGGGTGCACAACACCCACACATTGCCGGGGGCACCAGCTGCAGAACCCGGCCTTGGCACATTCAGGGAGTAGCCTGAATTGTGTTGTCGGGTGGTAAACAGGCTGCAATGTGGGGCCCCACATCCTCCTCGGACTTTGACTCTTGAGAGACATGTACAAAGTCGCCATGGTGCTAAATCAATTCCTTTGCCAAACGCAGACTAGACTTTCAGGGCACAAGTTGGTCCCCAACCTGCTCACAACAATTCCAGAATTCATAGCAGCCCTTACCTTCCTTCTCTTGGAGCAAGGAGTGACACTCAAACAGCACTTGTGACAGCAGTTGGATGCCTCGCCCTCGCATCCTGGGATCGGTGTTTTCCAGGCAGAACCTAGCTCACACATGGTAAAAGCCCAAGAGGCCTGATGTGAACAGGAATACCCAAGCAGGAAGTGCCCCCCCAAGCAAACACATTATAGGCATGAAATCAAGCTGCTCTCCAGGCAGGGGGACAGCAGCACGGTGCTGCCTGACTGGCACACAGGGTAGGAGATGACTCCTGCTCATGAGCACCTGGCCTCACACAGCAGTACAGCTGAGGTAAGAGGCCTCTTCTCAGGTCAGACCATGGAAATTGCTCTTGCACCATGCTCTGCAACCAAAAGTCAGGCTCCCAAGATTACAAGAGATGAAAAAGGGCAAAGCCTCCTACAAGGAGACATAGCTGGAAAGAAATGAGGTTCCCCAATCCCAGCCCGTGACAGCTCAGAGACAACTAAAAGCCGAGTGGCAGACAACTCATGACGTGGAGAAGTACAACTGTGTGGTCAGACAGCTCCTGCTAGGGAGTCTCAGCTGCAATGTGCTTTGCAGCTCACTGCATGGCCACAACACCTTTCCTCAGTCCCAGGAGAGACTTACGGCCCCTCCTGCCCTGCCCTTTCCTGGAGGGCTCCCATGCCCTGGGAGGGCAATGCGCAGTGAGCAGCAACAAACTTGTGCTGTGTCTGTGTGCCCGGTGGTGCTGAAGGCAGTTTGCACAGGATGAGATGTCAGCATGCACTTTTGCTTCTCACTGTCCCTTACTATGGGAATCTCCCCCACAATGCCCTTACACGATGTACACAGCTTTCCTTACCCCAGGGCTTCCACAAGCTGCAGAACAGTCCAGCTTCCATCTTTCACTCCTGGAGAAAAGAGATAAAGAGAGTGAACCAAAGAGACACCCAGACTGTTACTGAGGCAGAGAGCAGCTCTCCCAATGCTCCCTGGGGGACAAAAGAAATCAAGCTCTTAACAAGGCAGTGGTTGAGCTGAACAGCCCAGACATTAACAAGCACTCAGCTTCCATCACCTCCACTCTGAGCAACACCTGCACAAACTCCCTCCAAGGCAAAAAGCACAGAGAAATATGGTTTTGTGGTCAGAGTACAACACAGTGCTGGGACTGCTGGAGTGTATTTGCAGCTCTGACTCAGGCACCCCGGCCAGATTGCTTCACTCACCTCCTGCAACTGAACTGGGGGAAGAGTCACACCTCAGGAGGCTTTGGTGAGGACCTGCTGCACCCTTCAAAAGTCACAGCAGAAGGGCTCCTACCCCTGCAGTCAGTGCAACACCCACCCAGTAAAACAGCTCTGTGTGCCTTTGGTCCCCAGGATTCACCACCTTTGCCCAGGAGCATTCAGCTCTCTGTCCTGCTGAGGGCTTGTCTACACAATTGGTGGGGCACCCACCTATCAGAAAGCCCAGAGGTTCCATCTGGGATCGTCCCAGGTCTTGCCTGAGCTAGAGTATCCTGCTATTGCCAGCATTTACTGTCTCTTTCTAAAGCAGTTAATTCCAGTATTAAGTTGTGCTGTTCATTGGAGAGCGGTCTCTGAGGATGGAAGAAGAAATGACCATATTTTCTGTTAGCAAGCAGCCCTGACTCCAAAGACAGCACTTCCAGTCCCACTTGGCACAGAGAGGAGAAAGATAAGAGGCATGACATGGAGAGCCATGAGGAAGAAGGAGCGTCCAGCTGGCCACAGGATGGACAGCCACAGGCTGAAGAAGAGGTGCCTCAAGTGAGACTGTGAGCTGCTGGCAAAGCCTCTTGCAGGAAAACAGAAGCATGGTAGCAAGCAGGCACTGTGCTTGAGCATAAAGCAGTGGGCTCCTTCACACCTAGGATACCACCACCTTATTCCAGAGCACAGCTCCTGCATCCTCGTGACTCTGACCTCTGCCATGATGCAGAAGATCAGAGACACACCAGTCGCACAGCTGAGCACTGACTTGCTCTACATTTTCAAAGCCCGAATGCAATATTTAGACAAAGGTGCTGGTGACCTCACCAACAGGAAAGAGCTAAAGAGTAATGATCTGGCCACAATCAGCCACCCATGTTCTTGTGGCTATGAACCCCCTCCCTCTGTTCCAGCGAGCTTGCTCTGGTCTCAAAGGTCTGCTCGATTTCACTGTGCATGAGCGAACCACACGAGCCCAGCAGCACGTAGAGCAGCAGCACCACGTAGAGCAGCAGCACCACGCAGCACAGCTGAAGTGCGAGCTCAGCTCCAGCTGGACCAGTTGTTGTGCACCTTGCATCCCAGTATGCTCCCTTTACCAGAAGGGCTGCCCTTCTCTGATGGTGTTCCTAGAGTGTGAGGCTAAACAGGAGCGAGCAATTTACCCTTTGTTATATTCTTATGTGAAATCCATCAGCCTTCCCCGACATCTCCCTTTCACGTGCCATCTTTCCATATATCATTTCCATACACTTTCTACTCCTTACGTTTCCCCAGCTCCCTTACAATGGGAGTGCAGTCATTCCCAGTGAGCACAATGGATCTCTCTAACAGCATCATTCCTCTCTCCCCGTGTTTTAATACAAACACACTCAGCCCCCTCTGACACATTCAGTCTTACGCAGCCCAAGCTGCCTGTGACAGCACCAAGCTCCCCCTCCTACCTGTCAAGGCACACTGAATTCAGCACTCAGCAGCACACGAAGGAAGCTCAACGTGTTCCTTCCAACAATTACACAAAGGCGCTGAGGTCAGAAAAAAGCCTCTCCTTTCACTCAAGGCTACGTGCTGAAATTTAATGCTTTCTGACGTGTGACTCTATACAGGGTCAGAGAAGCCACAGGATGCCTGCCAGCCCCCTGCCTTGCAAGGTAGGTTTGTCACAAGCGCCATACGGCTGACAGAGCTGTGGGACAGCTCTTCTCTTTGTAGGGCCCTGAAGAGACAAAGCTTTCTCCGGGCACTTCTGTACCATGACCACAGATGACAGCAGCTGTAAGGTTACCTTTCCCTGCCTCTAACAGCTCACACATCCCTATGCCTTAAAGTCCCGCTCCCCTGCCCAGTCCGGCCCCATCCCGTCCCACCCCCCTCCACAGCTCTCACTCCCATAACCCCACATCCATGCGGCATCACCCACCCCATCCTCACCTGCCGCCCCCACGCTCCCGATGCTCCCACCCGCCCCCTCCCAGCAGCGCCTCATCTCCATCCCTGCTCGGCCCCGACCACCACGTGCCCTCAACTCGCAGCTCCGTACCGCCGACCCACGTGGCCCAGCAGCCCCCGCACGCGGCCCCACCCCGCGGCCCCACACCCTGACGCCCCGCCCGGTACCTGCCGCCAGCTCCGCGGCGCGGCCGTCCTGCTGCCCGGTCACGAAGTCTCGGACGGAAGCGATGAGCTCCTCGGTGCCCGCCGCCATGACGCCCCGCTCCCAGGGCAGCCACCGGCGCCGCTCCCGCCGTGCGCACGCGCAGCCCCGAGCGCCCACGGCACATGCGCGCGACCTCGGCGCCCCTTCCTCACCTCGCCCCCCCCCGAGCCCAGGGAGCGGCGGCACCGCGGGGGGCGGGGCCAGCGCCGGGTACGGCGGCGCGGGAGGGACAAAAGTCCCGGGAGGAGCGGACGCGCGCACGTGGGCGGCGCTCTCCGCGGAGCGGCGGCGAGTAGCGGCGGCCGCGACGGGGCGGTCACACGCGCACCTGGGGGGGCGGGGCGCGGCGCGGCGAGGGCCGGCTTTGGCGACGGGGCGGTTCGGGCGTTCGGAGTCGGGCGGCGCGGTCGCGCGACGCCGGACCCCGCGGTAGAGTGCGGCGTGGAGCCCGGCCGGCCCCATGCCGAGCCGCCCGCGCCGCCGCCGCCGTCGGTGAGCGCCCGCCATGGGCGGCTGCGTGGGGCGGCAGCGCCGGGAGCGGCCCTCCGCGGGGAGCCCCCGCAAGAGAGCAGGTGAGCGGCGCCGGAGGTCGCGGGGCGTCCGGTGGCGGCGTGTCCGGTGGCGGAGCTGTCCGCCCAGCACCGGCGGCGGTTCTCTTCTCGGCGGCGCTCCGCTGCCGCCCGGTTCCCGCGGTCCGTCCCGGGGCGGCCCGCCTCTTCGCTTTGCCGGGGATTCCCCCGCTCCTTCCCCGCGTGCCCCGTCGGCGCCGCGCCGTGCCGGGCTCCCGGAGCGAGCCGCCGCTCATCCCCGGCGCGACACCGGAGCGCCGCGCTGCCCGCGCCGGGATTCGCTCATCGCGCTTCGCCGGCCCCTCGCGTCCCCGGCGCGTCCCTATGGCGTCCCCGACGCGTCCCCACCACCGCGCGCTCGGACCGGACGAGGTGGGGGCAGCTCCCGCTGTTGCAATTTGCCCCGTTGCGCCCCAGCGTTCCCCAACGGGCTCCGCCAAGCGCCGGTCGGGCGGCACGGTGAGTCACACCCTGCCCGCTGCACCCACACGGGGAGGAGCAGGAAGCTCCGTGCGCGGGGACCCCGCGGCGTGGGCCTCTCGCGGGAGAGGTTTTCCCACCGGACAGTGTGTGCTGCTGTGAGGAAGCCCGCGGGTACCGGGTCGGCTCGGAGCGGGCGGTGCTGCAGGATGCTCCTGGGTACACGGAGGAGGGCTCGGATCTGGGAGCGCTGTGCTACTCGCTGTCCTCGCGTCCCCTCCGGCACTCCTTTCCCTAGGAGTGCAACCTGAGGCTGGGAGCTCCGAGCTGCTGCGGCTCCTGGGTCATGTTCAGGGACGGCCGGGGAGGGCTGACCCTGTGGGCTGCAGAGTGCTGGAAGTTGTCTATCTAGGAGCAGCCCTGCCGGGAGCTGAGCTGTGCAGTAGCAGGTATGCCGTGTTGGGCAGGCTGCCTGCAGGTCCCATTGGCTTGAGCGAGAGCACAGCTGGGCACCTCCTGACCCCCCGTGTCCCCTGAGGGCGGTGAGTTGCACAACGGCTGGGAATAGAGCAACACAAGATGATTAGAGGCTGGGTCCAGGCTGGGTGGCAGCAATAAATAGAAGAGGCTTAGCTCCTGCCTACCTGGCCATGGCTGCCAGTGGTTGTGGGGTGGCGGTTGGGCTGCAGCCTGTCCCTGCTCCTGCAGACTGGGCTCCCTGCCACACTGTCAGCTTGGGTGCCTGTCTGCAGCCCCTGGATTCCTCTTCCTCGCTGAGCACCAGCCCTCTTCCCTTTCCTGCAAGTGGAACCGAGGGCTGGTGCCGGCTGGGAGCTGTGCTGTCTGGCTCAGATGAGTCCATCCCTAACACTAAAGGACCTCGTTTCCTGGCAGTGCTATCTACTCTGCCATCCTGTGCCTGCTCCTGGCTGCCATGTGAGGCCATGGACACAGCCACCTCTCGGGCAATAAAGGTGACAGCACCAGGATGGAGCTGTGGGACAGGAGACCTCCATCACCCTCTAATCCCCATGTGTCCTTGTTTGGCTGGTGCTGCAGAGAGAATGTGCTGGACTGTCCTGTCCTCACTGGGATGGGGACATTTCCCCAGCCACTGTCCCTCTGCAGCTTGTGGTGGCCCAGAGATGATGTGGCGGCCCACTTGCTGCAGCCATGCTGCTGGTGGCTCCCTCCTCTGCGGTCCTCACCATGTCCTTCAGGGCTGGTGGTGTCCACTGTACCCAGGGCAGGTGCTGTCTCTGACCTTGCTCTGCTCTGCCACGCTGCAAATCCCTCCTGCCCAGCACCGTGACTGCTGAATCGGCAGTGCTGGCTGCAGCCAGCTGCCCTCACTGCTTGGGGATGTGGCGCAGGCAGGATGCTGCCTGCCCAACCCTGCTTGAGAGTTTAGCTCCCAGCCCTCAGGGTGGCTACGTTCTGTGCCCTGGGCCATGCGTCACATCCAGCCCCAGGAAAAGCTTTTGGGAGGATGTGACAGCCTGGAGCTGGCAGCAGTGGAGGAGCAGTCCCCAGCAGTGGTGGCTAACTCTAGTGGTAGTTGCACATGCAGGCTGGTGGTATCCCCCTGCCCAGCAAGTCGTGGCAGCACTCAGCATCCTTCCTGCCCTGTCTGACTCCACTCACTCTGCGCCCCTGCAGGCATGGTGTGGGCTGGCTGCCCCACAGAACACAGTGGCAGGAAGGAGCTGTTGACACTCTTTGTCCCCAGCCCAGCTGGGAGTGACAACAGCTCCTTCCTGCCCCACGCTTCCGGCCCTGCTGTGAGGCTGGTGGCACGTGGCCATTCCCACGGGGCTGGGGCCTGCCGTGGGTGTTTCACAGCTTGGTCACGCAGGTGTCCCTTACCGCAGCAGGGTGCTGCCAGCCCAGGGACAAGCTTTTCCTGCCGCTTGGTGTGGCATCCAGCTACAGTTGCCATGCTCACAGTGCTGTGAGGCTGCTGCGGGGTCGGCAAGGCTCGGTGTGGCACAGTGCTGTCACCTCCCGTAGCACTGCCCTGGGGTGAGCAGAGGAAGAAGTCATGCCCCCCTCTTTGCTGGGGCTGCAGCTCAGCCCCTGTAATCCCTTTCGCTCTCTGCCGCACCAGCTTATTTCCCGGCTAATTCCCCGAGCTATAAATACTGCTCTGCCTCAAAGGGCCCCAGGCCCTGCAGCCACCCCAGGCTGCCCCTGGCTCCCCATCCCCATAGCACAGGGGGAAACCCCTGCACACCACCTGGGATGCTGCTGCATTTCCCATGGCTGTGTTGGGAGCTGTCCCTTGGACACCACTGGGCATGCTGTGGGGTAACCCCGGTAGCCAGTGGGTCCCATTGCTGTACTGGGAAATGGGACACCCCCGTTTGAGCCTCCCTCTGCCCCCCCAGGCCGCAATGAGCCCCTGAAGAAGGAGCGTCCCAAGTGGAAAAGCGACTACCCCATGACGGACGGGCAGCTGCGCAGCAAGCGGGACGAGTTCTGGGACACGGCACCTGCCTTCGAGGGCCGCAAGGAGATCTGGGACGCCCTGAAGGCTGCAGCCTATGCCGTGGAGGTCAATGATCACAGCCTGGCCCAGGCCATCCTGGATGGAGCCAGCATCACCCTGCCCCATGGTGAGGGCTGGTGGTGGGGGGGATCAGGAGTGGGGGTCCCCATTTGGGGGTGCCCTGCAAGACTTCATTGCTCACCCCGCTGTCCGCAGGGTCGCTGACGGAGTGCTACGACGAGCTGGGCAACCGCTACCAGCTGCCTGTGTACTGCCTGGCACCGCCTGTCAACCTGATCCTGGAGCGGGGCGAGGAGGAGGCAGCCGAGCCGGCTGAACCGCTCCCCAACGCCCGGCGTGAGTTCGCCCTCAAGGTGCGCCTGTCCACCGGCAAGGACCTGCGGCTCAGCGCCAGCATGGCCGACACCATCGGGCAGCTGAAGAAGCAGCTGCAGGCGCAGGAGGGCATCGACCTGGCCTGGCAGCGATGGTTCTTCTCTGGCAAGCTGCTCACCGACCGCACGCGGCTGCAGGAGACCAAGATCCAGAAGGATTTTGTGGTGCAAGTCATCGTCAACCAGCCGCTGCCACCCAGGAACTGAGCTCTGGTGGGGAGTGGGGAGGCCCCTTCCTGCACCGAGGCCCAGCGGCACCTTGGGGATGTCCAGTGCCGTGTTCCAGCCCTGCTGGGGTCATCGGGTCCCCTCCCCAGGGCTGTGGGCTGGGGACATGGGCACATTTGCTGTGGAAGGTGCGAGACCAAATGTGTGCTGGGGGGGCCCTGCCATGGGGCTGCCCCTTGGGGAGAGGCTGTGACCCGCTGGCCGGGCTCCTGCTGCCTCCGGCCTGGGGGCTGCAGTACTGGGCGGAGATGTCTCCCCTCTGTACATAGTCTGTGTATTTATCAATAAAGCCTTTTCATCCTTCCTCCCTGCTGGGGATTGCTGGGGGCTGTCCCCTGGCCCACGTGCCTGTCTGACATCCGTTCCAGTGTCACCTGGTAAGGACAGCTGGACACGGGGGATGCCAGGGGTCTGAGCTCTGTTCCCCTTTACAGCCCTGGGTGTCACCCCTGCGCAACCCTCTCCTTCCTGTATCTGTGGCACTCGTGGGATACAGCACCCAAGTGTGGCCCTGGGTCCTACACGTGCCCAGGAGTGTGACGTGTCCTCATCTGTCCCTCCTCTGCTTGATCCCAGGGGCTGGTGCCCAGCGCATTAACTGTCCCAGCACGAGGTGCGCTGGCCTCATCTTACAAACAGGGAAAGCAAAGCCTGGAGTGGCTGAGCAATGTTCCTGGCACTGGGAACAGCTGCGGGCTCTGTCTGCCGACCCTGCTGCCTGTGTGCATGCGGTAAGGAGACCAGGTGGCCATGGGGCTGTTCTGGATGCTCTGGACCTGAGGTCATCCTCCAAAGCGGCATGGAGCCACAGTGAGCATCCTGACTGCCCAGTGTGGGTGGCATGGACTCAGGAACCACAGGGCTACCACATACCCTGGCAGCGCTACACCTAGGCTCTGGACTGGCTCTACAAGCCATGCATGCCCCAGGTCCCTGTGCCCAGTATGAGGGTCCCAGGCAGCCAGGTGGGGAGGGGGCATAGTTTGCTTTAAGAGCATGGAGGAGGTGAGCTAGGGGCACCAGAAAGCAGCAGGGTGAGCTCATGGCAAAGCTGCCCCAGTCATGTGGAGAAGGCACAGCTGTTGGTGCCCTTGGGCAGTGGGACGGAGGGGCCAGAGACATAAAGCCCCACCGCCAGCGTTGCTGCTGGGGCCAGGAACTCTGTGCCTGCAGTGAGGAGGAGAGGCTGTGTCTTGCAAGGGCACCCCGGTGGGGCTGAACACCAGGCAGACATGGAACTGGATGGGGAAAAAGGCAAGGAGCTGGAGGTGGAACAGATCACAGAGCTGGATGTGGAAAAAGCAAAAGAGCTCATTGACCAGAAGCTGGCTGAGGAGGAAGAGGAAGAGAAGGTGGGTTCTTGACCATCACTGGGGGTCCTGCCATACTGGCAGATTGAGCCAGGAGGCTGAGGGCTACTGCGGGCATCAAATTCCCAGCTGGAGGCACCCTGAGAGCTGCCAACTGAGCAGAGCAGGTGGGCAAGTGAGGGTCCAGGGGCTGCCAGGCATCCCAGAGACATCGGCAGTGCCTGGAGCTGGATGCTGGGCTGCCTGGTGCCCACCTTGAACTCTGGAGCCCCCCCATGTCTCCACAGAGGCTGAAAGGTGATGGCCCACGGGAGCCACTGCCCGTGGAGCGGATGAGCACACCAGAGCTGGAGGAGGAGAAACACCAAGGGCCCCGGAACCGCGGCATTGAGGCCATCAAGGTGAGTGCTGTGCAGGGGGGTAGGATGCAGGAGGGCTCCCAGCCGGGGACTGACAGGGTGCTGCATGTCCCTGCAGGGCCAGGAGAGGGTGCGGAGGAGCTCGGTGGACCTGCGGCGGGAGATCATTGATGTGGGGAGCATTCAGCGGCTCATCGAGCTTCGCAAGCAGCGCCGCAAGCGCCGAGAGGAGCGGGCAGCCACCCCAGAGCCCACCCCACCACCAGAGCCCCAGGAGATTGTATGTGCGGGCTGCAGGAGGGGGGCTGCAGCAGCTGGGGATCCATCCTGGAGAAGCAGGACACGGGGCCCCCGCTGTCCCTGAGCCCCATCCCTGCCCTGTCCTGCCCCAGGAGGGTCCCGTGGAGCCGGAGGACTTCCTGCGAGCTGCCGTGCAGGGCAAGATCCGTGTCATTGAGAAGTTTCTGGCGGATGGTGGCCCCCCAGACACATGTGATGAGGTAATGTGGTGCCCCTGGGATGAGGCTGCTCTGGGCCAGGGGCATTACAGGCAGCCACCAACACCTCGGTCCCCTCCAGTTCCACCGTACAGCCCTGCACCGCTCCTCATTGGAGGGACACATGGACATCCTGCAGAAGTTGCTGGACAATGGGGCCACCGTCGACTTCAGGGACCGGGTGAGGCTGAGTCCCTTCCTACGCCTGAGCCACTGGGCACAATATAGGGTGGGGGGTCCCTATGTAGAGCTGGGCTGTCCCCAGCCCAGTAGCAACCAGCTCTGCCAGCTCAGCCTGGATTGGCTGGGTGGTGGCCCTGCTGAGACACAGCTCTGTGTGCCCAGCTGGACAGCACTGCTGTGCACTGGGCCTGCCGGGGGGGACACCTGGATGCCTTGAAGTTGCTGCAGGACCGAGGGGCAGACCTCAACGTGAAGGACAAGGTGAGCCTGGGGATGGGGCAGCATTAGGGACAAGGAAACAGGGCTGTCTGTGTGCTGTGTTAGCGGGGAGGGGGTGCTGATCCATCCTGGTGTCTGCTCCTCCCACCCAGCTGCTCAGCACCCCTCTCCACGTGGCCACCCGCACTGGGCACCTGGATATTGTGGAGCACCTCATCCACTGCGGGGTGGACATCAACTCCCCAGACAGGGTGAGAGCAACACCCAGGTGCTCACTGTCCCTGTGTCCCCTTGGGGATGCGGTGCACAGAGCCAGGCTGTATCTCTTGCAGGAAGGTGACACAGCACTGCACGATGCCACACGGCTCAGCCGCTACAAGATCATTAAAATGCTGATCCTGCACGGGGCTGACATGATGGCCAGGAACCTGGTGAGTGACGTGAGATGCGCTCGGGCTGTTGCCTGCCACACTGTTCCCAACCTCTGCCCCTCTCACAGGCTGGTAAGACTCCGACGGACCTGGTGCAGCAGTGGCAGGTAGACACACGCCAGGCACTGGAGACCAAGGAACGGCCACAAGAGGAGGCTGAGGTCCCAGCATGATGGCACTGGGCAGAGACCAGCACTGGGCTTGGCTTCAAGTAGCAGGATCCTGTTGAGACTCATCTGTGTCAATAAAACCAGCAAAGAGGAGAGTTTGACTCCAGTGGGTGCACTGGGGCTGTGCCAGGGAGGTGGTGGGGCCAAGAGCTGGGTCATTGTGTCCTGCCTCCAAACACAGTGGTATGGTGGCACTACCGGGCCACCATGAGTGGTTTAGTGGCAGGGCTCCTTGTGAGACACCCCAGCACTGTTTGCAGTGCTTTGCAGTTCTACCTGGGCACACCTGTGGAGAAAAGCTCTGATGAAGGGTGTCCCTGAGCTGCGCTGTGCTGGCACTGGGGTCAGCTGGGAAGCAGCAGCCATTCCCTTCCCAGGCAGCCATGGTGTCCAGGCTGGGTGGTGGCTTCTCTCTTTCATTTCTTGAGCCATCTGGAGAGGACACAGCAGCCATCCTGTAGGATGCATCACTTCTGCTGAGCACCATGTCCAGTGCTCACTGCCCACAAATGCTCACACTTGCCTGTGTTTACAAGAGACCCTACAACAACACCTAGAGCACACAAACCCAGCTTATAGCCCTGGGACTCCCGGCAGTGACCATTCCCCACCTTAGCCCTACAAGTGCTGCATACCAGCTCTGAGTATGAAAACAAAGGGAACACACAGACGGCGCAGCCAGGGCTCATCCAGAGGAGTGCTGAACTCCTTCAGGATCGCAGAGGAGGAGAGCACTCACCCGTTACCACCCCCATGTCGCCCGCCCAGTGGGGCCGCAGGTCCCTCATGTGCCCTGTCAAACATTAACCCCTCTTGGCAAGGCAGGTGGCACGGTCTGGCTGCAGGACACAGGCAGCATGGCGCTCAGCACCTGCCTCACCTCGCTGCTCCGGCCAGCCCTGGCAGCCCTGTGCCGGGGGCTCAGCACTGCCTCGGGACCACAGCCCAAGCTCGACCTCAGAGGCATCTTCCCACCCATCACCACCCCATTCTCGCCCATGCAGGAGGTGGACTATGGCCAGCTGGAGGGGAACCTGCGCCACTATGCCAGCATCCCCTTCCGAGGTAAGTCCTGCTGCCACCCAGGGCTCCATCCAGCCCGGTCTTGAACGCCTCCAGGGGTGGGGCACCCACAGCTTCTCTAGGCAGCCCGTCTCCACGGAGAGGTGCTCCAGCCCTCTGAGCATCCATGCAGAGCTGCAAGGCTGTGCAGCTACTCTTTGCCCCTATACGCTCGATTGCACCCACACTCTGAATGCCGCAGCATCGGATGTGTGTTTGACTGTCCAGGATGTACGGTGGGAGGAGAGGGGCTGCAGGAAGGAACTGCTGACAGCAGGGATGCTCTCCCCACGCTTGCATTTCAGGGCTGGTGGTGCTGGGCTCCAGTGGGGAGTTCCCCCTGCTGGCACTCCGTGAGCGGCTGGAGCTGGTGAGCCACGTACGCCGTGCTTTGCCCAGGGACCGCCTGCTGCTGGCAGGCTCAGGCTGCGAATGTGAGTGTGAGCGTGGGGAACAAAGGGGCCATGTCCCCATGGGGTGTCCTTCACTTCACTGCCACTTCTCCAGCCACTCGGGCCACCATCGAGCTGACGGGCAGCATGGCAGAGGCAGGAGCTGATGCTGCAATGGTCGTGACACCCTGCTACTACCGGGGAGCCATGAGCAGCACCACACTGGTGCGGCACTACACTGAGGTGAGCCGTGCCCGGCGCCTGCAGGCAGCCCCTGCTGGGGCAGCAGGATGGAGGACACATCCCATACGTCCCCACCCTGCCCTCAGCTTGGCCCTGCTGCCCACAGGTGGCCGAGGCATCCCCGATCCCTGTGGTGCTCTACAGTGTGCCCGCCAACACCGGTCTGGAGCTGCCACTGGAGGCTGTGCTCACCCTGGCTCAGCACCCCAACATCATCGGCATCAAGGACAGCGGCGGGGATGTGAGTGAGGCAGGGTTTGAACGGGAGGGAAAATCCAGGGCTGGCCCCAGCCTCAGTGTCACAGCCCTTCCGTGAACCCCAGGGGTTCCACAGGACCCCCGGGTTGGGGACCCCAGATGGGGATAGGGTGATGCCCACCCCCTGGCATGTGCCTCTTCCCAGATCACTCGCTTAGGGCTGATTGTCCACAAGACACAGCAGGAGGATTTCCAGGTGCTGTCAGGGTCAGCTGGTTTCCTGATGGCGAGCTATGCCGTAGGTATGTGCTGCTACTTCACCAGGGACATGTGATGCTGCCATGGGGGCACTGCAGGGAGGCAAGGGGCAAAGGCTGGATGCTGCATGCTGAGCTTGCTGCCAATGTACCTCAATGCCCCCAGGTGCCTCTGGGGGGATCTGCGCCCTCGCCAACGTCCTGGGGGCACCCCTGTGCCAGCTGGAGCACCTGTGCCGCCAGGGCCGCTGGCAGGAAGCCCGCGAGCTGCAGCAGCGACTCATTGAGCCCAACGCAGCGGTGAGTGGGCAGGACCCTGGGACCTCTTCTGAGGGGATAGCAAGGATGCAGGTCCCCGAGTGCTATTGGGTGTGCTGGGGGGACAGAACAGTTGCATAAACTGAGCGCAGGCTGGAAGCAGCAGGTGGGAAATGCCAGCTCTTTTGTGCCAGGAACAGTGCGTGCCCTGGCGTAGGACACCTGCCTGACTGAGCATGAGGCTAGCAGGATATTTATAGGCAGTGATGGAGGAAGAGCTGCTCCTTCCCAGGGGCCCTGTCACACTGCAGGTTGGCTCCTGGTGCTCGTCAGAGATGCTCCTTTTGTGGGACCCAGTCCCAGTGAATGCAGTACATTGCTGCACTGTCTCCTGCAGGTCACTCGCCGGTTTGGGATTCCAGGGCTGAAGAAGGCCATGGATTTGTTTGGCTACTATGGTGGCCCCTGCCGTGCACCCCTGGCACCGCTAAGCCCAGCCCAGGTGGAGGAGCTGAGAGGCACCTTCAGCACCAATGGGTGGTTGTGAGCCCCTGGCCCATCCCTGCTGAGCAGGCAGCATCATCTGCCCCTGCTCCTTCCTGCACCAGGAAACTGGGGACCACTGGGAGCTGAGGATGCAGTGGAGACAGCAGTACATGGCCAGGAGGAAAGCATTCATCTAACTCCTTCCTGATGGACAGGGCTTGTGGAAGGAAAACCCAACACCCTACCACATCCCAGACTGGGCATGCACTGGCCAGGCCAGACCCCTAGAAAACCCACTCTGGGCTCAGGCAGGAGCCCCCCACCCACATGGGTGTCCACCTGAGGTACTGCAGGTTCCCACCATCCCTTGGGGTACGGATGCCCGATGCTGACCCAGCCACCCTACAGAGCACTATGAATAAACCTGCCGCCTCCCCTCTGCATATGCTTTCGTGCCCGTGCAAGCAGCTGACCCTGGGGCACAGGTCCCTGCTTCCCAGCAAGATGGACACAGCTCAGGAGTTTGGCAACATGGTTTACTCTGCTGAGGCCCATACAGGCAGCAGCACAAGGCAGGGACACAGCAAGGCACGGGACCGGTGTGGGTAAAACCTTCAGGGAGGGCACAGTTGGGCTGAGAGGGATACTAGGACCCTGTGTCCTGGTAAGCTGGGCCATGCTGGGGGGAGAAGGCAGGTACACACAGGGAGAGATGAGGGATGCAAGTGCGGAGCAAGATGGGGAGCTACTTGCACCCTGCCTGCACCCTTGTCATGCCCTTTTCCCTGCCCACCCAGCTCAGGCCTCTGCACCAAAGCCGGCACTTCATGCTGCCTTGCCTCAGCTCCTTGCCCCTAGTTTGGTCTGAATCTGATTCTTTCTCATCATCACTGCTGCCTTCACCCAGCTCCTTCTGGACACAGGATGAATGTCAGGCCAAGCGTCTCCTGGCCCCAATCAGTGGAGATGTCCCCAAGGCAGCAAATGGGCTGGGTTGGCACAGTGATGAGAGTGACACAGTTGATTGCCCTATCATGGTCCCAAGAGCATGGGCAATCACGTCACCCTGCCCAGTGGGTGCAGCCACTGACCCAGCATTGAGGGCACAGGCACCCTAGGCAATAGGGCCAGGAGCCAGCCCCAACCCCAACTCCTCTGCTTGGTTCCAGCCATGCCATCCCTCATTCCCGCTGGTGGCTGCTCTGGTGGGGTTGGGGCCAGAGTGAAGGCTCCTCGTGGGGAAGGGGGAGGGCAGCAGTCAGAGGGAGAAGGCACCACGGTGGCCCCAGTAAGCAGAGAGCCACCTAGGGGCACTTGGGTGAAGGGCACAGGGGTCTGTTTTCCCCACTAGCACAGTCCGGCAGGGAGGTCTTCCCCATGCAGTGGAAGGACTCCCAGTCCTGCCAAGGCTGGGTGGCTGGCGAGGGAATGGATGGCAGTGCCATGGCCCTGCCCTGGGTCGGCCAGTACCAAGGGGAGTCCCACTGCAGTAGGTGGGGGATGCAGGTGCCAGGGTGCCATCACGCTGTGAGGTTGTGAGCAGACTTGGAGGCAGTCTGGGCCCTCTGGATCACCGCCTGGCACTTCTCCCGCCGCAGCAGCTTGTTGTTCTCAAAGAAGCCCTCGTTGCGGGGAACCCCGTGAGAGCCATCAGGGAATGTCAGGAGACCTGGGGAGGGAAGGGAAGGGAGTCACAGGGTAGGGAGCAGCAGACACTGGGGCCAGGCATGGACAGATGGAGCAAGACACACCAAAAGGGCAGGACGGCAGGGGCAGGGGTGGGCAGGACTTTGCTAAGCTGGGGCTGTGCTGAGCTTTGACAGGCACATCCCGCTGGTCTGTTAGCATGCCCCGAGCCAAGAGGAATCTTCAGACACTCACCAAAGCCATACACACGTCCACCTTTGAACTCGCCCTCGAAGGTCATGTTGTCATAGCGGGTGAAGACACCAACACCACTAAATTTGCCCTGCACAAACTCCCCCTCATACCTGCACAAAACAGAGGGAGCATCAATGGACAGGAAGCCTGAGAGCATACATGGCCAGGTACTCACACCAGACCACCTGGGCTGTGCTGAGGACACAGGGTGCCGTGCTCACCTGGAGCCATCAGCAAAGCTGAGCACGCCACAGCCATGGAAAAGACCATTCTCAAAGTGCCCCACGTAGGCAGTGCCATCAGCAAACGTCAGCTGGCCGATGCCGTGCCTGCGTCCTAGCGAGAGAAAAAGCAGGCGGTGATGGATGGAGCAATGCCCGCCCAGCACGGCTCGGGGTGAGGATGCTCGTGGCAGAGGGACGGCTCTGGGGCTTGCAAGCCCTGGGCCACGGAAGCGTGGAATCAGCTGTGCCGCCCCGCCCCACCTCACCTTCTTTCCACTCTCCGCGGTACTCCTCCCCGCTCGAGTAGGTGAAGGAGCCTTTGGTGAGGGTCATGGCCGCAGCCTCGGGAGCGCCGTGCAAAGAGCTGCGAAGCAGAGACCCGTGCTGGCGGCACCGCGCGGACACAGACGCGCGCAGCCTCGGGAGCGGCTCTGGGCGCGGCGCTGACCCCGGCCCCGCTCCTGAAACCGCAGCCGCCGGGCTCAGGTTGCCGCCCGCCCCACCGCGGGGCGCGGAGCCACCCGAGCTGCCCGGGAAACGCGAGCGGGCGGCGAGCGGCACCTCGTGAGGGCCGGAGAGCGCGGCGGGCTCCGGCTGCACGCGGGCATCCCCCGGCCGGACCGGACGGCCCCGGCCCCGCGCTCACCTGGCTCCGCGTCCGCCGCTCCTCCGCTCGCACACCGCGGTCCCGCCGAGGGGCGGCGGCGGCGCGGCCACCTCCCCAGCCGGCACCGCACCCCGCCGCGCGGCTCCACCCAGCGCCAGCATCCATTGCCGCCCGCGGTTGGCCGTCCCCATGGAAACCGCCAGCAACGCGGCTCCTCATCGGTCGGCTCCACCGCCCCGCCCCCGCCTGCCGCCATCTCTGCGCGGGGCGAAGCCCGCACCCCGCCCTGCCGCCATCTTTGTGAAGGGCGGCGGCAGCGCCGTCGCCCCCTCGGCAGCCATCTTTGTGCGGGGCACCGAGCCTTCCTCGCGGCGGCGGAGACGGACCGGAGGAAGCCGCTCTCTTACGCCCGGCCTCGCACGGCTCCTCCCGAGGGCCGCGACGGCCTCCGGGCCTCCTCCGAGCAGCGCCGCGGGACGGACGGCGGGCCCGGTTCCTTCGGCGTCCGGCGGGCGGGGCGGAGCGGCCGACGGAACGTGACGGCGCGGTGACGTCATGACGCTCCGCGACGTGACGCGACCGGAAGCGGCGGGCGGCGGGCGCGATGGACGAGACGAGCCCGCTGGTGTCGCCGGAGCGGGCGCAGGGCCCCGACTACGGGCTGCCGGGCGGGGCGGTGCGCGCTCTCCCGCCCGTCGCTCCCCCCCAGCCCTCGCCGCCTCCTTCTCCCGGCGGCCGCGATCGCGAGCGGCAGCCGCTGCTGGAGCGTGGGGCGCGGGGCCCCGCGGCGGCTGCGGCGCAGGCCCAGGCCCAAGCGGCGGCGGCGGCGGCCCAGGCTCAGGCGGCGGCGGCGGCGGCGCAGCGGGAGCGCAACGACTTCCCCGAGGACCCCGAGTTCGCCGAGGTGGTGCGGCGGGCCGAGCTGGCCAGCGAACGCGGCATCTACCCCGAGCGCATCTCGCAGGGCTCCAGCGGCAGCTACTTCGTCAAGGACCCCCAAGGAGTGAGTCGTCCGCTCCGCCCCGTGCCGGGAGCTCCGCTCCATCCCGGTGCCGCGGGCTTTCGGGGCCGGTGGCTCGTGGCGCCGGGCCGGGCGGTGCGGGGCTGAGCACGGCGGGCATCGCGGTTCGGAACGTGTGGGCTGTGCCCCGGGTAAAGCTGCTTCCCCTTCCACCGTGGTGTTGTGTCCAGGAGCTGCTTCTCTCTAACTGTGGATCGTTGGCTCCTGACCGTGGTGACTTCTGACACAGAATGGGAACTGTGGCAGCTAAGCTGCCAGCGTTAGGCCAGTGAGACTGGGGGGAGTGGATCTCGATGTGTAATTGATTCTCTGATGGCTGCTTGGCTGCGTGGCTGTGGTTCCCGTGCCGCTGCCCAGACGTGAGTGCAGCACGAGGTAGCTCATCTTGTGACCCGTGCTGCTGGCTTGGTTACTCAAGCAGTTGCTGCTTTCTCTGACCCTTTTGCCTAGTGCAGGCTAGGATGCTTCCTGGGAATCAGGAACTGGGTTTTTCTGACCACGCTGTGCCTGTTTGTCTGTCTCAGGTGGCACCTGGCTACAGCAAACTTACAGGCAGGCCCTGGTGGAGCTGGCTGGATGCAGGGCAATACAGATTTCCTTGTGTTGCAATTTGTTCTCACTTCTGCTCCCTTCTGTTACCTAATGTGAGCACTGGTGTTGCTGGCAGGGGCTGAAGATCAGAGGTGACCTGGTTGTAGGGAGAGGAGAGCAGAGCTCAATGAGGGAGATATTCAAGGAATCCAAGTCCATGTTGTGCTGGCCACCTTACCTGGCAGGTCCCATGGATTGCACTTCCATGAGTGGATAGGGTGCATGTTTGCTTCCTGTGACTCACTGCTCGAGATCACTAAAGCCTCCTTACTGCTAAGGAGAGGGAGTGGAGTGCTTCAATAGGCAAGTTGGAGGCACAGGAGGACACCGGGGGAAACTCTTGTACTAGTTTCCCTGTGGACTGCTGGAAGCTCAAGTTGTTCCAGGCAGGACTTGATTCAGTGTGTTTCTCCTGGTCCTTGGGGCGGTGGCTGTGTCGTTGTCTTTATGCTGGCCTGGCATCCCCTTGTCTGGCATCAGGGCAGACCTATCTTCTCTGCAGCACACTTCTTGGAACAAGTTGCTGCCAGTGCTGCTCCCGAGGCACAGCACTGAGAGGGCAGGCTGTGCTGCCAGGCTGTGATCTCTGCTCCAGGGCTGTTCTTGCCCTGCCAGGCGTTGCTCTGCTGTGCTTGCTTCACACAGCAGTGTAATCCTCACTGCCAGAGCTCCCAGCAAGCCTCCAGCAGGCTCAAATCCAAGAACACGTTGACGTGTTCTTTCTGTGCCTTCTTATGGGGCTGGTGAGGGGATTGCTTTCCTGCCTGTTTACTGGGCCTTTGCCAGCTCAGAGAAGGGGGTTTCTTTGTGACCTAGGGATGTCTGAAAGGCTTCCATTCTCTCAAACATTCCTCTTCCTGGTTGAGAAAGTCTTGCTCCCTGGTCTGGCTTCTGACTCCTGATTTGCAGCAGGATTGCACTGGGGTTCCTTGCTGGTGTACCGGGACATGTGTTGTGTTCCCACACTGTGGCAGAAGCTTGGCTTTGGGAAATGCCACCCACTCAGGCCGGTGCTGGCTCTGGCTCGGGGTCAGTCTGCATGCTGCTGAGTCATCCTGGAGTGGGGTTGTGAGCCCAAAGCCTGCTGCACAAAGCCCTGGGCTGCCGGACCAGGGGCAGTTGGCCTTAGTCCTGCCCTGGGCTTGCTGTGTGTCTTGGGAAAGCAGACAATGTGGATCCTAGTATATTATATGGTCTTTAAGCACCACTGTCACACCCACCCCACATCTCTCTTTGGGTCTCACAACACAGAGTTTTGCTTTCCTCTGAAGTCCTTCAGCCTTCCTTCCTATTTAGGCCCATTTTCTCTGGCCCATTTTTGATCATGTCCATTTGATGAATTTTGGAGTCAAGATAGGAACTGTCATCCCCTTCTGCACTCTTGCATCGAGGAAACGAGTAGCCACAAGCAGTAGCTCTCCCCCCACCATCCAAAGGTCAGTGAAATAGGGCTAGAATATTTACCAGGGACAGTGTCATCAGCAATCTCCTGTGGTACATGAAAAGTGGTGACTGAGTACAAAGGTCTCACAGGAGCTGTGTGGGGACCAGAGAGGGAGGTGTCTGAAGAAAACCTAGGATGAGAGAAGAGTGTCTACCATAGTTCCAGGTTGCAGATCTTTTGGCCAAGGAGAATCCTGAGGGTGTAATTTTGTCTCCACTTGCTCTGGACCTTGCAGTGAGTGGCAGCAACAGTCCCCAAGCTTTTTCCCACCCAAGGACGAGTCCCCTGGATCTGGGGGAGGTGATTGGCAGAAGGCAGCAGGGAAAAGACAGCAGAGTTGGGTGCTGTGGGAGGGTGAACTTGGTTGAAACTGTGTTGTTATGGCAGAGCCACAGGCTGGCGCTGGGGTGAGTGCCCTGGCTCTGCCAAGCACTGAGTATCAGCTTTCTTCTTGCTCACAGAAAATTATTGGTGTCTTCAAACCCAAGAATGAGGAGCCATATGGGCATCTGAACCCCAAGTGGACCAAGTGGCTGCAGAAGTTGTGCTGCCCGTGCTGCTTTGGGAGAGACTGCCTTGTTCTAAACCAGGGCTACCTATCAGAGGCGGGTGCCAGCCTGGTGGACCAGAAACTGGAACTCAACATTGTTCCCCGCACAAAGGTGAGGGGGCAGTTGCTGTGATCTTGTCCTGAGGAGGCTTCCATGTTCTCCTGCCCAGGCCATGGGGATCCTTGTACAGAGCAGAGCTGTGGGAAATCTATGCCTTACTGATAAAACCAAGAACTGTGACAACTGCCAGATGCGCTTGCTGACTTCTTTGCTCCTATACCCCAGGTGGTGTATCTGGCCAGTGAGACCTTTAACTACAGTGCCATTGACAGAGTGAAATCCCGGGGAAAGAGGCTAGCCCTGGAGAAGGTGCCGAAAGTGGGTCAGCGCTTCAACCGCATTGGCTTGCCTCCCAAGGTAGGGCTACCAGGCCCCATCTACCTGTCACCGGTCCTCTGTCTTCTGTGCTCCTCCATAACACAGTCTCTCCTTACCTCAGGTGGGTTCCTTCCAGCTATTTGTGGAAGGCTACAAGGACGCTGACTACTGGCTGCGGCGGTTTGAGGCTGAGCCGCTCCCTGAGAACACCAACCGGCAACTGCTGCTGCAATTTGAGCGGCTGGTGGTGCTGGACTACATCATCAGGAACACAGGTAGGGCCGGCTGCCTGCTCCTTTGTATTCTGCCAGCTGGAGAGCAGGCCAAGATTTGGCATCTCTTCCTGGAACCCAGAACTCCTATCAACACTGCCTGGTTGCTGCCAGATGGCACTGTCTCTGGGTGGAGTGCAGCTGCTGTCACTGCTCACCTGGGAGACTGGGAGCCAGCCTGGGATCCACCCAGGTGCCGTGGTGAATGTTTGCCGGTTGTGAGGATCCAGGAACATGGAAAGATCCAGCTTGTGGTTGTACCACAGCATCCTATCTCAGGCTGGGTCTCCAAGTCTGTTCCAGCTTGAAATGGGTTTGGATTGGACTCCAAGGCTCGCAGGCTGACTTTTCTCTTGCGAGCTGGGGCTATGTGAACCTCCTTAGCTGGGGCCTTGAAGTCTGTGTGATCTGAATTGCTACTGTGTCGGATAAGTAATCCTTCTGCTCAGCACAGGCCCTTGCACTGATACAGCTGTTTTTCTTTCCTTGCAGATCGGGGCAATGATAACTGGCTCATCAAATATGACTGTCCCCTGGACAGCGCAGGCGTGCGGGTGAGCAGATCTTAGGCTGGGGCTTCATGGGTCTGTTTGCTTCTACAAGTTGGCTGGCAGGCTGGGGATTTCCTGGCTGTCTTGGGTTTCTGAGCCTGATCTTGTTTGCTGGGAGTGGCAGACAGTCTGATTCTGTTGGGGTAGCCCTCCTTGTGACTAGTGCTCCACTTCCTTCCAGGACAGTGACTGGGTGGTTGTGAAAGAGCCCATCATCAAGCTTGCTGCAATAGATAACGGTTTGGCCTTTCCTTTGAAGCATCCGGACTCCTGGAGAGCATGTGAGTCCCTTGCAATGTGCTGAAGTAATCTGAAGAGCTGTGCAGCTCTGCGCTGTCTGTTCTGGGGCATGTTCCTGGAGGGCTGGAAGAGGCAGTAGCGAGGGCTGCCACTCTGCAAACCTTCTAGCTGCGTGGACAGCTCTGCCTCAGTGGCTGTAGGAAGTGTATGCTGCACCCAAGACCACGTGGCATCTTTCCCTTCTCTAGCTCTAATGTCTCATGCTTCCTCCTACAGATCCCTTCTACTGGGCATGGTTACCACAGGCCAAAATCCCCTTTTCACAAGAGATCAAAGACCTAATTCTTCCCAAGATCTCAGACCCCAACTTTGTCAAAGACCTGGAAGAAGATCTGTATGAGCTCTTCAAGGTGAACTTGGGGGGGGGGGGGGGGAGGGGGTGGCTGAGAGTGGCTTGGGAAGCAGGGTGGTCTTACAGCTTCTTTGTCAAAGCTATGGTGAATAGAAAGGTGGGCTCCTCGTGGTGTTTCTGGGCTGAAACATAGAAGTGCTATTCCTCTGCCAGGAGCTAAAGATGCATTTTGGGGAGAAACAGGGATCTCATAGGACAAGAGGACAGAGGCTTGCTTGGAAAACAGGTGTCTCTTGAATAGCTTGGGTCAGAGGTTGGATACCAATGCACTGTTTGTTCTCTTGCAGAAGGATCCTGGCTTTGACAGGGGACAGTTTCACAAGCAGATTGCAGTCATGAGAGGCCAGGTAAGGCAAATGAATGAGGTGACAGAGCCTTGTCTTGTTTGGCTGTCAGGGAATAGTGCTGGCGTGCCAGCTCTCTTCCTCCACTAGGACAGCTCAAGCTTTGCTCTGTGTTGTACAGATCCTGAACCTGACACAGGCGCTGAAAGATGGGAAGAGCCCCCTGCATCTGGTTCAGATGCCACCTGTGATTGTAGAAACGGCACGTTCCCACCAGCGCACTGCCAGCGAGTCCTACACGCAGAGCTTCCAGAGCCGGAAGCCTTTCTTCACCTGGTGGTAGCTGTGGGCAGGGCTTGGCTGCCTCGGACTGGCACTGCAAGAGGAGCTGAGCTGCTCCTGTGGCTGGGATTTGATGCTCTGGGTAGAGAGAGCAGGTTTGTGGCTGGAGAAGCCTGCAGCTGGAGCTGAGGAGCCAGGCGGGTTGGGCCCTGTCCCTCTCCAGCTCCCTTGGAGCTGAGTAGTGTGTGTACAGCCCTGCCGGAGGAAGAGCTCAGCAGGAGGCATGGGAAGCAGTTGGGACCCTGCTTGTGCCTCTCTTCCTTGGCCTGCATGCGGTTCTGAGCACACCTGACCAGGCTTTCCAGGCCAGGGTCTATCCAGCCCTTTGCACCAGCTGCCAGCCTTCCTCTTCCCTGCTGCTGGCCCCAGGGCTGGGAAGGACTGGAAGGGGGTTGTTCTGCCTTCCGCTTCCCCAAAGGCATGCTATACTCCTCCTCACATTCTCTCTTCTGCCCCAACCCTGTGCAAGCTGCTTTCCTCAGGGGGAGTTCCTGCTGCCTGCTGGTGTAGTAGGGACCATAATGAACGGCTGTTCTCTGGCTGGGGGCTTGAGGAGGGAATGTAAGGAGAACTCTACTCTTGTCTGCTCCTTAGGGCAGGCTTCAATGCAATTTGACACTAAAGGAAGAGGTGCTGGCTTATTCCTGGTTCGGAGGAGGTGGTTCTGGGAGGTGCTGTAGAAAGGGTTGGAGGTACAAGCAAGCAGCCTCTAGTCCTCCATTCCTATGGTCCATCCATCTTGCAGGTCACTGCAGCTGCTCTTGCTTGGCTTTTGTCCCTGTGCTTAGTAAGGTTTCTGGCTGCTGTGCAGCCAGCATTGGGCCAGCCAGTTCCAGCTTTGCTTGTGCGTCTGGGGTCCTTTCTTGTGGGATAGGGGGCTGTTGGGGACAGGAAACAGCTGGAGGAGCTCTTCCTGCGGGTGGGATTCATGCAGGAACTGATGTACTGCAAGCACACGAGGGCCGGTATAAGCTCCTGGCTGCCCCAGTGCTGCTGACCTTGTGGGCCCGATGTGAGTGGGTGAGGCAGTCGATACCTCCTTCTCCCCAGAAGCTGCTGAGCTGTCTTGTATAAAATGGTAACAGGGCCGCTGCCTGCATCTGCTTGCCTCGAGCTGTGACTTTCCCCGTGTGGGGGAAAGCTGGGGTTGGGTCTCACTGTACTGTTTGCCCAGCTCTGGGGGTTGGAGGAAAGTAAAGCCTGGGACTGTGCTGCTGGGGGCTGTGAGGGAGGGCAGCTCACTCGTCTCCTATTTGCACAAGGGGCTCAGCAGTGGCTGTCCTGAGGGTGCTGATAACAGGGGTGTAGAAGTGAGACCTCATCTCCCAGGCCTGGCTACATCTCTGACTGACCCCAAATGTATTGTTCTAATGCACTGTAGAAATGTATGTAATGTATTTAAACCATGCAACTGTCTGAATAACAGAGCTGCAGTTCACCTGGCCTCCTTACTGTCTCAGCAGCGTTCTGGAGTGGGGTTGGGGCTGGGTCCATTGCAGCAAATGAGACCGCTGTCGCCACCACGGAGCCTCACCCAGCCACCGCTGTCCACCTTTTATTAACCGCCGCACTCGTGTCCTGTACAATTAGTGTCCTCGGTGTGCCCGGTCAGAGCGGTGGGCCCGTTTCCCGGTCTCAGTGCTGCTGCGGGAGCCCCGCGGCTGCCTCGTCCCCGCCGTCTCCCTCGGGCTCCTTATCGGTGATCCTTCGGGAACAGGTGGCTGTCAGTGGGGTGCGTCCCGGCCGCGGTTCCCCCACGCCGCCCCGACCCGCACCTACCGGAGGCGGTGGAAGCGCCGTAAAGCCGCCGTCTCAGCTCCGCGCCGTGCCGCTCTCCGCCGCCGGAGCTGCCGCAGCGCCCGTGCCATGCGGCGCTGCCCCGCGTAGCGCCAGACGAGGCGGGCGCGCTCCTCGGGCTTCTCGGCCCCGCCGCTCTGGAACAGGCTGCGCAGCTCCGGCAGCCCCACGCCCTGGAAGATGTTAACCGAGGCCCGCTTGCGGCCGCGGGCGGCGGGCGCCGCTCGGCCCGGAGGATCGCTCGCTACCGAGGCCGGCGTTCCCATGGTCCGGCCGCTGCGGGCACCGGAGGGACGGCGTGAGGCCCCGCCGGGTCCGGCTCGGCCCGCTCCGCCCCGGGACGAGGCCGCGGCGGCGGCGCGCCCAGGAATGCGGGAGGGCCCGGCTCGAGTCGGCGCCCGCCGGCGCCCGGTGCGCCGTCCCCGCCGTGACCCACTTCCCGCCGCCGCCGCCTCGCGTGCTCCAGCCCCGCGCACTGACCTGGGGGCGGCCGCCGCGTGTCCGCCGCGCTCCCGCCGCTCCGCCCGCGTCCGCCCCGCGCCGCCCCGAGGTCCCGCCGCCGCCGCGCGCCCCGTCCATTCAGTCCGCGGATCCGCCCCGCGCGGCGCCGCCAATCCGCGCCCACTTTTTTCCGCACGCACCAATCGGCGCCGGGAGGGGGCGTGGCCGCGCCGCCTTCGTGAGGGTGGGCCACGTGGCGCCAGTGACGTCATGAGGCGGGGAGGGGCGGCCGGCGCGCGTCACCCCGAGGGGAAATCCCGCGTGACGTAACGAGGGAGCCCCGGCGCGCGCTCCCCAACGGCGCGCTCCTCCGTTCTCCGCTCGTGCCGTCCCGGCCGCTCGTCGCCGCGGTGCGGGAGGCGGCGGAGGCGGCGGGGAGGAGGAGGCGGCGGGGGGACGGCCGCAGCGGGGGGACGGCCGCGGGGCCCCGCGCGCGCGGTGGGCCGTCCGGAGGCGGGGCGGGGGAGGAGAGAGGCCCCGCGCGGGGAGGCCCCGCTCGACGCCAGATGTTGGGCAGCGTCCAGCCGCCCTCTGTAAGTGCTGCCGGGGCGCCGAGTCCCTCCCGCCCCGCAGCAGGCAGCGCCCCGCCATGGCCCGCGCGGCTCCCCCGGCCGTGCCGCCGCCGCCCCCGGGACCGCCGCCCCGCGGCTCGCTCGGGCTGCACCGCGCCTTCCTGCGGAGCCCGCTGGGGCTGCTCCGGCTGGGGCAGCTGGCGGTGGGCGCCGCCTTCTGGCTCACCGTGGCGGCCCACTGGTACGAAGGAGCGGCCCACTTCGCGCTCTTCGCCGCCGTCCTCGTCTGGCTGCTCACTCTGGGCCTCTTCGGGATGAGCGCGCTGGGGCGCTGGGAGCTGGTGCCCTGGCTGGGCTCCCGCTGGCTGCTAGCCAACCTAGCGCACGACCTGGTGCTGGGCGTCGGGCTCAGCGCGGCCGCCGCCGGCATCATGGGCCACAAAGCCGGGCAAAAGAGCTACTGCAACCTGCCGGGGTACAGCCAGCGCTGCCTCTACGGAGCCTACCTGGGAGCCGCCGTCTGCGGAGCCGTGGCTGCCTGCCTGTACCTCTTCTCCGGGCTCTACTGCCTGGCACGGCGCTGCCGGGACCAACGCGACATCGTCTGAGCCCCGTGGCTGCCCTGCTTCCTGCGCGTGGACGGACCGCGGCCCTGCTTTAGGACGTGGTGACCCCGCTGCTCTGTCCCCTCCCAGCTGCTGCACCGCGCTTCCTCCACTGCCCCCTGCACGGATGGATGGACAGACGGGGACCCTCTGCCAGGACAGTGGGCACCGATCGCTGCACCAGCTCATTTGCACCCTGCACGGAATGACGGAGAGACGTAAGCAAATCAAAGGACCCAATCAGGGAGCACCCAAGTGGACCACAACTGCTGGGAGCCCTATGGGGCCCCGCCTGACTCCTGCCCTGGGTGTGCTCAGGTGGGTGCCAACTCTGTCCCTGGGGGGATGGATGCTGAGCTGAAGGAGTGGAGCAAATCTGGGCCCAGCCCCTACCCTGCTGGCAGCCCCGTGGCCTCCGCGTTGCCTAATGGAGGTTCTGCTGTGCTCTCAGCTTCCCCAGCTCGGGCCCCTCCTCCACGTCCGGTGTCTTCCCGGAACCCTGTGGGCATAGCTCTTACCCACCCCGGGCACAGCCTCACCAACTGCTGCCCCAGTGCCAGATGTCCCATCCCACCTTGGAGCTGAGCCCAGCAAAGCTTCCATCACTGTTGGAGCCCGTGGCAGGGAGGGGGGCTGCTGGATGCTTCTGTGAGCAAGGCGGGGCAACAGATTCCTCCAGCCTTGGTGTTTGTGCTGCTCTGGGGTGAGAAAGGCGCTTTTGTCATCCCGGCCTGAAGCTTGGTGCTGCTGCTGCACCCTTCGAGCTGGTTCCGCACTGGGAGCGGGGCTTCCACCCCACCACAGAGACCCCAAAGCCTACCCAAGGCCTGTCTGCTCCAGCCAGAACGGGCACATCTCACCCTGCCTGGCTCCACAGCACTTGGATTGTCATCCTGGAAGACTCTCTCTGCTGTGGGACTGTGTGCCTCCATCTCCATCCCTGTGCTGCCCACAGACTGATAATGGAAGGGTGTTTGCAGCAGTGCCCTTGTAGGACATAGCCTCTCTGCGAGGGGAGGGCTCCAGTAGTAAGGTTTGCACCAGCCCCACAGGTGGCCGGGGCTGTGTGAGATCAGCAGAAGCACCGGGCAGCCAGAGACTGGGAAGTGTTGGAGGAGCACCATGCCGGAGCTGCCTTGGTTACCAGCTGTCCTCACCCTGCTCGAGGACACATTCTCCCATTGCTTTCAGGGCGGAAAAGGACTTCCCCAGCCCCTGTGTAGGCTCAGTTTGGAGAACTGTCAGTCACCTGGTGCCTTTTAGTGGGGCTAGCGGCAGCGATGGCACGGAGGGGCCAGGTTGGCACTAGATCACAGCTTCCATCACCAAGGGCTGTCTCAGCAGATCCCTGTGTGCTCCCACACCCTGCCAGCCCGTGGGCCGCCCCCCAGCAGGACGTGCTATCCCTACCCTGTGTCAGGGCTGGTCCCAGACACTGCTGCCCCCCGTGTGCTCTGGTGCAGCCCCAAGGCCCAGGCTGCCCGCACACAGGAGGCTAGTGCCGCCATAAGTGCCTTACCCCACAGCCCCATGCTGCCCGTTGTACCTGCCGCTGTCCCACTGCAGCCCCTTCTCTGGTGCCTTCGGATTCACATTCCAAATAAAGCAACACTGATGCTCGCTCGGTGTCTGGGCTTTTGTAGCAGGGCTGGGGCCTGCGGGGGTCAGGAGGTGCCCGCTTACACTTGGCTCCGCAGCCTTGGGGTCACCCCTCCTGGCGCAGTGGTTGCAGGGCCCGCTGTGCTGTGGCTGGACTCGTGGTGCTGGGCTCGGGAAGAGGGGCTCGAACCTGCTCTGAGATGAGCTACCCCAGCCCTCACAGCACGGGAGAGACGGAGCAGAACTTGGTGTCTGTGTATCACAGAACATTATGTTGGAAGGGGCCTCAATGCCCACCCAGCTCCACTCCCGTGCCGCAGCCTGGCTGCCCGGCTATGGACGCGTTCATTCAGCCGCAGCGCCGCACCCGCCGGGCCTGGCTCGGACCCAACGGGCACCGCCGTCCCGCCGCCACTTCCGCCCTTTCGCCATCGCTTGGGCGGGGCTTCCGTTCCACCTCCCCCCCCTCCGCCCACCTCGGCTCTTCTGATTGGCTGCGTGCCGCGCCGCCGGGTGACGTCACGGCGCACCTGGCCGCTTCCTGGAAGTGCGGTGCGGTGCGGGGCTGACATGCAGGCGGCAGAGCGGGACGGGGCGGCCGCGGGCGCGGAGGTGGCGGCAGCACCAGGGGGCGGGGAGGCTTCGGCGGAGCCGCCATCGCCTCCCAGGGCCGCCTTCGACCTGTTGGACCTCGTGCGGAGCTACCGGCGGCTGGAGCTGTACCTGGAGCCGCTGCGAGATGCGGCCGAGGGCGTGCGCTCTCTCCTCCGGTAGGGGCGGGCCGGGACCGGGGCTGGGACCGCGACTCCCGCGGCTCATTGTGCTGCTCTGTCTCCACAGCTGGCAGCGGCCTTTGTGCTCCCTGCTCGTCTGCCTCGGCCTTAACTTCCTCCTCCTCACCCTCGACCAAGGTGTGTGTGTGTGTGTGTGTGAGAGAGTGTTCATGTGTGTTCATGTGTGTGCGTGAGGGCAGTGCTGGGTTCCATCCCGCCGCCCTGCCGGCTGATGCTGTGCTGCTTCTCCCAGCCGCCTGGTTCTCAGTGCTGGCCCTGCTGGTCCTGCTGCCGGCCCTGCTGGGATACCTGCAGGAGACGTGCCGTGTGCTGCCGTCAGAGCGGGAGCTGCTGCGCAGGAAGTACCACAGTGTGCACCGCGAGGACCTGCGCAAAGTGCAGCTCTCACGCCAGGAGGCCCTTGCCCAGGTCAAGTGCTTGTGAGTGCCCGGCTCCCTCCTGTCCTGGGGCATCACCTTCCCTGAGCCACGCTGTGTGAGCAGAGCAAGGCAGGCTGTGTGTTCGTGGGGTCACTTCTTGACTCTATGGTCTCGTTTCAGCCTGATCCAGCTGGAGGGGTTCCTGAGCGGGCTGTGTTACAGCTGTGAGGCGGCGTATCGAGTGCTGTACTGGGAGAACCCTTCTGTCTCTTCCCAGTGAGTAGGACTGCATTGGGTGCCCTGTGTTGGGCTTAACAGGGAGAGGGAGCAGGCTAGTAGAGCTGCCCTTGGGGTGTTTGGTGCTTGCAGAGGGCAGACGAAGGACAAGGAGAGGGACAATGAGGTTTATGTTGTGGGATTTCTGATCTCTCTTGACCTGCTGCTGTTTCCCAGGTTTTACGGAGCGCTGCTGGGCTCTGTCTGCATCCTTTACCTGCTGCCACTCTGCTGGGTCATGGCCATCCTCAACAGCACCCTCTTCCTGGGCAACAGCCAGTTCTACCAAGGTAAGGGCTCTTCCTGGCGGTATCCTGTATGGGGTGGGTTGTGCAAAGCCCCTTTGAACTCTGCATCCATCTTTTGTCAGTGTCCTCCTGTAAGCACGCTGTCATGTGTCTGCCATGAGATCTGGACCTCAGAGGGTACTTACTGTTCTGGGGTCAGTGCCCAGCAGTGCAGGGTGGGTGGTGGGGTCCCGGGGCTTGGGTCTGAGAGGTGAGATTCTCATCTCGTGTGGCTCCTGTTGTGGGTGCTTTTTCTTTGTACTGTGATGTACTGGGACCTGGCAATGCAGCCTGTAGGTGAGCATTGCCTCCCTTCCCTGTCCTGACTCTTCACGACTTGAAATACTCTCAGTGCATGTGGCAAATGTATGACACCAGCCTGCAAATGCCCTATTGGATGGAAGGAGAGCTGCACAACATCTGTCTGACTAAACTGTGTCTGAGCTCCTGTTGTTTCCTGGTTTGAGCTGGGGCAGGTGGGGAATTCCTTCCTGTCCCCTGCTCAGTAGCTTCCCTGATATCTGTGTGTGAGCCAGAGGGCTCAAGGCACTGGACTGAGGAAGTTTGCAGGAGCTGTTGACCTATCTTGTGTACTGGAGGTTGGTTCTTGCAGTCATGTGTATGGAGGGGCTGGAGGAAGGGGAGTGCGACCCTGATCCAGCTGTGTTCTCCCCTTACCAGTGATAAAGGAGCTCAAGGCCTCGGTTGAGCAGAGTTTGGGCACCAAACCTCTCGAGAGCACTCCAGAGCCTGCCAAGCCCCTACCAACTGATGCCCCACCAGACCGGACTCCCACACCCACCAGCACAGAGGTGAGGGGTGGCAGGGCTCAGAGATTTGGGGTGGGAGCTGCAGCTTCAGTTCTTGCATCTGGTTTTGCTTCTGTCCATCTGCACACAAAGTAGCTTTGCTGGAAGCCTGTGTACCTGGCTTGGGATTCCATGTTGAACTGCTGAGGGGATGCCTTGTTCTACTGGGTTCTTCACTCCATCTTGCTATGTGTTTGGAGTTACCCAGGGGAGGCAGGGGCTCTCCCTACCTTTAGATGCTTGCTTTATGGGTCTGCCAGTGAGCAGGTGCTTCATTCTAGAGCTGCCTTGAAAGCGTGGTCCCTACTTCAAAGCGGGGTGAAATAGGACAGGACTAGCTCTGAATCTCTTGCAGGATCTTACCCCTGGCAGTGTGGAGGAAGCAGAGGAGGCAGAGCCTGATGAAGAGTTCAAGGATGCTATTGAGGTTTGAGCCTGGTGGGAGTGGGCTGTGCCTGCAGGCCAGGCAATTGGGGCAGAGGACTGCTGTGACAGGGCAGAGTGGATGCTTGGGGAGGGCAGGAGTGGGGCCGGGCACCTCTGCAAGTCTCACTCCATCTCTACTGCCTCTCCTCTCTGTCCCATGCTGCGGGAGAAGGAGAACCAGCTGCTGGTCATGGTGAGTACTGCTGTGCTGAGGTGTGTGAGAGGGCATCTCTTCCCAGCTGGAGCTGGTAGCCTTTGCCTGGTTTGGCAGTAGCTTGCGATGCTGACAGGTGAAACATCCTGTTTTCATGCTTGTCTCTGGGGCAGGCTGCCCTATGCCCCCCCCCCCCCCCACTGTTCTCTGCTTATCCGGCTTTGCTCCTTACAGGAGGATGATGAGGGCTCTCAGTGTTCAGCAGACTTTGACCTCAGCCTCCCAGACAACGGTTTTATGAGCAAAAACGATGTGATCCGCAGCAAGGTGTCACGCCTGACTGAGCGCCTGCGCAAGCGCTACCCCAGCAACAATTTTGGTAAGGCTGAGAGCAGGTGTTGTCTGGGGAACCTCAGCAGCGTGGGGTCTGTGCTACTGTTGGTGACCACTGAACTGGGAGAGGACAAAGTGACGTGTTACTTTGTCCTGGCACCTTAGTGACGCTTTACTCCAATGGAAAGGATGTTTGTAGCTCTCCTGGGGACAGCAGGGTTGGGAGGGTCTGTACAACAGATGTGGGTGCTCTTGTGCTTTAGGGTCCCAGGTATCAGAGCCCTGCCTGACCTTTTCTCTGTCTCTTCCAGGGAGCTGTACGGGCTGTGGAGCCACCTTTTCTGTGCTGAAAAAGAGGGTGAGTCTTCAGTTTCTCCAGCTCACTAGCCACACTGGGGCAGAGGTTCTGTGTTGTGTCTGGCTTGACCTGGCTTTTCTTGTAGCTAGGATGGCTGTTTTCAGTCATGACCCAACAGTGGATGACTTCAGCTAAGTGCTGGGTGTTGTTACATACCTGAATGGTGGCAGGGAGCCTTTTTGCCTTTTGTTTCTCTGGAAGCTGCCCGAAGCCAAACCTCAATGTGCTGCCATACAAGGCACCTGCTCCTGCGCCCTAGTTTCGCCCATTCTTGTTACCTGAGCACTTTCCTGGGAAGCAGAGAATGGGTTGGCCTGTAGGCTCATGAGGAAGTGGAAGGAAGACACAAAGCCACCACAGGCTGTGTGACTAGGGGAGCAAAGCTATCCCTGTAGTCTGAACCCATTTGTGTAGTGCTTATCATGTAGTTCTGGGAAGGATGACTCTTTTGCCTTTCCCAGATGTTCATTGCAGTCCTTCTGCTGCCCCCTAATCTCCAGACATGTGGCTTCCTCCCCCTTCCTGTTGAGTTGGTCTGATGCACATCTTGGATCCTCTGGAGCTTGCATCCCTCCAGAGTTAATGCATAGGGAATGACCGTCTGTAAACCTCCTGCAGCCTGTGGCTTCAGTGCTTTCCTTTGATGTTAGGGTATACCTGCCTGCAAATCCAGTGCTTAGTCCTGGATGGCATCTCTTGTCACTGCGGGAATTTGGGCTTGCACCCACTCTCCCCTTCAGCAGGGAGTGCTGCTAGCAATGCCTTGGTACTGGAGTTTGCTGGAGCAGACCTAGCAGCTGCCAGTGCTCTTAATGTCTCACCTGCACTTCTTTCCATAGCGGAGCTGCAGTAACTGTGGGAACAGCTTCTGCTCCAGATGTTGCTCCTTCAAAGTTCCCAAGGCTGTGATGGGAGCCACGGGTGAGTGGAATGGGGAGAAGAGCAGAACCTTCCTCCTCCCACCTGTGCTGTGTGCTGCAGGGATTTGCCCCAGACCCGGTGGTTGGAGGCAGATGCTGTCTGGCTCAGAACAGAACCCTGATGGGTTTTCAGGAAGTCATGGCTGAAATCCCTGGTCCTTGGTGGGTGGTACAACAGAAAGGGAGAAATCTGACACTTACTTTCCTTTCCAGCCCCGGAGGCTCAGAGAGAGACTGTGTTCGTGTGTGCTCAGTGCAACCAGATGCTCATCAAGTGACCAAAACAGCATACAGGGGCTGTGCTGCTTCATGCCCAAGGACAGTGGGAGCCCTGCACTTTCTCAGGGGATCCTAGGCTGCTTGATTCCCAGCATGGTGCCACCCTGCCAGAGGACACAAGCACTTGCTGCTCCCCCTGCCAGTGCTGAGCTGAGGGCAGACCCAGGCTCCTCACCATGCAGTGTGCTGCACCAGCTGTTTCCTACAGCAGAGCACTGCCCGCAGCTGTACCCCATTGCTGCGGCTGCCCTGCGGGCCTGGCAGCTGTTTGGGAAGCACTCCCTGCACTGACTGCACCCAGCCCTGAGCTCACCCAGGGCCTGGCTCTGTGATGGAGGAGCCATCCTTCCTATTCCTGCTCCTACCTCCACCTCCTGGGAGAGGCGGAGCAGCCTCAGGGCTCTCTCCCAGCCTCCCTGACAAGCATTGTGTGGGGTGACTGTTTTGGGATCAAGTCAGAGCTTTGCCTGCATTCCCAGGAGATGTAGCCTGTGGTCTTGGCTCAACTGAAACGCTGCTCATCACTCCGTGGTCCCAGTGTGTTTGTGTGTAATTCTCCCCATCCCATATCACAGAATCACAGAATTGTAGGGGTTGGAAGGAGAGATCATCGAGTCCACCCCCCCTGCCAAAGCAGACTCCCTACACCACGTCGCACAGGTAGGCGGCCAGGCAGGTCTTGAATATCTCCAGAGAAGGAGACTCCACCACCCCCCTGGGCAGCCTGTTCCAGTGCTCCATATTTGTGTTCAGCTGTAGCAGAGGAGGCAAAATGGTACATTTGGGCTGGGCTGTGGGATTGGTCTGCAGCTGCAGCAAGAGAAGAGGCATGAGTTGGTGCTGCTCTGTGAATGTAGTGACTGCTGCTTTGTACTACAGATTAATATATAGAGAAAGGCGAATAAACCTCCTGCCCACAGCTGGCTCTCATCTTCAGCAAATGCTGTTCCATCACCTGATGCCTCTGTGGCCTTGGTTCCTCTAGCTCATATTTGGCTCCCACCTGGTTCCCTCTCATCCTGTGGTTCTCATTGTTGTGACACACAGTGGTCTTGTTTGCCCTGTACCCGGGGTTGTGTGGAGCTGCAATGGGCCACAGCCTTGATCCTGCTGGGCCTGGGGTGAGGTTCAGCTGGGCTCACTCCCTGCCCTGCCGAGGTGGTGGTCCTGGCAGCTGCCCACGCGCACAAGGGTGACCTTTCCCTGCTGAACAGCAAAGCTCCCAGCTATCCCAGGAATGCGACCCTGGCTGCCATGCAGCTGGGAGTGCCTGTGGCTGGGCCCCCTGCCAGCCAGCTGCAGCTCCCTGTGCGGGGGTGAGGGGGGTGCTGGAGCCATCGGGCTGGGACACCCACTGCTCTAGGCATGATCTGGATGGGGGCACAGGTCTCAGTGCTCCCCACAAGCCTGACACCTCCTCTTGGCTGTGGGCCCCTGGACCCACCTCTTGAGTGAGTTCTGCCCTTGGGAAGCTTTGAGGAAAGCTGAACTCTGCAGTGATGGGCATGCCCACATTGTGCTGGGTGTGCTCCAAAGACAGTGTAGTGGGGGAGGCAGTGTGCAGAGGGGCAGGAGGTTATTTCAGCTCGTGATGGGGACGAGGAGAAGTTACTTGATTTTCTTGAGAAAACACTTGGTGAGATGGATGCGATGTCCATGTACGTCCAAGTGCTCCTCAGAAAGATGCTAATGACGCAGAATACAGAGGGCTACAGATAAACACGGGCTGTGGGAGATGGGGTTTTATTTGTGTACTTCGAGTTGTGTAGTAAATGGTGTAATTGATGGTGTTTATTCCAATGGCAGTCTGCTTAGCGGCCTCGTTGGAAAATGTCTTCCACCACTATTTGAGTTTTTCTTCACCAGTTTTTTTCCATGCTGGCTGTGGAGAAGGGAGGGGGCAGGAACCACCTGCCTCAGGCTGTCACAGGAGCTCGCTGCCCCCATCCTGTGCTGGCTGTGGGGCAGGATCACATCCCACTGTCAGCATCAGTGCCCACTGTGGCTGTGCCCTGCAGTACGACAGGAACAGTGCTCGTTCCTGCATGGGGCAAGTGCCTGGTGCCTTGCTGGTGGGGCAATGCAAACCAGGCATGGGATGTCCTGCAGCTTCAGTTCCCCTTGTCACCCTTTAGAAACTGTGGTGCGAGGCCACCTGGTGCTGAGTAATTATCCCGGTGTCTGGATATCCTGCCAGGATGCTCTGTAATGCAGCAGACTCAAAAATACAGAGTAAACAAGGCTGAGGGGGACCCTGCTGCTTCACTAGAAACCAACTTGGGGCTGCCCCACTCCCTGCAGGGACCCAGGGCTGGGAGGTGTAATGTCCAGCTCTGCACCCTGCTGCACTCGGTACCACCCTCAGTCTGTGCATCCTCCAGCCTCCAAATTTCTTTCTCCCTTTTGCCCCTCCATGGTTACTTCCCAGGTGGTGGAAGCAGGGATCGTGTAGGGACTGTTGAGCTGCCCTGTGCCCTCCTTCCATGTGTTCCCCCAGGATGCCCCAAGGTTTTGGAGCCCAAGAACCACAGAGAGCTGGATGCAGGCTTATCTCAGACAAAATAATTTACTCTAGTGTGGATAGGACAGGGTGTGGGGTGCTGGAGAGCTGGGGCTATGCAGCTCAGGGCTTTCAGGAGCTGGGGCAGGCAGTCTGTGGGTACAGAGGGTGCGAGTATGGGAGCTTGGCAGGAGCATGGGGGTTGGGGTCTGGGGTGCAGCTGAGGTCAAGCAGGGGTCTTATGTGCAGGTAGAGGGCTCAGGAGGCTGCAGGGGTCCTGGGTGCAGATCAGGGCTTCCTTGAATGCAGCCTGGGTGCAGAACTGGGGATGCAGAGCAGGGCAAGTGCAGGAGTCCTGGGACAGAGCCCTAGTTCTGCCCAGCCCCATAGAGCAGGGGATGGTATAGGGGACAGGGGTAGGAAAACATGAACTTGACAGCGAACTTCATCTCCTTGTTATGCTTCTGCCAGGGGTAGATGGCCAGGAGCAGCAGGCGGCCGCCCACCTTGCGCCCCAGCACCAGGAAGCTGCCACTTAGGTTGTCGAGCTGAGGACAGGGGCAAGAGCCCGTGTTCCTCATGTGCAGCACCATCTTCTTGGTGTCCTTACGCTTGAGGGAACCCAGCTTCAGCACCTTCTTCTTCTGGGCAGCCACCAGGCGCCTCTCCCCATTCTCCTCTATCACCTCCTTGATGCGCATCTTCACCACTGTGAAGTTAGTATTGACCCAGTGACCCTCCCACATGTTCTGCCTGTCCCCCCGAGATGTCCTCTCTCATGGTGCGCCCCATCCCCTGCACATAGGGTCCAAGGGAGAGTGTCCTATAGGGCTGTCCCTGCATAGCAGACCCCTTTATCCAACCTCCCCAGGCTGCTTGAGGGGCGGCTCAGGCTGTTGGGAGGCTGGGAGGTCAGGGGAGCACTCACCGAAATCACTGGAGCACATCTGCTGCATCATGCCATCCGCCTTGTGCTCCATCTCGCACTGGGTGCAGATCTTGGGCACTGCAGGGTGAGAGAAGCTGCTGTCACCAGAATCTGATGGCTGTCACCTGTGTCACCTTGGGTAGTGACACAGCTGGGGAGCAGCCCCTCTGTCCCTGGGAAGCTGTGCCAGGTGACTCAGGGACATTCAGCACCACACGTTTAGGAGTTCCAGCACCCACTTCCCAAGAGGGATAGGAAATGGGGGACCCTGCCTGACTGCCGATGCTTTGGGGTGAGGGTGGTAGCAGGGTGAAAGGTGACACAACCTGATCCTGACCCAAGGCTGCCTTCAGATGACATCCCTTCCCCAGCCTGAGGGGACCTGCAGGGGCGTGGGTATGGCACAGGTGCAGCGCTCAGGGCTGGATGCTTTTGGCTGTGATGATACGTAGTGAGAGGAAGGGGACGGCTCTGTGGCAATCCCGCAGTCCCACATTCACCCTCAGCACTCATCCCACTGCCAACCCACTCACCTTGCCCTGGGTCAACTCTGCATGCAGCTGGGTGCCTAGGGCTGTAGGAACAGGGATGGGGACTCCTACAGTTGCCCAAGTCTGCACAGGGCTGTGTGCATGACCCCATCCTATTGCGGTGCTCATCCCACTTACCTGGTGGCGGGGTGGCCTGGTTGTTCCCAAACTGCACGGCGATGCAGAGGTCGTGGTCAGAAGGGAACTTGCCGCAGTGCAGCATCTCGGGCCAGGGGAAGCCGTAGGACTCCATGACGGGTGCACAGGCATCACGCACCACCTCGCAGAGCGAGCGGCATGGGTAGATGGGGCGGTCGAGGCAGACAGGAGCGAAAAGAGAGCAGAGGAAGAGCTGCGTGTCAGCGTGGCACTGCTTGGCGAGCAGCGGCACCCAGCTGCTGGCCTGTTGCTTGGCCTCAGCCATGGACTCATGCTCCAGCAGGTTGGGCAGCCGCATGCGCTTGTAGCCCACGTCGTGGCACAGCTGCATGTCTGCAGGGATGTCGACACACTGCGGCTCCCGCCCATAGAAGCGCCCGCGGGGCACGCTCTCCGGCTGCCAGCCATAGTAGTCGTAGTGCTGCCCTTCTCCTGGTGCCAACGCCAGTGCCAGCAGTGCCAGTGTCACCGTGCCCGCGGGACTGCTCGCCCGCAGCATCGCCGTTCCTGCCGAGTGGGACACACGGCCGCTGCCTGCTCCTCTGGCACCTCCCACACTGCCCTTTCAAAGGAGCCCGCAGGCATCACCGGCAGCCAATCTGCTCTGGCTGCTGCCCCCCCCACGCATGGCCCCCCGGCCCTACGCCAGGCCGCCCGCTGTGCTCCCGCCCTCCCTCCCTCCCTTGCACTGCAGGGTGGGTGCACAGGGATGCTCCACATCACTCTGGTGCCATGCACTCAGGAAGGGACTGTGCACCTCCCTGCCCACCAACATCCCCGTCCTATCTGGGGACAGGAGGCACTGGTTCCTACCCCTGTGCCCCCCTTAGAGTAGGGTTGTGGGGATAGCCCCAAGGCTGCACGGTGCACTCGTGCCCAGTGCCCCTGCAGTCTGTCCTTTGCCTCAGAGCTGTGTTTTGTGTCACCCTGCACCATCCTGGGGCACCCCAACTAGTTGCTCATTGAATGAGAGAGCTGGGAGGGGACATTCAGGCCCTTTCCCTGGTGCCCAGGGCATGGGAAGAACCAGAGCCTTCTTGAGACCTGCCCAGTCCACATTCCCTCTTCTCCTTGGAGACGGGCCAGGGGTGCCAGGATGAGAACCCCATTAGAAACCCATTTGTCTGCAGGGGTTATCTAGAGCACCCCCTCCCACTGTGGCGATCGATGTCCTGACCTGGTCAGCACTCCCACGCTGCCCCCAGCTCCTGTCTGCCGGATAAGGTGGCTCAGTTAATGGGCTACAGAGCAAACAGTCTGGTGTGGGCTGCGATAGCAGCTGCCCTTTGCCCCGTGCAGGGGGCAGGGACCACCCCCCCACACACCCATAAGGAGCTGTCTGCTATGGGGCCGTGCAAAAAACCTCATACACCAAGCTCATGCCTGCAGCCTGTTTGTCCCACCTGTGCCCTGGATGTGCGGTGCCCAGGGATGCATGGTGCCAAATGATGCTCAGAGATAAGGGTTACTTGGTACCCAGGGATGCTCAGTGCTCAGGGATGCTCAGTGCTGTCCCAGAATCTGATCTCACCTCTCCTGGGCCAAGCCCCGGAGATGGCACTGCTAATGTATAACTGCCGGGGAGCACGATAAGATAGAGCCACCCGTTATCAGGACTGCCCGGTAGCAGGAGGGAGGCACTGGGCTGTCAGAGGAGCAGTGAGATTGCCTGGAGAAAAATGCTGATAGAAAATAGCTAACCCATGATGGATGAGCTGGGGCTGGGCAGCTGAGCTAATTGTGATGGGCTTGTGCTGGGAAGGGGCCAAGAATGGAGAGCTCCAGGGGCAGGGTGGTGGGGGCAGAGGAAGCCTGCAGGATACTCATAAGGTGCCCAGGCGTGATGCTGATTGTGCCTCACCCTGAGCCCTGGTGGGTAGGGTCAGGGGAGTGAGGGGCTCCCTACCAGCTGCTGGGCCCCTGTCTGTCACTATATCTTCATTAGATCCACTGAGTCACTGCCTGGCAGCAGGGCTGGGGGCAGCGGTACACAAGTCCTTCTCCTGCCAGGTGTCCTGGGGATGATGTGTCTCTGCACTGGGGTGTCCATTCTGCACTCCTCTTGCACTTGTTCCCGTGTCCCCATCCAGCACCCACACAGCAGGCTGGAGGGCAGACACCTGTGCCTGTCAGTCTGTGCAGCCCAGCCACCAGCCCTGCCACCGCCTGTGTGTCACACTTCACAGCACTGGGACCAGGACTGGGACCATGGGGGCTGCCCCCTCTGCAGTGGAGACCTTGGGGATGGCCAGCCCTGAGGACACGGTAAGGGGACATGCCCTGAGGGGGGCTGCTTCACCTATCTTCCCAGAGAAGCTCTGGCAGGGGCTGTGCAAGGGGTTGCAAGGCACAAGGACTAACACTTGTGCAAGGCTCTGGCTCTGCTGCAGGAGGGGAAATCCTGCTGTCACAGGAAGTGGGGCACGGGCACAGTGCTGTGGTGTCCAGTCTCTCAGACCCTATCCTTGGCACCTCCAACAGCAGTGCCAGTATATTCCTTGCAGTCAGTTTGCCCCACAGTGAGGTGCAGGAGGAAGGATAGTGCTGGAGGGGGGCACGATGGGGCCAAGCCACTGGGATTGCAGACCTCCGGGGCAGGCAGAAGGCAGTGGTGACCACGCACTTGCCCTGCGCCCACACACACTCCCACTTGTCTCGCGGCCCCAGGAATGCAGCTGGCAGTGCTCCGGGCACAGCTGTGGGGCCGCAGCCACCCTGGCTTCCTCCCAGCCCCTCAGCAGCTCTGCCCTGGCTCATAAATCCTTTGAACACACAGAGCCACTGTGTGCTGTCTGCCTGCCTCCAGCCCCATGCAGTGCAGGGATGGGACATGGCCCATATGGGGATTCCTCTGCATGAGGGTGGCATCATGCATGGAGGCATGGGGACCTCTCGGCAGTGCTGCTCCCTACACCACATCGAGCAGTTCCATGAGGATGGCAGTGTGCTCACCTCAGGCTGTGGGCAGTTTGGGGCAGTGTCCCATGGGCTGTGATGCCCGTGGGGCAGAGGCAGTGCTGGGGTGCCTGCACTGGGTGTGGGAAATGTCCTTCCATGCTGACACACGCACACCTGCTGTCTCCCAGGAAAGGTTATCAGCTCTTCCCCACCACATCCCAAATGTCACCATTGTCCTCAGTGGGGCAGTGAGCTCATTCTCCCCCCGACATTAATTAAAGCCCCCCCAGCACCATGTGAAGCAGCTGCCAGGGCTGGCACTGCCGTTCTCCCTTTGAAGCAGAGCTGCTGACAGTCCCTGTGAGGAGGGGGCACAGGTCCCCTCCTGCTGTATGAGGGCTGGACCCTCTCTGGGCCAGGGTTGCTGAGGGAATGACAAACATGGGTAGTGTGGGGCCAACCCCAGAGCAAGGGTTTCTTGCTCCTATTGGAGCAGGAGCAGCATTAGGGTAGTGGGACTGGGGCATGGCTGTGGGATGGCTCCCTCAGGTGCAGGGAATAATTGGAATAAAGGCAGATCCTGCCACAGCCATGTGAGCACTGCCTCTGCTGCCAGGGAGCCTAAAAATAGCCCCCCAGGCTCAGCAGAAGGAGAAGGGCCATCTGGTTACAGCTGGGAAGCCTGTGATGGGGAGTCTGTCTGGGGTTCTGGCAGGGCCTGGTGGGGCTGGGGGAAGAGCAGTGAGGCCAGGGGCTGTGTGGGGGTGGGGAGCACATTGGGAACCCACAAGAAATGCCCAGCACTGAGCCCCAAGGGGACACGCAGTGTCACAGCTCCTGGGGACAGCCACCAGCTGTGGTTCCTTCCCACCCAGCCCAGCTTTCATGGGGGGAACACAGGTGGGCACAGCCCAGGGGACACTCATGGGGGTGTCAGAGACAGCTGTGCCCCCCACAGCCACTCTCAGCCCCTCTCCACTGCTTGGGAGAGTGAACCTCATCTCTCCACAGGCGAGACATTGCCATGGCAACTGGCACGGCCACTGCCAGGCAGGAGGTGAGCAGTGACGCGGTATGACATGCAGTGTGGGAAAGGGACATGGGTGTGGGGGGCATCCTGGGACGCACCTAGGTACGTACATATGCCTGCAGGGATGCACATATCCCCAGGTGTTGATATGTGCAACCCCAGATGTAGATCTGTGCATCCCCAGACGTGTGTGTGCACATTGCTGAGGCTCTGCACCCACTGCTTGTTGCTTTTCTTACCAGTGTCTCTGCAGGTGCAGAGAAAGGGCTTGTTGCCCTTCCACCCTGCACGGGCCCTGAGCCACCACACATCACCCCCTCCCCTGCTGTGCCCTCCTCCTCTAGGGAGAACGTCTGTTTTCTCCCCGTTTGCCATTTCTCTGCCTCTAATTGAGCTGTCAATGGGCAGAGATAACAGGGAATCTGTTAGCGCTCCTCTCTGATGTCTGCCTGTGCTGTGCTCGCGGCACCCACTCTGCAGCTGCAAATTCTGCACGAGAAGCACTCATCCACGTACCTGGGAAGGGCGGGCTGCCAGACTCACTGCCAGCCCCCCCCAGTACCCGTGTCCTTCCCATGGCATGCAGCCCTCCCCATTACCCCCCGTGTCCTCCACGCCGCAGCACCCCTGGAAAGTCACTTCCCAGCCGCCCCCACAGCCGCCCCCGATCGGTCCGGCTCCCCCCGGGCTCGGTGCAGGCAGCAGCGGGCGCCCATCCCCGGGGCCGGGCGGCTGCGCACACGTTGCGGCCGGGCCCGCCTCCGCCTCCGCCGCGCGGCTCAGCAGCACCGCGGACAGCGCCGGTGCCGCCCGCTCGGTTCTGCCCGGCTCGGTTCGGCTCGGCCCGGTCCCGCCGCCGGCTCCGGTTCCCCCGCGCGGCCCGACCCAGCGCAGCACGGCCCGGCCCGTGGCGCACGGAGCGCCATGGCCACGGAGGTGGGTGCGCGGGTGCCCGGGGCTGTGCGGGTGGGGCTGGAGTCCTGCGGGGTCCGCACTCACAGAAGGGCCCTTGCGCTTCCAAGGTGCCTGCTGGGGGGCTGGAGCGGTGTGGGTTTGGGGTTGGGGTGGGGTGTCCTTGATGGAGAGGTCCATGTGGGGCTGCAGTGTGAGGGGTCTGACTCCCTCCCTTTGTCCCCTCCATCCTCCTCTCCATCCCAGCTCTGATCCAACACCTCGCAGGGTGCCAGGGTTATGCCATCCCAGCTCTTCCGGCTGCACAGCTGCTGCAGCCCCACAGCAGCAGTCCCTTGTTCCCCTCCTTCTGCCAGCATCCTGATGAGGACTGAGGACCATCCCTGTGCCACCATCAGGCCTTGTCCCACCGTGGACACATGGACATGCTGGAGTCTATGGGAATGGCACTGTTTTCCATAGCTCCACAGTGGGATGCACGGGGACCTTTCCTTCTCACCCCCAGGCTGTATCCCCCCCAGCTCACCTCACTGCCACCCCCCAGGTACACAGCCTGCAGGAGCTGCGGCGCAGTGCGTCCCTGGCCACCAAGGTCTTTGTGCAGCGGGACTACAGTGATGGGACCACGTGCCAGTTCCAGACTAAGTTCCCCCCAGAGCTGGAGAGCCGGGTAGGATGCCTGGCAGTGTGCGTGGGGGTGCCCTATATACAGAGTCCTGTGGGGTTTGTCTAAACAAAAGGGAGAGGGCTTGGGGGGCTGCGTGGCCCTGAGCCAGCTCTGGATTGCTGTTCTGGGCAGAGTATATAACCATCTCTCCTGGGGGCTGGGGGCTCTGCTGGAGACACACAGCTCTTGGTGTAGGTGGGAAATGGGCAGGGAGCAGCTGAGAAGGAAGGACAGGATTGGGTGGTCCCCAGGGCGTCCCAGGGATGGAGATAGTTGCTGGCCAGGCATCTCTTCATGACAGCTTCTGCCCCAGATTGAGCGTCAGCTGTTTGAGGAGACCGTGAAAACTCTCAATGGGTTCTATGCTGAAGCGGAGAAGATCGGGGGCAGTTCATACCTGGAGGGGTGCCTGGCCTGTGCCACTGCCTACTTCATCTTCCTCTGCATGGAGACACACTATGAGAAGGTGCCAATGCCCTGGGAAGGGCACAGGAAATGAGGGGTCTGGGGAAGGCACCAGGGCTGGAGGGTACTCAGTGCCCCCTTGCACTCACAGGTCCTGAAGAAGATCTCCAAGTACATCCAGGAGCAGAATGAGAAGGTCTATGCACCACGGGGGCTGCTGCTCACCGACCCCCTGGAGCGCGGCATGAGAGTTGTATCCTCTGGGATAAGGGGGCATCGATGAGGGTGAGGGGAGGATGACACTGGCAGGGGGCAGGGGGGCTGTGGCTGATGCATCTCACGGCTGCTCCTTAGCAGTGCCCAGATCGAGATCTCCATCTACGAGGACCGGTGCAGCAGCGGCAGCTCCAGCAGCGGCAGCTCCAGCAGCAGCAGCAGCGGTGGGGGGGGGCGGTGACTGGCAGGGGGTGGTCCCTGCAGGGACACGTACTGCCGGGACAGCCGCCTCTCTGAGATCCGCAGGCTGCACTACCAGAGCACCCGCTTCTGAGCCCAGGGTGGGTGGGAGGGGGCCTGGGGGCCATGTGTCATCTGTGCCACATACCCCCTGTGGTGGCTCTGCCCCTGCCCAGACCCACTGCAGGCAGGGACTGCTGCTGGGGTGTTCCAGATGCTTCCCACTGAACCAAACCAGTGCCAAAGGGCTCCTGCAGCCCCCTCTCCACACCCTCCCTCCCCCCCCTCCCAAATGAAAGAGCTTGCCCTGCAGTGTTCCAGCAGCACTGAAGACAGGGGGACATGGCCCTGTGCCCCTGTGTTACTTCATCTGCATGACGGTGCTGTGTGTTCACCCCATGTGCTGCCCCAAAGGTTCTGTCTGCATCCTGCTCCCTGCCCTCCCCTGTGCCATCCCCAGCCAGGGCAGAGGATACAGCTCCTCCTGCCAACACATCCTGCATGCATTCTCCCCCTCCCTGCAGCATGCAGTGTCCCTGTGATGCTGGGGGGCCGTGGGGAGTGTGTCTCCTGCTTGCACCCTGCCCATGACCTGAAAGGTGCCAGCCTTGAAGAGCTGCTCTGATGCAGCACCCCTGGCTGCAGCACCCACACTTGCAGCTTGTGGTGGGGGACCCCCTGGGGGAAGAGACAAATGGTGGGTCCCTGTGACATCGAGTAACTGGGAGGGAGCTCCAGGGCCATAGAGGGAGGACCCGGCCCCACAGGAGGGTGGGGAGTGACCCCAGCTCTGGTGCTACCTGCGGGGCACCCTGCATGGAGACTGATGGAGACCTCCAATAAACCTCATGCTTTGGCCCTGTCAGTTGCCCTGTCTCCTCTTGTGTTGGGGTTGTGTTGGGGCTAAGCACCCTGTTGCAATGGGTGCCGTAGCTCTGGCCCTATATGGAGAGTGAGCATGGGTCAATAAGGGGGAGACGTAGAGCAGTGCCCTGTGGGACATGCAGAGAAAGTGGGACAGGGATGGGTTTACTCTCATGGCATGACTGGCACAGGAGATGTGCCTGGGGGGAATGGAGGTACAGGGAGGAATCCAGGGCAGAATAGTGGCTCCCACCTTTCTGGAAGCCTGAGTTCAGGCCAGCCGGCAAACAGACAGTGTATAGTTTATTGGGAGGGTTCTCCAGGAGACAGGCTGGAAGACTGAGCAGGGTCCAACTTCAAACAGCAGGGTCAAGAAGTTAAAAAACAAACTAGGGGGACTTTCCCCTGCTGGGCTGCGGGGAGCCTCCTCTGCTGGGGGTACTCCCCCTGGGGAAGAGGGGACTTGCGAAGCACACGTGGCTCAGGCCAAACCAGCAGGCACATGGCACAGGATCGAGGCGACGGAGCCAGCGATACAGGGGGAGTGCTGGGGCTTCAGTCCCGGGCTGCAGTGTTTGGATGGTGCTGTGGTCCCTTGCCCGTCCAGGGTAGTTCCACATGGGGAGAGAGAAGAAGACGGGCAGAGACTGGCCGCTCCTTCGCCAAGGCTGCTCGGGTGTTACAGGCAGGGTTAAAGTGCATAGAGACAAAGGCAGAGTCCAAAGCCCAGAGAGAGAAGAACACCTTGGGGGGCCCAGAGCCAGCTCCCAGTGGAGGGGTATCCCCCAAAAAAGGCTACCTGAGCTGCATGGAGAATGAGAAAAGGAGCAGGAAAGAAAGAGAGTTGGGTGGTCAGCAGCAAGCGGGTGGCATAGGACCAGCAGGCTTGGAGGCACATGGCTGTGGGGCTGGGGCCGAGGCAACCCTGGGTGAGCACATCATCCCAAGGTGCTGCTCCGGTGTATCCCCACCATCACTCACCCACACATGCTGTGCCATCCTCATTGGGCTCAAAGCCACGGGCACAGCGCTTGTTGCTGCGGCAGCGGTACCCGCCATAGGTGTTGATGCAGATGGGCTTCTCCCGGGGACAGACAAAGGGGAACTCAGCACACTCGTTGGTGTCTGTGGGCAGAGGGGATGGGGATGGTATGGACAGACTGGGAACTGCCAGTGGTGCACCCCTGTTCCCACTGTGCTTAAGCGTGGATGTGGCCATGCACAATCGGTGAACTGCCACAGCTGAGCACTACTGTGTTCCCACTTCTGCTGGGTCACTTGTGTCATCCATGCATCCCCTGCCCCCTCCAGAGCCCAGGCTCCCAGAGCACATGCCCAACAGCCATACTCTGGGTTTCAGCCATGCCTGCGTCTGCACTCACCTACGCAGCGTCCGTTCTCGTGCTGGGAGAATCCCTGCCCGCACTGCGTTTGGGGAGAAGCAGACACTGGGATGGGGCAGCCCCAAGGCAGCAGAGCTCAGCCCCGCATTCCTATCCCCTAACAACTCCCCGTGGGCCCTCACCTCCAGCAGGGTGGGCACCGGTGGCTTCTCTGTGTCTTGGGGGTAGGGGACCTCCAGGACAGAGTTGGTTTCGCTGCTGGCCACTGCTCGCACCAGGACACGGCCGTCGGGCCAAGTCACCTCCAGGCTGCTGGCTTCGTCACGCCCTGTGGGCAAGCAGCCTGTTATTGGGTGTGGGGAGGGCTAAGGGGGTGGCAGTCTCTTGCCCCCACCCTGGGGCTTACCCAGTCCAAAGTGAGCCACGGGTTCCATCTCACACAGGTATCCTGAGCCGCCATCGATGATGCGCAGGTGGGCACCGCTGCGCCGTGTGAACAGCACCACCTTGGCCCCTCGTGCAAAGGCCCCAAAGCGGGTGCGTGGCACGACCCGCAGCCAGTTGTTGCCAGCACCCTGCAGCAGAGGGGAGGGAGGCTGACCTGGGGGAACACAGGGACCGAGACACCTAGAGACACCCTTTGCTCACCTGGGTGCTCTTGAAGATGGAGAGTGGCTGTGCCATGGACTCGCCGTGGGATAGGATCAGATCCAGCATCCCATCACCATCAAAATCTGTCGCCACACCCCCTGAGCACAAAGCAACAGGTCATGGGCTTGGCTTTCATGGTGATGGCAGCACGCTGGCAACGCTGTGTCACCCCAGCCAGCCCTGCCCTGCAGCACCCACCAGTGCCCCGTCCCTCGGGCTCCAGTGCATCCCCAGGGTTCAGCTCTTCTATGATGGGATCTGAGTGCTCCCTGCGGATGAGCCTGTCGAGCACAGACAGGGTGTTAGTGTCAGCCCTCATGCCCCCATGACCCCCAGCAGCTCTCCACCCTGGAGCAGCTTGGCAGAGAGGTGACACCCAGAGGGGGCAGGGCCGTGTGGGGTGTCTGGTGACTGGACGCACACATCTCATCCCTGCTCCACGGAGGAATGACAGAGATGTCAGAAGGGCATGGATCTGAGCTGCAGAGCAGCAGTGCCATCTCCAAATGCTGCTTCAACCCCTGGGGGCTCTGCCCAAACCACCGCTTTCCACCCCCCCACTGTGCCGACACAGTGAGGGGGTGCCGCAGAGCAGTGGTGAGGAATTGATCCCCACAATTAGCTGCAGCAGGGAACAAGATTCCACACAGCTGTGATCAGCAGCACGGGGACCCCAGGGGCTGCTGCAGGCACAGCCACAGGGCTAGTAATGACATGGGGAAGGGCTCAGGCATGGCTCCTTGATAAGCAGAGTTGGAGCACCGGTCCCGCACGTGGCACCAAGAGTGAAGAGCAGAGTGAGGGCTGCTTGGCTCCTGCTGCAGGATGTGGCCCCCCAGCCCTACCGGAACAGGCGGTTAGCAGAGGAGCCACGGTAGGCAATGTTGTTGAAGAAGACCTCCAGCTCCTGGTCATTGTCAAAATCAGCAGCGATGACAGTGCGGACGGGGGACGGCATGGAGAACTTGGGAGTGGCGATGTCCTGTGTGAGAGATGGGTACGGGCTGGTGATGTGAGGACACTGCTCCTCGGTTCCCATCCCCACAGGGAACCAGGGCTCAAAGCCAAGCTGGGGCTCAGCACCAAAGCTGGTGGTTGGGGACATCCCAGCCCCAGCCCTCACCCGAAATCGGACGCGCCCAGGGGCCCCTGCCTGAAGGTAGAGGCGGTGCGGCCCATTCCAGTTGCCATAGACAATGTCCACACGACCATCACGGTTGAAATCAGCCAATGCCACGCCACGTCCATGCTGGTAGGGGTCATCCAGCCCTGCAAGCAGCAAGGGGACAGGGAGATGGGACCCTCAATCCTGGGAGACATCCCCAGGGCACCTCCAGGGACAGGGCCCCCTGGTTTCCTCATGGGCCTCCCCATGCTGCATCCCTGCATCAGCGATGCCCCTCCTGTGATCAGTGGGGCTGTCAGTCCTCATGGTCCTCATGGTCCGCTCCCCAGAACTGTGCTAGCTCATTTGGTGTCATCCTCCTGACCTTCTACTCACCCACCACAGCAGCCACGTCCCGGTATGTCCCATCCCCACGGTTGTTGAAGAGGAAGTTGGGGCTGTTCTCATTCCCGCAGAAGATGTCAGAAGCACTGTCACTCAGGATGGGACCTACAGCCACACCACGGCCTCCTGGGGACAGCAGACATTGGTAACGTTGTCCCCTGCTCTGGGGGCTGCGTGTCCCTGCATCAGTTCCAGTGCTCCCAAGACCCCTCCTCTCCCTCCCTCCTCCTTCACTCCCTCTCATCAGGAGCTAATTGGGGCTGGCAGCCGCTTGTGTCACAGCCAACCTAATCACTGCCATCGCCATGGTGACAACACTCCTAATTAGTAAGAATTTACCGCCTCAGAGACGGGGCACGCAGCAGTCCCCCATGGTGGCAGGCATGCACCCTGCATCCCCAGGCCCTCAGGACGCAGCCAGAGGACCAGCAGCGTGACAGCGGCGTCCTTCTGGATGGGTGCCACGCGCATTGGGGTGGCCACTAGGTGGGGCAGTCAGGCAGGCAATGTATGGCACACGCGGCGTGGGTCATGGCACAGGTCACTGGTGCTCACATCCTCTCCATACCTGTGTATTTGCTGACACCAGCGTGGGCAGCCACGTCCACCAGCACCACGATGCCACGGGCAGGGTCACTAGCAGCCACGTCCATCTCCAGCAGGGCGTGTGGGCCCACCTTGCCGCTGGCGTAGTTGGCGATGTAGATGGAGTACCTGCCTGAGCCCTGCAGCCAGCAGCACCGCCTCAGCTCCCTGTGCCCCCATCTCAGCCCATAGGGTTAGGTTTGGCCCCCATCCTCCCTGCTGTCAGGTTCCCTAGTGCCCATTTCCAAGAGCGCCCTACACCGGGGATGGCCGTGCTATCCCAATGGGATGTGTCCCATCACCTTCACTGTTCCCATGCTCAGTGCTGGTGTTCAGTTCATGCCACGCTCCCCGCTGTGACAGGTGCCCCCCCCTCTCACCACCCCCCTTGTCCCGTGCAGCAGCTGGGCCCTGATTTAGCGATAATCATTGGGAAACAAACTGCTGGGGGAGGAGGAAGAAGAAAGAGCAGGTGACAGGGACATAAATCACCTCGACAGGCGCGTTTATCAGCCAGCGGCAACCGTGTGGACGGATGCCCGAAGCCCTGATGGCCGGGGGGGGCTGTGAGCTCTGACAGCCACCAACCAGATGCTGGGGGCACCCCCAGCCCCAATGGAGTGGGATGTGGTCGGTGTCTGGGTGAGGGGCTGCCCCACACCCTGCCTGCTCACCATGCGGTCCACACAGGCGACGGAGCGCCCAGCGAAGCGGCTGGCCACGTCACGGTTCACTTCGTCGCTCAGCAGGTCCTCCCAGCGCCCGTTGCGGAGCTTGAAGAGCTTATCCGTGTATGTGGCCATGCCTATGGGATGTGGTCAGGGGCTGCCACAACCATCCTCCCCCTGAGCTCAACCCAATGGGACATGACCCTTGCTCTGTCCCCCCAGCAGTTGCCACCAGCAGAATTCCCATAACCCATGAGAACCACCGGGAGACACATGGAAGAATCAACTCATTAAGTTAAAATGTGTCCCAATGGGGTGCAGCCTGTGGAGGCAAAAATCAATGCAGTGCCAGGCACAGGCGGTGAGCCGCACTGCTGTGACAGTGACAGTGGCACTGCCTGACTTAGGGATGGGCATGCAGACAAGCCAGTGTCAGCCCTGCTAACTGGAGAATGAAAATACATCTGCAGCAGTGGGACGGGGCAGAGCTGGGATGGAGCAGGGACATGGGGAGCTTTGGAGATGCCTTGGGGCACAGCTGTCCCTTCCTCAGGGCTGATACATCCAGGAGCTGTGGCAGCACCGGTAAGGCAGGATGAGGCTCTGGCTTGGTACAGGGACACAGTTCTGCCACCGTCATGGGAATCAGCAAGCACAGGTACACACACATCCTGGTGGCACGGCAGTCCCAGTGGTGAAGGGACACTGCCATCCCCTTCCGGGTGCCATGGGGAGGGCGGCTGGAAGTGCTGACTCAGCATCTGGCTGGGCTCGGCGTCCCGCCCGTGCTGCTATCAATCAATGGAGCCACTCAACTGGGAAATTAACTCCAGCCCGCACACATCCCTCACACGCCGAAGGTCGCAGGCAGCTGTGCTGCCCCCCCCCCCCCCAGTGCCTGGAGCTCACCAGAGAAGGCATTGTTGGTGTTGAGGAAGTAGATTTCCTCACGGCCATCCCCATCGATGTCACACGCTGTCACACCGATGGCATTGCCCGGCCGGTCCCTCAGTGCATAGTAAGGAGAGCTGCGCTCGTCTTCTGCCACATTGACCAGCCGTCCCCGTGCCTTGTCGTACTTGAGCACCAGGTTAGGGCCGTTGTATCTGTAGGCATGAACACATGGATCCTGGAGTTGGAAATGGCATAACAGCCCCTGCCCCATCCCCTTGTGCAGTTGGCCATGGACTATGTCAAGTAGGATCTGGGCACCAGCAGCTTGAGGGGCACAGCAAAGACATGGCGGTCAAGGATCTGCCTCCCTCTGCCCCCAGCTGTGGGGGCTGCCATGGGGAGGGCTCAGTCTGGCATCACACATCAGCCTGGCCTGGGCACCCTGGGTAGCATCAGGGCAGGATGGGGCAGGTTCCCTGCTTGCAGCCCTTTCCCAGGGCAGGAAAGACAGCATACAAGGCAAATCCGCTCAGCACAGTGTGCTCCCTGCCTGTTCCTGCCCCATGCACTGGTAAACAAGTTACACAACGGGCACCGTGCTGCTTACAAAACCACTCCTGGCTGCTTGGCTCAGCCTTGCTGAGCGCAGAGACCCAGGCCCTGCTGGGTGTCCCTGGCTGCCCAGGCTTGCTGCATTTTTGGGCAGACACCCCATATCCATGCCCCATACATCAAAGAGAGTGCCAGCCCATGCTGGGCTCACAGGGTGAGACACTCCCTTCCAGGTGAGGATACGTGCAAGCCTCCCTCGTGGATAAGCACGCTATGCCATTGGCTCACAGCCATGCCAGGAGCCCGTGGCACTGTCTCTGCTGACCCCAGCCAGGGCAGGACCTGCCAGCAGCAGCTGCTCCATGTCCAGCCCTGCTCAGGTGCTGGGGCAGCACAGCATACAGCTCCTGCATCACTGGTTCCTGCCAGCCCTTCCGAGCCATCACACCCATACACATCTATAAAAAACCTCCAGCCAATTAAGTGAATCTCCGGAGAGCACTGAGTCCTGTCAGCAGAGCCGAGCGGGCTTGGGCTTGAGCTGCCTCTGTGCTGAAGGGTGGGACCCAGCCGCTGGGCAGCTGCCACCATCCCACAGCAAGGGGACCCAGCCCTGGAGCAGTGTCCCCATGTAGATGGCATGCTGGCAGTGCCACAGCACACCTCCTCCTAGATGGAGGGATGGGAACGTTAGTGATGTGCCCCAGCAGAGCAGTGAGACCAACTGCCTGCAGCTGGGAGCTCAGCTGGGCACCACGTGTGCTTTCTGGAGAAAAGGAGTTGGGAAAGGCTGTCAGCCCTGGGACACAGAGCTGCAAGCAGCTCCTGGCACTGCAGGGCCACCATGTCTTACTGTCCCCAAGGCTGTCCCTACTCACCCTGCCACCACAATCTCGAAGTTGCCGTCGGCATCCAGGTCGGTGACAGCCACGCCGTAGTTGAGCTGTGTGGGGTTGCTGTTGTAGTCAGGTGGGAGCAGTCGGTGGGTGACGGAGGTGAACATGGGCTCACTGCGCTGGGAGCCCTCACTGAGCCAGGCCAGGGACAGCAGGCACAGCGCCAGCATCCTGGGCACCTGGGACAGACCTGCAGCCCCTCAGCTCTGCTGGTTGCACCACCAAGACCCCACTCCATGGAGCCTGAGCATCATCCCTGCATGAGCTGCTCTTCCTCCACCACTCACCACCCACCCCACTCGGTAACCCACGACCCTTCAGTTCTCCACCCCGAGACCTCAGGCACTGCTGTGCAGCTCCAGCATGCCTTAGTTTCCCCATTCTACAATCGCTGTTCCTCTTGGGGACTCCGTGGGGTGAGCACCTGCTGAGCCAGACAGGGGTAGGGAGGGGTTGGGTGCGGGGCAGGTGTCTGCACAGGTCTGCAGCCATGGGAAGGTGACGGGAGACTGGGAGGAGAGGCTCAATTAACCTGGACTGCGGAGGACTGTGGCTGCCAGCACTGCTGGCAAGGCTGCGGAGCTTTGGAGCTGGCTCTGACCCGGCTTTAGCGTGGGTGACAAGTGAGGTGGCACTCAGGACAGCTGCACTCACTGTGGACCAGGCAGTCCCTCCAGAAGAGAAAAGCCCAGCAGCAGTGAGCTACATGGCACTAGCTGTGCCCAAGGCCCCATGTGTCGGTGCTCCAGCTGCAAGCAAGAGCAGCCATCCCTGCTCCCACAGTCTGGAGGAAGGGCTGGGATACCCAGCAAGGGACACTGCTCTGTGTGGCCATAACAAGACTGTTCCAAATTCTTTAGGAGCATCCCCCAAAAGACCAGCAGTGGGGAAAGGTGACCAGTCTCACTGTCATCCTGTACTTATGCCATTGGCCCTTGTGTGACCAGCTTGGAGAGGGAAAGATGACCAGTTATTGGATCTCGGTAGACTGTCACCATCAGCCTGCTGCTGCCTCCCTGGGGAGGGAGAAGGCCCTAAGGATCTTAGCACCCCAGGGTTTATCTGGGAAGTGTGGGAACAAGGCACTGAGCAGCTGCCCATGCACAGAGACATGGGCACAGGGTTGTCCTCTGATTCCCTGCACAGTGCAGCATTCCCTTGCCTGATGCCCCCACACCACCAATGGGTATCTGTCTCCTGTCCAGCTCCCACTCCCTGCAGCTTGGCCTGCTCCCCAGGCACACCCCCACTTCATCCAGCTGCAGCCGGAATCCCTCCAAGCTGGAGGGAGCTTTTCCAGGAGGAAACAATGTATCTGATTGGAAACAAAAGGCTCTTCCCCAAGGATCCGGTTCTGGGTGCCATGGTGGGGGCTGCCCGGCCCAGAGCCAGGCTGTTTTGGGAAAAGGGAGGGAGCCTGGCTCAGTGTGCTGGATGCGAGAGGCCCCGTGGCTTCCAGCATGGCACAAGGATGTTTGAGGCAACAGGGTCCTGCTTGAATGGCTAGGAAGATCTTAGCCCTCTCCCGTCCCAGCAGTCATGTCCCAGCTCATGTCTTCTCATCCAGTGGCAAGGTCACTCCAGGTGCTGCAGTCACACTGGGGCTCCTGCTCAGCATGGTTAAGCCTGGTGGCATGGAGCTGAGGTGGTAAGAAGGGACAGAGGAGCAAGGCAGGGGTGCTATGGGTGCCCACACAGAGCACAGCTGGGCAGCGCAGGAACATTGTGCTGGCCCAACAGCTGCTCCCTGGAACTGCCATCCCCATGCAAAGCTGCTGCCAAAAGCACCCAGAGGGCAGAAAGGGATGGGGTGAGGGCAACGCCAGGGTGCACGAACATGGGAAGGTCACACCCACAGGCCTGTTACCGCAGGTAGGGAGATGCTGCCCCAGGGCTCCTCACATACATAGCTGTGGTCTCCAGCACACATCATGGGGAGATGGGAGTTGGCCAGTTTCATGGCCGCCCCGTCCCCGTGACATCGCTGCTGCCATGCTGCATGTCCCCAATGTCATGCGTCACCACTGCGGCAACATCCCATCCCAGGCCACATCCCATCCCAGACCAGCACTGCCATAGCATTGTGCGACATTGTGCGGCAGGAGCCCCACCACACCCCAAAGCCACCTCAGAGCAGTGACAGCACAGTAACGTCACAGCACTGCATGACATCATGCTGCATGTGTCCCATTGACACCATATCCCCCTTCCCATCATTTCCAGGCCACCACAGTCAAACCTGCCAGGGTAGAGGACAGGTAGGAGGCATCCTGCACTCAGCCTCCTCTGTCCCAGAGGGCTGTAGTGTCCCAAGGATGTCAGAGCTCCAAGCAGCCCTGACCCTGCAGTGCCTCTGCTCTGGCCAAAGCCACAAGCCCTGGTCCCACTGCTGTGGGCTCAGCACTGCGCACCTCACGCCCCTCACACAGGCCCTGGTCCCTGTGTGCATCCCATCATGGATGCTCCCAGTGGGCTTCACACCCACAGCTCCCATGCAGAGATGGTCCCTGTTCCCTCCCATGCAGGACTGCTCAGCACCGGACCCAGCACGCTGGGGCTCAGCCAGCAGCAGCTCATGCAGTATGGAGACAAGCAGTCACCTTATCTCGGAGCTCAGCCCGAAGGGACATTGGGACCTTGGGGGGGCTCAGCCGTGGCACCGCGCAGCCAGCCCCTTCCTGCACAGGTGGAGGGGCAAAGAGACCCCTCCAGCCCCACAGTGACCAAGTGTGGACATCCTCAAACAGAAGAGCTGCCCCTTCCCTCCCATTACCCATCACCGCCCCAACGTCCCGGTGGGTGCTCCCTTACGGCCAGCTCCCCTCCAAACCCCGACTCCCATCAGCACCCCCATCCCCCCCATCCCATCCCCAACTCCTCCACCCCCTTCCCTCCCCTCTTCCCAACTTCCCGCACCCACCCCCGACTCCCCGACAAAGTTGGCGGCGGGGCGGAGACGCGGGGCCCTCTCCCTACTCACGGGCGCGGGGGGCTGCCAGGTGCCCCCGCGGCGGCGGTGGCGGGGGGAGCGCATCCCGCAGCGCCCGCCTCGCCGCCCGCCTCGCCGCCCGCCTCCCGGTTCCGCGCCGCCCGACTCCCAACGACTCCGGCCGCCCGTGCGGGGTTTATGTAGCGCTGGGCGGCCGCAGCAGCGCCAATGAGCGGGGCGAGGGGTGCCGCTGCCAATGGAGAGCGGGGAGGTGGGGCTGTGCGAAGCTGATTTACTGCCCGAAATTGCAGTGGAAGCACGGCCGGGCAGCGCCGGGTGATACGGAGCCAAAATATGATGGGGGGACCCGCTGAGGCATGTGGCAGGAGAGTGGCTCATAACCTTCACGGGGTGGTGGGTTGCTCTGTCCCATCGCGTCCCGCACTGTCCTGCACTGCCAGGCTGCTCCCCAAAGCTTTGGGACTAAGGGGTCCCAGCAGTGCAACCAGGGAGCTGGGCAATGGGGACTGGAATCCCGGCTGAAGCCCTGCAGCGACACAGGGGCACTTTCCCCTACGCTCATTTCCCCCCACGGTGATTTCCAACCAGAACACAGCAAGATTTGCTCCCCACTGACTGCAGCGATGCACAGAGCTGCCCCATCCCAGCTGCTTTGCCCAGCAGAGCAATGCAACCGTGGGCATGGACTGATGTCAGCTCCCAGAGCTGTGCCCAAGGGCTCAGGACCATCCCCATGCAATACCCTGCATGGCCCTGGGTGAAGGGCACTTGCTTCACTGCTGGGGACTGGTTGCACAAGGCACTGCCATGCCAAAACCTTGCATAGCATCTGCTGCAGGGCTAGGCACAGAGCTCCCCGTGAGGCTATGGTGGTATGGGGACGGTGCTGGCAGGTCACTGGTTAGGCCACCCCAGCAGAACACGTCTACAGGAACCCAGCATGGAACCTGGGGCTGCAGACACCTCATTGCACCTGGTGGCAGCAGGAACCCGTGCTGTGCCAAGCAGCTGATCTCCTGCCCTGCTGAAACCTTTATTTCTCATTCGAACGTGTCTGGCTTCAGCTCTTGCCTGTTTCTCGCAGTGCTCCTCTCCCTGCTGTATTGGAGAGCTCTCAGTCCCAGTGATTGTTTCCCACAGTGCTGCTGCCACGTGACAATCAAGTACCCCTGTACACTCCATTTCTGATGACCCCTCTTGCAGAGCAGCTGAGCACTGGGCACGGAATCCACTGTGAGTTCCTGCTCCCCATGCTGGACTGGCTGTGCCCGGTCCCCACCGGTTCTGGGAGCGAACAGGGGATGTAGCAGCACCCAGGCTCTTTTGGGAACTGCAGAAGGTGGGCACGGCCCTGGCGGGGTATGTACGTGGAGATGATGGAGGTGCATGGAGGCTGGGTGTGTGTCGCATGGCCCTGCGCTGGGGACCGGTGGTGGCGGCGACGGGGACAATGGACAGGAAATTAGAGCGAGGCGGCAGTGAGACATGCTGCTGGGGGAAGGGAGTCGGAGCGCTCCACGGAGGGCTGCAGGCAGCGCGGGCACGCAGTGTGAGCACTGCACCAGCGCCTACATCTCCAGGGCAGCCCTGTCCCGCATTGCACAGGGTGGCAATCCCCTGCATCCAGTAGCCCCGGCACCCAGCATCCCTCTGCTCATAACCATCGGGATGGGAACGAGCCCAGGAGCAGCTGGATCAGGGAACTCCAGCGTGTGCCTTCCAGCACATCACAGCTGCTGCTGCACAGTCTGGGTGCAGGTGAGCAGAGCAGTGCTGACTCCCAGCACTGTCCTCCAAGATGGTTTACAGGTGCTGTTGATGCTCTTTCTAGAGCAGCATGAAGGCCAAGACACCTGCACACAGCCCACTAGGTGCACAATGGGTGCACAGCACATACACACTACAAACACACATCCACATGCATGCATGAAGTATAGCTTGCATGCCACATTCCTGTCTGCACACTCTGCACACACACACACACAATATGTGAGCATCCAGCATACTGCCCAAACATGAATGCAGCCTGTTCACTCCCACCTGTTCTCACACACAGCCTGCACATTGTAGACTCAGGCATCCATGCAGTGTGAACACATATACCATGCACAGTGCTCTGCATGCTGCTCCTCACTGCAGCCACCTGCTCTGCCTGGTCACAGCCAGCACGGCCTGGGAAGCAGCTGGCCATGCACCTTACTCCTTTTTGACACTAGAAGGGGCCACAAGATGTGTGGGACCCCCTGGCCACTAAGCTGACCTGTGGCTCCTGGCACCACTTCCTTCTCTGGAGGGGCTGCACTGGGTCCTCCTTGCTCCGAGGGTCTAATTTCCACCCTAAACGTATTCATGGTTAATGTATCCCCAGTCATTCCTGTGCTAATGTTGTCTTTTAGCTGAAATAGCTCTTCTCCTCCCCGGCGTTTACCCTGCAGATGTATTTATAGTGAGCACTCCGTTCCCTCACAGCCTGCGCTGCACTGCACTGTGCATCAGCTGCCGCCATTCCACCAGGTCCCCTGGGCTCTCCTGCTCTTGGGCCACCACTGCTCCTGGCCCCAGCATGGCCAACTCCTGGGGGCCCCGGCAGGTCCATGGTGAATGCTCAATCCCTTCTTCCTGCCACCAGCCTGGTAGATGCGGTGGTGTTACCAAAGGGGCCAGGTCAACCTGAAGGTGCATTGTGCACTGTTTTGCAGTCCTTGTCATAGGATCAACGCATGCCCATGGAAGCAGCAGGGCATGAAGGCAATGCCCAGCACCTGACCCCTGGCTGTGCACAGCCCAGTCCCTATACAGCCCCCAGCTGCTCCTGTCACCACGCACAGTGCCCCCAGGTCCCTGCTTGGACTCTTCCTGTCGCCGGGACATCATTAGAAATGTTAATTATTAATTATCACTAAAAGCCCTTTTTGCTGCATTGCTGTTCTCTGCCGATCTCTCTGCCCCGTGCTGCCTGTAACCGGATCCACCCACCACTGTCTCCTGCCTTACGGTGCCTGTCCCTCCTGTCCATCACTACCTGTGAGGCAGAGCAGCGATAGCAGAAAGCCCCATTTCCTGTGAGGCACTGCCCTATGGGTGAGCTGGGCTTGTCTCTCCCAGGATCTCCTGTAGAATCAGAATCCCCATGAGCAAGATGTAGGGTCACGCTGTGTCATGTCCCTCTGAACCCGCTGGGTGCTGTGATGGAGCCGGTGCACATCAGCTCTTCTTGGCCAGGCAATGGGGTCCCTGGAGAGGGGCACAGGGATCCCTCAGGATATCTCTCTCCACATCCCACAGGATCCCTGAAGTCAGGCTGCCCAGGCAGTGAGCTCCACAATCCTGGGGCTGTCACTCCCTGCCCCACACTGTTGCATGGCCTGCAGCATCAGGCATGGTCCTGCTGCACACGCTGGAAAGCAAGACAGCATTGAGAGGGAGACAGCAGCAATTGCTCAGGGAGATGCTTGGGGGCAGGCTCTCAGGGGAGCGCGGGGAGGAGCACCCAGTCTGTATTGATTCCTGCAGCACAGTGCTGCTTTCACTGCCTGCTCATTTTCCATGTGCAGGAAAACAGAGGCAGCAGGAGAGTCCTGCTGAGTGTAGCCAGCTCTGCTCCCAGGGGCACCGCTGGGCCCCATCATATCCCTGCCCACAGCCGCCGGCAGCACCGGCGCCTGCCTGCACCGCGGGCTGCTTCCTCACATTATACAGCGCTGTCACGAGCTGCTGAATCCCCAGGTGTTTGGTGCAGCAGCACAAAGCAAACCCAACCTGCCCCAGCCCTGAGCTCTCCGCAGTGCCCTCCCCATGGCTGAGATGCCAGGCTGGGCATGGGAAATGCTGGGTGTGTTGCCCTCTTTCCCCAGTGTCCTCATGGCAGCTCCTGGGGCATTTCTCCACCAAAGCCCTCTGCAAATATTTATTCTGCAACAGAGAAAGCAAAGACATACTCGTAGGGGCTGGGATCCCCAGGAACACAAAGGGGGTCACAGGATGCACTGCTGGGTCTCGGAGCGTTGTAGGGTGTTGTAGGTGAGAGAAAGTGCAGAGCCTCATGCTGCCTCTCCTGCCCAGGGCCCAGCCTGGCTGGAGCCGGACACACAGATCTGGGGCTGCCAGCCACTCTTTTCTTTCTGCACTGCTCCTTTCAGCCCATGGCTCCCTGCGGCCCCCGCTGACGCAGCTGCAGATGGAGAGACAAGGAGAGGCAGGCAGCATCCCGGCCTGCCATGCCATCCCCAGGGAGGTGCGGGCACAGCAGCTTTGGATCGACGCTCTCTGTAAACAGGAGAGGCCCTGCTATCAGCACAGAGCATGTGCTGGTCAGGGGAGCTGAGGATGCCCAGTGCAGGGTGGGGGTCTGTGACCACAGTGCAGCTCCCACCGGCCCTCTCTGTGCCTACAAATTTCCCAGGAGCCCTGAGAACACACTAACCCATGAGGATGAGGCCATGGCTCTGCTGGGACATCTGGGCTCAGGCCTTTGTGCAGCCCCATTGCCCTTATCCAACTCCTTTCCTGCGGAGCATGTTGGTGGTGCACGGGGTCCCTGTCCCTGCGTGTGACACTCCAGAGGGACACCACAGTGTCCCTTGCAGGAGACAGAGTTGCCAGGAGGAGAGGTGTGAGGATGTCTTCAGTGGGGGAAATAAGGGGGTCTTCCTGCAGCCCACACCTCCCAGTGCTCAGACTGCACTGCTGCTGCCATGGAAACTGCCTGTGGAGCATCATCCTACCACAATAGCTGGGGTAACAGGGCCACCGCAGTCCCCAACCTCTCCTGGGCTACAGACACGGGCACATGAGCTGTCAGGATGTGGGAGGCTAGGTGTTCCCTCCAGCCCTAATGCTGATTTGCCATGGGAAACCATGGGCATAGAATCAAGCTGAGCATCTCTGGAGAGCCATTCAACCCCAGACCCCAAAGTCAACAGTGGCAGTGAGCCCATGCAGGGAGACAGGCCCATGTGAGGTTTTGGGGTTTGTCACAGTGTCCAGGACTGGGTGCTGTGGGGTGCTGTGATGTATGGGGGCACCCCCAGGGTGATGGAGAGGCTGCAGAAGTGCTGGCAGGGGGTACCCGGTGCCATTCCCAGACAAACACAGCTCCCATGCGGCCAGGGGCTCCACACTGCTTGGCCTCCCACAAACATAAATCATTTTCTAATTTATAACATGAATAATTGATTTTGCCTCCGTAGCTGGCAATAAATCTCCTGTGCGCACATGCATAAGAAAATAATAATAATGAAAGCGATCAGGATCTGCTGCCATCGATTACATGCAGGAGGGGCCACGCTCCACTCTGGGGCACAGTGGGGCAGGGGCTGCTCCTTGGAGGGCACTGGGTAGCTTCACACAGTGAGAGCCACCCTTGTCCTGTATAGGGCTACATGGATTGTAGGGCAGAACCTATACACCCCGTGCTATGCCCCACAGGACTGTGGCAGTGGAGTACAGCCATCTTTCCCAGGCTCTACTCCAAATAAAGGGGAATGAAAGGAAGAATGCATCATCACTCGGGTCCACCTCCCACAGCACAGCAGAACCGGGGTTTGGCGCTGGCACGTACAGTGGGCAGCCAGGAATGTCCGTGTCCCCTGGGCTGTGCCTATCGCTCCTTGTTGTGCCTGCAGAGGAACTCATCTCTCCCACAGGCCCCAGCTCGGGAGTGCTCAGCAACGGCAGCGCTTCATTAGGAGCCAGTAGACGTGCGGGTCCCAGGTGTGCTCCCCTCCGCCCGCGCTGCCGATGAGAGCGTGCAAGCACCGGGGCCGCGTTCATTATCGGCTCGCGCAGGCAGCCAGCTCCTCGCCAAACCCCAGGAAGGATGCGGAGCGAAGCCGCCCAGCGCAGACACCTTCTCCCGTCCGTTTGTCTGGGCATCGAGCGCGCTGACCACCCCGCAGCCCTCTGTCTGCAGGATGTGGCCCAGGGGGTGACGGAGCCTGGGCGATCCCCCAGCGCCGAGCAGCCAGCAGCGCTGCTCCCGCTTTGTACGTGACATTAAAGAGGTAATGGGAAATCAATGGCAGCCTCTGCGGGGTCAGCGCTGCAGGAAGCGGGAGCTCCGAGCCCATCACCCCCACCGGCTCTTGGGCACGGTGCCTTTGTCACCACGCTCCCGGCACGGCTCGTGGCACCGCGTTCCCCCCCGCCGCCATCGCCTTCCCCGCGCCCACGGCCGCCAACCGCCGGCAGCTCCCAGGCGCTGCAGCCCCGACAGCCGCTCGGGGCGCGGGGCGGCGCCGGGGCCGCGTTGCGGGGCGGTGCGGTGCCGCCGCACTACAGGTCCCGGCGTTCCCCGCGGCGGGACGGGGCGGGTTCGGCACGGCGGAAGCGGCGGCGGCAACGCGGAGCGGCGGGGGACCCGGCGCGGTGACCGGTAACGCCCCTCCCGCGACCCCCGCACGCCGCCCCGAGCCCGGCAGGCAGGACCGAGCCGGGGCGCTGGAACGGGGTGGGGGCCGGCGGTGCTTCTCTGCGCGGCCGGGAAGGGGCAGAGCGGTCCGAGCCGTGCGCCCTGCCCCGCCCCCGCTGTGCCGCGATCCCCGCCTGGTGCTCGGCGCCGGTTGCTGCGCGGCTCCGCGCCTCCCTTCCCCGTTTCTCGGCCCGGTTTCCCCCAGCCGCATTCGCTTCGTTTTCCCAGGCTGCGTCTCACCGCGTTCCCTGCCCGCGTTTCTCGGATCCTTCGAGCGGTTTCCCTGCCCGGCTCGCTGTCGGTCGCAAATTTAATTACAGTTCACCGCTCCAATGAAAGTTTGCGAGCTGCTGTAAAACGATACCCCGATGTTCGCGTAAATTGTGTCCTGCCCGCCTTATCCTAAAGCTCTGCCCGGTAATTCTGCTGAAATAGCCCTGCTGGAAAGCCCACGGCCCCCCGCACCCTCTGGGCACCGGGCACTGAAGCAGCTTCAGGGCACCCGACTGCGGCATTCCCATTCCTTTCTGCACAGAAATCGGTGCCCGCCACTCTGACCCAATGCCACGAGCTGGGGTCAGCAGCGTGCCCAGGTGTCTGCTCTGTGCCGGGGCTGTTTCTGCTTCCCTGCAGCTGTTTTGGTGAGGCCTCTGCTTCATTTGCATTTTTCTGGTTAAAAACAGTAATGTTGCCCTTTATTTTTGATCCGTCATTAATTTTCTCTCCCTCCCTATTTATTAATAGCCCTCTTCCCTTTTGTGCTGAACCTGCCCTGCCGTATTCGCGAAGCCCTTTGCATTCCCCTCCGCCCGTAGCTCCATTTGCTGCTGTGCCGTCCCTTTTCTCCCTGCAGCTGTCGAGGGACGTTATCGTCCCATAAATCACCTCCTGTCTGCGGCGCTCCGGGTATCTCCTTGGAGCATCAGAAGCACGAGGCACGATTGAAATCTCCCTTTTCTCCGCATGTCTGCCAGCACACCGATGTCACCGCTCTGCTGTCCCCATGCGTGCTGTCCCCACTATTGAGCGCATTGCTCCCCAGAGCAGGGCAGGGAGGTGGCAGTGGGGACAGCTGCCTGCCGTCCCCTCTCTTGGTGCCAGCACTGTGCGGTAGCATTCTAATCGGGGCTGTTTAGAATCTCCTCGTGGCTGCGTTTATTAGGATAGCAGTATATTTTTTTCACCCAGCCTGCAGCAGGCTATAAAGAGTGACATTGCCTACGCGTGGTCCCATACGGGCGATGCCGCACCGCGGTGGCCAAGGTGTTGCAGTCCCCTGCTCGCTGTCAGGGCTGTAGGGTTACGTGCTCTATTGATGGCAGGATGGATGGAGTGGAATTAGAAACCTCGAAGGCTAAAAATACAGCGCCCTGCCAGGAAATGAGGCAGCCTGCAGGGAGGGCGCTGGGTGGCACTTCAACTTTTCCAGGAACTGGCACGCTGCACCGTGCTGTGTGCTTGCACTGAGACCTCAGAGCCTTGTGCCAGAGCTGTGCTGCAGGGTGAGCTCTCAAAGTCTGGGAGCGGTGGGGATGCCCTGCCCTGTGCAAGGAGATTGAGACCTGCAGCCTGCGTGCTGTACCCAGGGAAGAAGTTGTGTGTTGGCACGGCTGCACATGCAGAGGGTGCTCCCAGCGCCGTCTGGCTGATGCAGCACCATCTGCTTTGGAGGGTGAGGCAAGGTGAATGGCAAACTTTTGAGGAGCCCATAAATTCCGTGTGCCTTGGAGGTGACTTGGGATGTGCACGGAGCATCCCAGCTGGTCTCATCCATCTCAGCGCTGGAGATCCCCACTCCCTTGGAGGAGCTCCACGACCCCTTGAGGATGGGCTGCGCTCTGATACCTCCATCCATCTGTCTGTCTGGGTGAGGCAGGTTACACGGGCAGTCCCGGATCGGTAGGTCCAGCTTAGCGTCGGGCACTGCAGCCCACGAGGCTCCGCCACCTGCCCCCGAGGCTGTGTTTGGTGTGGTTGGCAGGGAGGGGATTGCAGCCTAATGTACCGGAGGTGCCGCGGAAATGAGAGCCTTGGATGGATTCCTGGCCCTATTGATCCGCCGGCAGTTTATGCATCCTGACATTCATAATCTCAGTAGGCTCTGATGTTCCAGATTAATGGGCCCAGGGGCTGTCCATCCGTCACTTCACATTAATTACTGAAGAGGTGTTTTTCCAGTGATTTACCTGACAGCGGCCCGTGATGAATACCCCTAAACAGAGTGGGCAGTGATTAATCACGGGGCCCCGGCCCGGCCCCACTCTGCCTTCCCCTCAGCCACAGCGCAGACCCCCACACCATCCGTCTCCATAAATGCTACTCGATGCATATTTATAGGGGCGCGGGGCCCGGCAGGCAGTGGCGTGCCTGGTTGTGCCAAAGATGATGAAAACTAAATCTCCACTGGGATGGGGCGGCCTGGCACAGCCGCAGCCCATTGCCAGGACATCCCGATGCTCATCACACTGGCACCATTGCGGTATGGGCACAGTGGTGGTAACGCTTCTCTCCCTTTCAGGTGGTGGTGGCACAATGGAGGCAGAGGGCAGCCGGGCGCGCCGCAGGAAGCCTGACATGGCCCTCTATGTGCCCAAAGCAAGGCGGGAGAGAGCGGCACAAGCGGTGGCTGCCAGCCTCCAGGAGCCTGAGAAGCAGCACCCAGCACCAGACATCCCCAGGGGTGGCTCTGAGGGGCAGAGGCGAAGCCCCGGAGCCAGGACGCATGTGGGCAGAGCGGCTAGCAGGGAGAGCAAGGCCGGAGCCAAGGAGCCACAGGCAGCCCCTGCTGGGGACAGACAGGCAGTGGGAGCATCACCCAGTGTGAGGGAGCCAAGCCTGGAGCCAGCTGCTGCACAGCCCTCAGGCAGAGCATCCCAGGATGCAGGGCCTGGGAAGCACAGCCATGGGGTGAGGACGATGCCAAACCCTCTGGGTGCCCATCCTGTGGCTGCCCCTGAGCATGGTGGAGATCCTGATGGTGTAACGGCAGCTGATCTGAGCACGGTGCATCGGACAGAGCTGGGCAATGTGACGGAGCTTCTGGGGCACAGCTCCCTGGGTGCAGCTATGGAGTGCTCAGGGTGCACAGAACAGGGTGCCTTGCGGCAGGCAGGAGAAGGGAATGTGGACAGCACACCCCAGCTCAGCTGGGAGAGTGTGAAAAGCCACGAGGAGGAGAGGGAGTGTGATGAGTCTGTCCTTGCAGGGCAGAGTCAGGGCTGCTCCACTGACCCTGAGGAAGAGAGGCAGAGAGGCAGCACTGTGGCTGCCCCAGAAGGATCTGCCTGTGTAGCCGGGACAGGGAACACGACAGCATTCCTGGACTGGGACATGGGCAGCACATCCCAGCTCCTGCCTGAGCATGTGGAGCAGCTGCCGCCCAGCAAGGATCAGGCCAATTCTGGTGCTGGACACGATGGAGGGGAGGGTATTCTTGTGGCTGATGGGAGCGGTGAGCTGGGGGCTGGTGAAGAGATGAGCTGTGCGGGGGGTTCAGAAAGTGGCTCCAGAGATGGAGATCCCCTGGACAGCCCCCAGCCCCTGAAACCCCTGGAGCTGCTGTGTCGCAGCATGGAACAGCTCTCACCTGGATCGTGGGCTGAGGAACCGACACGAGCAGATGAGGACAAAGACTGTCAGCGGCAGCACCCGGAGGAAGAGGAGGATGAGGAAGGATGTCCCCATGGCAGCTCCCTAAAGCCAAGTCAGCCTGGTGCCGGGACCCCAAGCAGCCCAGACACTGCCGAGAGCTGGGATGCACTTTTCAATGATGATGGGGATTGCTTGGACCCACGCCTGCTGGAGGAGGTATGTGTGTGGGGATGGCTCTGTCCTTGGGTTGTGTCCTGCTGGCATGTAGGGATGGAGTGTGTGGGGCGTAGGTGTCCCCATGGCCACCGAGGTAAGCCCCATGGTGCATGGCCTGTGTGTGTGCCATCACCTCCAGCCGTGCATGGCATGAGCAGTGCCATGAGGATGCTTCTGGGACCTGCCTGGTGCCAGCAAGGCTGGGGGAGCTCTTCCCCTTACCGGTATGTAAAGTGCAATCAGTAAAACGTGCTTGAGAGCCGTAAACTGCAACAGCACCCTCATGAAAGCAGGGCCAGTAATAAAGAAACGGGCCGAGACGGATGGGATCCCATTGAAATAGCAACGTGAAGTTTCCTGAAAACTACGGCTTCTTAATCAGCTGTGGCTCATTACCATCCCCTCCTGTAGGCGTGGGGTTGGATTTACTACAATGAGCCGCACAGCGCTGGGAGCCGTGCCGCTTCCCCGCTGCTCGCTAGGAAAAGTGTGTCTTTTTGCAGCCAGACTGGAAATCCATTATTGCATTTTAAATCAGTGGCATAAAAATGGGTAATTTTCAGAGCGACGTTAATGCAGCTGGAGTAACAAACAGCGCTAATATTGTCTAAAACCAATGTCCAGCCGTGACAGAATGCAGGGTGTGAGGTGGCAGACGGTGCCTAGTGGTAGTGTATGTGAGGAACTGGGGTCTCAGTACCCCTCTTGAGTTCATCCCATGTCTGCTGAGCTGCTTGGGGCTGTGCATGCTGCACGGTGCTCCTCTGTTCCTGCCTGCCATGTGGCTGAGAAGTGCTGCAGGTAATTAGCTCAATGGGGAGCTCTGGAGCATCATTGTTGGATGCCCCGTACAGGTGCTCTAAAAAAGGTTAGATTTCCAGGAAGCTTCCCCAGATAGGTGAATAAGGACCTGAAAAAGGGATTTCTCAATGGGAAGTGGCCCTTTTCACCCTTCCACCCCTGTTCCTGGTGTTTCCCCACACCTCTGTTCTGCTGGGAGGCAGACGCGTCCGCTTGGGGACATGAAGCTGTTGTTAATTAACAAAAAGGACGAGGAAATTAGTAGTGTTCTTTGTCATAACCGAATCCGTATGCGCTGCGGAGAGCTGGCAGAGAGCGAGATTTATGACGTTCTGCAAGGAGAAGAGATTTCTGATAGCAGACGGCTCTTTAATCTAGCAAGAAAAAACATCCCAGATCCACTGGCTGCGAGCTGAAGCCAGACAGATTCAGACTGGAAATCAGTGGAGGGTAATTAACCATGGGAATGATTTCCTTGCGGCCATGGTGGGTGCTGCTTGCAAGGGACAGCACTGCCATAGGTCCTCACACTGGTGGTGGTGGCGCATGTGCTCCAATCCTCATCACACTCAGTGATTTGTAAAGGTCATGGGCTCCACTCACCAGCCCCATGCACCCCAGGGCATTGCACAGGCTCCATCCTGCCTGGGGCCACGTGGGGTGCCAGACCCCAATGAGTATGTGCTGCTGCCTGGGGTGGGGGATGGTCCCGGGTGGTGCTGGGCTGCCCCGCCAGCTCTGTAACTCAGCCCTCCCCGCCGTCCTCACTTGCACATGAATCCATCTTCTCCATAAAATGGTTGGAACGAGCACTTTTTATTGACTGAGCTGGCTGGGATTTATGGGCTCTAACCTCCCAGCCGTGGCGTGCTCAGCTATGATCACTTGGGGGATCAGGCTGGGGACCTGGCTGAGTTATGTGCCTGCAGCCCCACACCTTACAGCATGGTATGTTTGGGAATCCCATTGGCACCGGCGCTGCTGGCGGCTGTGTGCCCCCCCATGTTGTGATGTTGGCAGGGGGAGACTGACACCCGTATTTTAAACTGAAGGGTGAAAAATTGGAGAGGTAGGAAAGAGCTACAGCCGTCATGTTTTAGGGCTGTGGGAAATGCCTGACTGTGAGATGCTCAGTGAGCACAGTCTGTTTGGTTTGTCAAGGGGCAGGTTGGGAAGTGATTACTGCAAGCAGTGCTGTCACAGGGACCAGGGGCTCTTCCATACAGCAGAGGCAGAGTGAGAACCGACAGCTGGAAACCAAAGCCAGACAAATTCAAATTAGAAATAAGGCATCCATTTTTAGCAGCACAGATGCTGAACTGGTGGAACTGGCTTGTTGGGGAGCAATGGCTTTTCCGTTGCAGTGTCTGGAACGGGATGGTGACATGGGGCTTGCTGGGCTCCTGTAGGGCAGGCAGACATGTGGCTTCCCCCTGGTTTTGCAGCACTCAGGTGGATTTGGGGTACCCTGCACCTGGACAGCACGTGTCCATGTCTCACTGGAATGCTTGTAATAGGAAAAGAGCAATGGGAAAATATGTGAGCCCTAGTCGATATCTCCCAATGCCCACTGCCATTAATCTAGTGGAGCACCAGTGTGCGGCACCGGGGCAGGACATCCCCAAGGGAGCCCCTGGGATTTATGGGCTCCCCGCACTGGGTGGGGGTTGCTCAGCACCATCTCTGTCCCCACAGCTCTCAGGGGGCTCAGAGCACCAGCAGAGCCTGCAGGAGCCTCGCTTCAACTACTACGGGGCTGAGCCGGCCGCTCCAGACCTCAGTGATGCCGAGCTGCCCCACGTCATTGAGATCTATGACTTCCCCCCGGATTTCCGCACCGAGGACTTGCTGCGCATCTTCTGCAGCTATCAGTGAGTGCACGGCAATGCACGATGCCATGGTGCTGTGCACAGTGCCATGGTGCTCTGCTGACCCTCCATCTCTCCATCAGGAAAAAGGGCTTTGACATCAAGTGGGTGGACGATACGCACGCTCTGGGGATCTTCTCCAGTCCCATCACAGGTACTGTGAGCATCCTGTGGGGTATGCAGTGGGTGGGCAGGGGGCACCATGTGTGTGCATCCCTTGGCTGCATGGCACTGTGCTGCTTTCCCTGCAGCACGTGATGCCCTCAGCACCAAGCACCTGATGGTGAAGACTCGCCCGCTATCCCAGGGCACGCGGGCAGCCAAAGCCAAGGCGAGGGCATATGCTGGTGAGTGGGGGCACTGTGGGAAGACTCAGTACCACAGGCACCCCAGTACCTTGGCACCTCAACTGGTGCCGTGCCTGCCTCCCACTGGGGTCCCCATGCTGACAGCTCCACTCCACTCCCCCAGACTTTCTGCACCCAGCCAAGGAGCGTCCCGAAACGTCAGCTGCGCTGGCACGGCGGCTGGTCATCGGTGCCCTGGGGGTGCGCAGCAGCCAGACCCCTGCCCAGCGTGATGCTGAGCGCAAGAAGCTGCAGGAGGCACGGGGTGAGCTCTGGGAACCTCTCTGTTTGTGTCGCACCATTCATCTCAGACTGTGGGGCTGGGGGAAATGGGGGTTTGGGATTTACCCTTTTTCCCCACAGAGAGGAAGCGGCTGGAGAACAAGCAGCGGGAGGATGCCTGGGAAGGCCGGGAGTGAATGTCCCGCAGTGGGATGGTGCTGGTGATGCTGCCAGGGGCACACGCACCTGGGGATGGAGCTGGTGCTACTGCTGCCATGTAGGCTCTGTGCCAGGTGGAGCAGGCTCTCAGGAAAGAGGCAAGGGCACAGCTGCAGGGTGCTTGAGGGCCAGCTGGGGATATGCCATGGTGTCCCAGGACTGTTCCCAGGGCTGTGGTAGCACATGCCACGTGGGTCAGCCACAGCCACCCTGAGCGTTGTGAGTGAGAATGTCCTTTATTTTGCTAATAAATACCATTTATTTTGCTTTGCCTTGCCTCTGAAGGGGAGATGCAGCACTGTAGGATGCAGGGCTTGTCCTGCTGGCTGAGAGCATCGCCTCCAGCTGCAGTGCATGTTCATGCACGTGGGGTGCCCCGGGGGTGTGCATGCTGTGCCCAGCTCCAAGGCAGGGGTTTCCCCTCCAGGGTGGGCTGGGCAGGATGGCCTGGGGAAGGGCTGGAATGTGCTGGCAGAGGGACCCTGTTTACATCCGCCACCTCGAACAGCGCAATCCTTGTCCAGCTTTGGGAAGGGCCGGCCCTGAGCCGGCTCTGGGCTGTGATGTGGGCTGCGCTCCCCACCCGGGGGCTTCCTGCCCTGCCCCCGGAGCGGTGTGGGCAGCTGGGAGCTGCCTTTCCCCCAGGTCTGCAGAGCTCTCTGTATCACCTCACCATCCCAAACCCACCCCTACGTCTCCCGCAGAGCACAGAGCCTGTCCTGCCACCTCAGAACTGTTAGGGCCATTGTTTGTGGGGCTCTTATGCCCTCAGCAGCAAGTGTGGAGCAGTGCCATGTGTCACCTCCACCTTGCCCTGGCCACCCCCTGCCCCCTGGCTGTCCCCAGTGCAGTGGCAGAGGAACTGGTCATGACCCTGCTCTGCGGCTGCTGGCCCCACTGCCAGCTGGTCTCTGTCTCAGCCAGGTGGCCCAGACAGCGGAAAGTTTCAGGGTGAGAGGATGCTCTCACATGGAAAGCATCTTTCCGCTGTCCGGCAGTGAGCAGGGGGGTTTGGCACAATGAGCCTCCGTCAGCACGCGCCTTGCCACGGGCTGTGCTTGGGGCTACCGTCCCGTGGCCTATCCACGTGCTGGGGCCAGCATGTGGGGACTGGTCCTGGCTGCACGGGTTGAGGCAGGGGATGGAAGCCCTATCTATGTCCTGCATCGGTGCATGGGGATGGGAATGGGATGCAGGCAGGAGGGGGTGGCAGCACCTGGTGACTTATTGGTTGGGATTCTCATTTATTTCCTTTAAAAGGGGAAAGAAACAAACCAGGGGCATGTTGTTCTCTGTGTCCCCACCCTGTCCCCATGAGCAAGGGCTACCAGGGACAAAGCTGCTCCATCCCTGCTCTGGGGATGCAGGGAGCTGCCAGGAACAGCCTGGGAAAGCCCAGCGTGGGCTGCACTGTGGCAGCTGGGGGCTGGCTGCCGGCCCGCTTTGCCGCAGAGCTGGCTGCCCTGCTGTGTGCATAGGGTCAGCCGGGTCAGAGACAAGGTGCCCCAGCCTGTGGGTAGGCCAGGAGCCAGGGCTGCCTGGCACCAGCCCCACAGGGCTGCATAGGAACTGGGCTGGGGGGGCAGTGGAGTATTCCATATCACCACACATCACCCTTGTCCCATTGCACAGCACCTTTATTGAGGACATAACTGGTGCATGGGTGGCAGTGCCTGGGGCCAGGCAGGCTGAGGTAGTTGTCCGGTGGGGGCACCAGAGCACTGGAGCTGGGGTCCCCCCGGCAGCATGGGGCTTGGCCCCTGCACCAGCCATGATACTCATCTCCATCCTCCACGGTAGCAGAAATAAATAGGGCAGGCATCAAGTCCCTGAGCTCAGGCAGGTGCTGCTGCAGCCAGGGCAGGGGCTGGGGTGCCCATGAGTGTAGGGTGAGACAGGGTCTTACACCAGGTTGTTGGCTAGGCGCTCACGCCTCTCCATCTCACTCACCACGTCAGCACCATAGGCATCACCTGAGGAGAGTGGAGGTGTTGGTGGAGTCAGGACGTGGCAACCTTTGTGCAGTCACCCCCCTTCGCCCCCACCCTCCTTACTTGTGTGACAGCCATGCATCCAGACGCGCTGCCCATCGTACTTGCACTGGCACCGCAGCACATTGTTGGAGAAATCTGACTCAGCCACTTCGTGCTTGGGGTTCACCACCACCTGGAGAGGGCAATGGGCACGGGGCTGGGGGCACTTTGCCTGCTGTACTGCACCTCTGTGGAGATGCCAGCAGTGCTAAAGGTGCCCAGCCCTCCTCTCCCAACATGGGGTCCCTCCATGCCTGTACCTGGAAGGTGTAGCTGCCTGGTGGCACATCGGTGATGTCGATCCATTGGCAGTCAATGTCGTGCCGGTAGGTGTCCCAGCAGCCCACACTCACCCCCTGCTCCCCAAAGTTGGCGCAGGCAAAGCGACGCTGCAGCCCTGGGGACATGGGGGGGACATAAGGGATGGCGGGGCTGGGGGTGCTCTGCCCCAGTGCTGGTGCCACCTACCCTCGGGGCAGTTGGTGTCCTCCAGGCAGAAGCTGGCCTTGTGCCCCTCGGCCACCTTGGAGCCATTGAGTGTCAGCAGGTCGTAGTGGGTGAAGACCTCAATGCTGTGGAAGTGCCTGTGGGGACAGGGGGTGAATGGGGCCAGGGCAGGACGGGCAGCACCTAGAGAAGAGCAGCTCCGTGCAAATTACAGCCTTGTATCCAAATAAAGCCCTAATGACAGTGCTGGCTCGGACGCTGCTAATTACTCCGGGCGGGACGGTTTCTGCCAAGGGTGGGAGCTGTGTAGGAGGGATACAGCCAAGGGGGACGGAGCTGCTTGGTGCCCAGCCTGGCTCCGGGACGTGGGAGACTCACCGGTGGCATTGGTGCCAGGTCCAGGCATGCCGTCCCATCCGGGGTCGGAAATCAGCTCTGCCCAGGTTGTGGATCTGGGAGGAGAAGCGGAGCAGGCGGCGGTAGCCGTAGGGCCACTGCATGGTGTCGGCAGAGCGGGACAGGCAGCGCTCCTCATGGGCGCAGTACAGCAGCCCCAGTGGACGATCCTCTAGGTAAGCTGTCTCCTGCACCAGCTGGGCATTCATCACCAGGTCCGGGGCATCTGGCACAAAGGAAACAGGGCCAGTGGCCTCAACACTGCCACCCCTTGCTCTGTGCAGAGCTGGGTCCCACCAGGAGGATGGGCATCCCCGGGTACTCACGGGTGGTACAAGTGACCCCTGCTGAGAAGCGTCCCCCGCCACTGGGGCAGTGCACGGGGCCGTGGCGCTGGCACTGCTGCAGGGCCAGCTCTGTGCCTGTGCAGTGCACCCCACTCATCAGCACCTGTGAGGCATCAGGGCTGCCTGCCCAATACCAGGTCTCCTGGCAGAGGGAGATAGAATGCTCAGGTCAGTCCTCATCTGACCCATCAGCTCCTAGTACCAATACCAGTACTGCCAGGGCTTAAACACATGTGCCCCAGGGCTGTCTTGTATGCCAACACATCCCAGCACACTAATGATGCTCACCTGTAGGGCATGGCTGGCAAAGCCCAACCCCAGCTGCCTGCAGACCACCATGGCTTCGTTGAGCCCCCACTGAGCTCCACACACTGTGCCCCACTGCAGCCTGCCCTGCACTGGTACCAGCACCTCCACAACACCCTCCTCAGGGCTGCGGCCCCCGGCCAGGCGCACCTGTGTGCAGAGAAGGGCTAGGACAGTGCTGCTGTGGGGCAGGAAGCGCTGTGCATCCTTCATCACACACAACCACTTTCAGTGTGTCCTGCACACCACACATCAGTGTGGCTTAAGTTGCTCTACTTGTTCCCATCCTCTTGGGCTGCTCCAAGCATGCATAGCAGGAAGGGAGCTAAGGACTCTGCATGGAGAGGATGTGCAACAGGGCTGTCTGTGGAGAGTCTGTGCAGTTGGGTTCTGCATGGAGGAGATGTGCAATGGAGCAGGGGCTCACCTGGCTCTTGAAGTCCATATGGGGCACGTGGCAGCGGACAGCCGCGTCGTCATCATGGCGGCACCCACTCTGCTCACCGTCCTGGAAGCGGCACTCACCCAGGGAGCGCTCATGGCCGATGCAGCGCACCTCACTCATGTGGATTGGCCCCAGGCCTGGAGCAGAGGGAGCACTCCTGCCTCTCTGCCCACTCTGGATCCCCTTGCACACACCCAGACTGGGGGACAGAAGCGGCTGGGGGAGGAGGTCCCTGCCCTTCATCCACCTCACCTTGACCCATCTGTGCTCCCAGCAGCGCCTGCTTGGCTGTGCCATAACCCAGCTGCCGACACACCACGCTGGCTGCTGCCAGGTCCCAGCGCCGGCCACACACGGTGCCCCACTGCCCATGGCGCAGCACCTCCACCCGGCCCTCACCAGCGTGGGCACCTGCTCGCAGGCGCACGGGAAGACCCTGGCATGAGGAGCAATCACACTCAGTGGGTGCTGCCTGGGCGCCTGCCTTGGGATTAGGGCACTGGGCCGTGCCACAGCTCACCTTTCCCAGGGAGGCTTTGCGGGGAGGTTTCTCGCCCCTGTTCTTGTTCTGCTGGAAGGCAGGGCCAGGCACACAGCTGACAACTGCGTGCATGCCGTGGGGACAGGCATGCTGTCTGGGGGCTGGGGGAGCCAGCTGTGTGGGGCAGTGTGACAGGTGGGGCTCTGTGCCCTGGCACTGCACACGGTGCACCCAAAAACTGCTCTTCTGGCTCAGGTTCCTCAGGCTGCCAGAGGAGAGCAGCAGGAAGAGGTGTGAGTTTTTTCTGGTGGAGGGCTCCCATACTGGTGCCCCCTGCCCAGAGCTGAGTCCTACCTGGAGCTGGGATCCTTCAGCTTCATGTTCCAGAGCTTCCTGCAAGGACAAGAGCCAGGAGGTTTGGGGGCTCAGCACTGCTGTGCCCCTATCCCTGCCTTCCCTAGCACCCCACTGCATGTTGGGGTTCTCAGTGACAATCTTGTGCAAAATCCGGCTGTGCTGCATGCCCAGGCGGGACGACAAGACGCCTGGCACCAGCAGGGGTTCATTATAGGCTGTATTTATAGCCCAGCACAAGTCTTGGCTTTCCTGTGCCTGCACCCATCCTGCAGTCCCTGACTGCTGCTGAACCCAAGCTGAAGTCCCAAAGAAGGGGACACAGGCATGGACACGTGCCCCGTGCCTCTAGCTACAACTGCATCCCTCCACTAGCAGGCTCTCTCCACCATCCCCCAAATCCCCATGGCACATCCATCCATCCCTTCCCCATGGCACATCCATCCAGCCCTACCTGTAGAAGCTGGTGTCGACACGCTTCTCACGGGGGAAGCCCAGTGTCCCACACACTACACGGCTGTTATTCTGGGTCCAGCCAGCATCACACACCTGCCTCCAGCGCCCATTGTGCTTCACCTCCACTGCTCCTTCCATCACCGGCATGCTCAGCTTAGCCCGTGCCAGGATGGGTTTGATCCGCACCTCCTCCAAGCTCAGCCCTGGCCCCTGCAGGATGGCCACAGTGGGTAATAAGCCCAACCTTGACCCCCAACCACCTCAATGGATGAACAGCCCCTACTCACCTCTCCCAGTGCAGCAGGGGCAGATATCAAGTTGGAGTCACCATGTAGACGCTGCCCGGAGCACACCACACCGGCATCCTCGCCATGATGGCAGTCACTTGTGCCCCAACCATTGTGGGCACAGTCAGCCAGGGAGACCTCATTGCCCCCACACTGCACATTGTCTAACCAGATGGGACCTGGGGGGATGGAGAACTAGGGGTCACTATGAAGCATCATCACCCTAGACCCAGTGGGTGCCCCCATGCCATCCCCTCCCACAGCACCCTGTGCAGGTTTCCCCCAGCAGCTGCTGTCCATCCAGCCCCCCGCCCACCTCAGCTGCTCCCTACCTTCCCCCTGGCCGTAAGTAGCACTGTGGGTCCAGGTGATGGCTGCAGTGTAGCCCAGCTGCCGGCAGGCGACGGTGGCCACGTGGAAGTCGAAGCCATCATCACACACGGTGCCCCAGCGGCCCTGGTACAGCACCTCCAGGCGGCCCTCCCCGGCCGGTCCCCGAGGCCCTGCCAGCCGCAGCTGCACCTCTTGCGGCTCCTGTGTGCTGGGAGCCGCCTGGCACAGCACCAGCACCAGTGGGAGCAGGATGGGTTTCAGACCGGCCAGCATCACCATTGCAGCTCTGAGGTGGGATGCCTGGGGACAGCCCGACACTGAGAACCCAGGGAACACAGTGCGGGGGCGAAACCCTCCCATAGCTCATAGCATGGTGATGATGAGGCAGCATCGTGCCTCCTTGCACAGCAGTAACATCCCTGTCCCTGCCCTGTACACAGCTGTCAGGGTCCCCTCCTTGGGCTCCTATGGGCTCAGCTCCATATCCACATGCTGTGCACAGCCCCTACCCCACATTCAGTGGGTGGCCAGCAGCTCTAAGAGCTGCCCTTATTGCTTCATGCCTATTCTCTTGGCTGTGGGTGGGGATCCCACAGAACCCCTTTGTCCTCAACCTGAAACCCATCACTTCTCCCCCCCTGCATGCAGCCGACATCTCCAACCCTCTCCCCCTGCATGCCTACTGGCAGCACTGGGAGATGCTTCACTTACCCCACCTCCACCCGAGATACCTCAGCCCCTGGCACTCACTCTGGCTGTCGGTGAGTGGACGCGGTGTTGACTCCAGCCGCCCTCCAGCAGCTCTCCTGCAGTTGAGCACCGCCTGCTGCTGCTTTTATGGTGAGGCAGCCCCGGGTGGGGGCCCACGGAGCCCAGCCCAGCCCTGGCCCCCCCTCCCCCCGCCACACGAGGCTCAGAGCCCAGCCCTGCACCCTGCCCAGCCTTGCTCTGAGGCAAAGCAGCTTACGGAGGGTCAGAGTGTGGGATGATGAGCCCGCTGCCCCCCACCCCGAGAATGAAGGCAGGACCTTAGGATGGGGCTGTTTCCCACTCAGAGTTCACAGCACCATGGGGCAGGTCCCCAGCCAGACAGAACATGGGGCTTATGAATACATCACCCCCAAAAGACCCCCTCCCATGCTGGGTGCTGCAATGGTGCCAGAACTTGGGGTGCAAAGAGAGCACCTGTGGGCTGTGGGGACCCCCATGGGCTGCCTCCCCTGATTGGATGTGCAGACAGGGGATGCCCCCCACCCCCAAGCTTGCCCTGAGAGCAGACGTGGGATGGGGCCAACAGCAGTCCCCGGAGCAACCCAGTGTGGGATGGGGATAAACAGGAAGCGCCGTGCCCTGGTGGTGGCCACCGGCCGGCCAGGAATGTGCCAGTGGCCACCGGGCTGTTTGTTTGGAGTGAAAGCAGCCGGTTCCTGCCGGGAGGAGCCAGGAACAACACAGCTGGGAATAGCCCGTGAGCTCATTGCCACGTCCTGACAGAGCCAGCAGCACCCCGGCACCCCACATCCCCACACATGACACCACCTCGTGATCTCTCCCGTGGCTGCGGCCATGCTCTGATGCTCGGTGTGAGCACGGCACACCGGGGTGTCCCCCCTCGTTGTCGCCCCCGGGTTGCAGCGGTCACCAACACCTGCAGCCCCGTGCAGCCAGTGACTGCGGCAGCTAAAAATAGGGCTCTGCAGCAGGGCAGCCCCGTGCGGGAAGCTGTGGGCAGCGGGGCGGGTGTGCGGGGCTATTCTCAGAGGAGTGCGGGACTATTCCTGGCCGGTCAATATTGATTCAGGCGGTTCAGGTGCAGCAGCGCAGCCCGGAAACGCCGTATTTAGGGCCCAGCGGGAGGAGAAACCTGGAGCTGAATCGGGAGCATTGTCCTCAGGAGGAAGAGGGCAGGGAGAGGATGTGAGCTCTGTCATTGCTGTGCATGGCTCTCAGCAGCAGCACGGGGCAGGATGCTGGGAGTACGACACACCCCAGCAAGGGGCTGGCTGTCCCCATTCACTGCTCAGTGACACGTCTGTGCCCTACATAAGCAGACACGGTGTGGGCAGCCCCGTGCTGCCCGTGCTGGGGGGGACATAGGATGTGCTCTGCACTCAGGCCAAGGGTATCACAGCCTAGAGCACACAAGGAGCTGCACAAAGGGCTGAAAAACCACAGAAAGAGTTATAAATGCAAAGTCTGTGGTGGGTTTATTTCTGTGCGTGTCACAGCACTGGGACAGTTGACACCTCTCGGGACACTGCACCAGCCTGCACTGCCCTGTTCACAGGGGATGCTACCTTGCATGCTTGGCTCGCGGCATGGATGGGAAGCCAGGGCCACTGGAAACAACTGCAGCCACACGCCTGTGCAGGTGAAGTCAGTTTCACTTCCACCAGCGCAGGCGCCTGAAATCCCTGAGGACCACCTGGGCTGCATTGCGTCCCGCTGCACCCATCACACCTCCTCCTGAAAAGCAGCAGGAATGGGGCTGCACCAGGAGTCTGTGCCTGTCTATGTAGCCCTATCCTCCTCCTGCAGCCCCATTCTCAGCCATGCTTACCGGGGTGGGCTCCACTCCCACACAGGTATAAGCCTGGGACCGGGGTCTGGTAGGTTGAGTAGGATGGTGCCGGCCGGGTGAAGTAGAGCTGGTCCAGAGACATCCCTCCATGAAAGATGTTCTGCAAAGAGAGCCCTTGTGTGTGCAGTGTCCCCTCCCCAGCTGGCACAGGAATGTTGCTCAGAGCCCAGCACACCAGCACCCACCCCACCGGGCAGCCCAAAGATCCTCTCCAGGTCAGGTGGTGTCAGGATGTCCCTGCCGATGACAGACGCCTTGAAGCCTGGGGCATAGGCTTCAATGCAGTCAAACACTACGGAGGAATGGAGGCATTGGTGACTCTTCCCATAAGCAAGGACTGGTGCACCAGGCCTTATCCTGCTCCATTCATGCTTTACACACCTGTGTCTGCATAAGCATTTCGAGCCTTCTCATCCCAGAGCTGCCCACCCGCCAGCTCATATGGGGTGTACTGGGTGAAGAGGGACACAACGTGGCAGCCTGGAGGAGCCAGCCCTGGGTCCAGTGCTGAAGGGATGCACAGCTCAATCATGGGCCTGGGGGAGTGAGACATGGCCACAAAACATCCCCCTGGCACCACCAGGGCAGTGGGCAGGGGGCGAGGTGAGCACCTCCTACCTGCTGGAGGGGTGTCCGTGGGCAGCCTCAGTGTAAGCCTGGTGCAGGAGGTGCGTGTTCTCACAGTTGAGGTGGATGGAGCAGCAGTGGTGGGGCAAAGGTTGGCTGCCGTGGGTGTTGGGGGCAGCAAGGAAGCTAGGCAGCCGGTCCACTGCCACTTGGATGGGGACAGTGGGGTGTGTAAGTGTTTCAAGCATGCCTGACCGAGGGTGGTGAGGGTGACTCCTTGTCCCTACCGTTGATTTTGGTGACGGGGGAGCGTGTGTCGAGCTGCTGGATCCGCCGCACAAAGTCCTCTGGCAGCTGCTCCTGGGATGGAGAGGGCACTGTGGTGATGGGGTGACCCAGCTGGGACCTGACCCTGTGCCAAGTGCTATGGTGGCCTCATACCTTGGGGGTGAGCTCCAGGAAGGTGAGCTGGGGGGAGGCGTTAGACAACACCACTTTACTCCTCACCTCCGTCCCGTCCTGCAGCACGATGCCCTGTGCCTGACCATCAGTTCCCAGCAGCACGCGGCACACAGCCTGGGCAGAAGAGAGGGTGAACCTCACCCAGTTCATCCCTACAGCCAGCAGCAAACATCCTACAGCACACACTAAGCCCAGAAACCCCGTACCTTCTCCGTAAAGATGTGGGCTCCATGGGTGGCTGCTGCGCGGGCGATGGACTGGGACAGGGCCCCCATGCCCCCAGACACGTAGCCCCAGGCACCACGCCGCCCCTCCAGCTCACCCATGACATGGTGCAGCAGCACATACCTGTAGGTCAGCCAAGGGGATGAGGTCTGTCCCCTGCATGTGTCCCCCATGGCAAGGATGCCCTTATGAGAGCTCCAGTGACCAGCACACAGAGTCACAAGGTCCAGGGAAGGGATGGGACCCTCACCCGCTACCTGGGGTGTGGGGGCTGCTCATGGCCCCAATCACTGCATCTGTTGCCAGTGTGGCCTTCAAGGGCTCTGACTCAAACCAGTGATCCAGGATCTGGTTCAGGAGACAAGGAGAGATTCAGGGGTGAGCTGTGGCTGGGACCCTGTGAGCACGCATGGAGGATGCCACTGCTGCTAGCACGCACCTTGGAGATTGGGGCTGTCAGTACCTCATAGAAGTGGGGCAGCTGCCGCCCCACTGCCAGCCCTGTCAGAAAAGGCAGCTCTGGGACCTGCATGGCTGCACCAGGAGGTGGCCACCAGTGCCCAGGGCTGGGCCAGCCACCATCACCATGGGGATTCCCCATGTCTCCACACACCTGTCTGCAGCAGGGGCCACAGGGCACGGAGCCTCTGCAGCAGGGAGCCCTGCCCTAGGGCAGCTGTATCTGCAGGGGGGGCATCCAGCAGCGGGTTGATGGCAGACACCAAGCACCCCATGAATGCCTCATACTTAGGGTAAGCCTGAATGGAGACAGAGGATGGCCAGACAAGGATATCCCACCATGAGCATCCCTACTGCTCTGATGGGCAGTGAGGCTGCTAGGTCAGGCGTTGCCCCCGTACCTGAGCATCCTTCTGGGAGAACTGGGCGATCTGCTGCTGGGTCTGGGCCATGTTGTGCCCCATCAGCAGGGAGCGGGGTGGGCTCCTGTCCTCCAGCAGTGGGGTGAAGGAGTAGGGGTCCCGTGGCAGCACCCTCAGGCCATGCCGCTGCAAGGCACGAGGTCAGGATGGAAACTGCAGGGATGGCTGGACAGCCCAGCCAGCATGCCAGGAAGGCAGCAGTACCTGCAGCTCCAGCTCTGCATAGATCTGTGGGCGCAGTAAACTGAGCAGGTAGGAAGCCCGGGAGAACTTAAAGCCTGGAGAACATGAAGTGGTGAACAACGCATGGGGTAGGCAGTGTGCAGGGGGATAAGGGGCACATGGAGTACCTGGCACAATCTCCTCAGTGACAGCTGCACCACCCAGCACGTGGCGTTTTTCCAGCACAGCCGTGCGCAGCCCTGCCTGCTGCAGGTAGGCAGCCTGCAGGGAGCACGTGTCACACTATGGGGACTACCTTGCCAGGGAAGTCCCTGCTTCCCAAACCTCTGTAGGACCCCCATTCCCAGTGCTTGCTGCAGACCCTCCTCCCAATGCCCCCCACTGGGGATGGAGGTGAGAGCTCTGCTATCGGTACTCACTGCCACCAGCCCGTTGTGTCCTGCAAGGAGAGAGGGGGATGAGCCAGGGCAGCCCTATGGCACCCTGCCATGCACAGCTGCAGAGCACCCAAATAGCTGGACATGAAGATACAGGCATCAGCAAACACCCTCTCCTTCCCTACATTCCTGGACCCCAACACACCACCCCAGCTCTGCTCAGACCCCCACGCCAGCAGCACACCAGGGAGCTGTAACACATGCCCATCCATGCACAGCTGGGGGCTGCCCCACCCGCACCAGCTCCTGGACTTTCGTTACCTGCCCCGATCACCACGGCATCATACTCTCGTTGCAGCTTTTCAGTGGTCCTGCTATGAGCCAGGCGCTGGCCCCACAGCCTGCGGGCAGCACAGCCTGCACCCAGGCTTGTACAGAGCCTGGCCGACATCTCCACGCTGTGCTTGTAGCTCCTGGACTTTGCTTTCATGGCAGTGCTTCTCATGGGATTTCCGGGCACGCGGTGGGGGCAGGGGGCCCAGGGCAGGGGACACCTTGGCAAGGGACTGGACACTGTGTCTCAGGGCTTGTGGGATGGCTGGGCAGGACACAGTGCCTGCAGCAGAACCTCAGCCAGCCTTTGCCTGGGGCACTCAGAGTGGCTGGGGAGCAGATGGGCACAGCCCCACGGTCAGATTCTGCCTGATGCTTGCAGCCCAGGGAGCACGCACAGATCCAGAGCAACCGTCTGGGCAGATGGCCACCAAGTGCTGCAGGGAAGGGGAGTGCAGCCCCTCCATAGCAGCTGGGAAAGGGACAGCCTGAGGCTGGGCTTGGCTTGGCCCCAGTGCTTTGCTCAGCTGGAAAAATTCCTGCCCAGCAGCACAGGGCAAAGGCCCTGCCATGGTCCAGCACCCCCCAAGCCACAGTGCTAAGCCTCAGCTGTGCGGGACAGCCGGAACCCCTGGAACAGAGGGAGCTCAGAGTGCTTGCACATGCACTGACAGCAGATGTGTCTGGAGGACACATGAACTGCCTCGGCTGCACCACGTGCTGGCGCTCAGCTCAGTACCAACGTGCTCAGGAGCTGCACATGGGCTGGGGGTACACAGGATGCACCCCAGCTCCCCAGGCTTGAGGACCTCAAACCCACAGCCCTGTGTTTAGGGGTGCAGATGGGGGGCATGAGGTGCAGTTTGCAGTGCAGACTGGCTATGATGTTTTGTTCTCTGGCCAAAGCCAGGCGGCGAGGCCAAGCCAACACCATAAATCCAGCTTTGGAAATGCACTTTTCAACAAGCCTGTGATTTGCCAAAAAGCTCTCAGCCCCACTCCCAGCCTTTCCCAGGAGGCTGCTGGGTGCTCGCCAAAAGGGAGAGGGGGAGAGGCAGGCAGTGCAGTGCAAGCCCTGACCGGGTTGCATGACAGCGAGGCTGCACGTGGCTGCCTCCAGGCACAGCCCAGCACACGCGCACCCCCTGAAGAAGCAGCACGAGGAACACCCACACCCGCTTTAATCCCGGTCCCAGCTCAGAGCAGGGGAATGCGGGAGGGCTCCCAGAGGCGCTGGGCCAAGTTGCAGGCCTGCTGGACCACCAGCTCAGACGGGATGATGCCCAGGTGCACAGTCAGCAGCTCGTAGCACTTCACCACGTCCGTCTGCTGGTTCTTGCTGTAGTAACGCAGCAGCTTCCTAGGAAGGAAAAGCAAGGATAACTCTGCAGGGTATAGCGCTGGCTGTGCCCCTTTGGAACCAAATTCCCCTAGGAGGCCTCTGGCAAGGACATCCATCCCTGCTGGCCCATGATCACAGCACCAGGCTGGGGACACAGGCTGTGCTGTCCAGATGGCACTGGTCCTCCACTGGTGCCACTCTGCTGCCTTTAGTGCCCCTATATGCACACCAATGCACATGGGATGCCCATTTCAGCATGTTCCCTGTCACCTCTGCCCAATAACAGGGCTGAGGACTGCTCACCTGTAGTAGTCCCCTGCCAGCATCCCAATAGGTGCAGAGTCATCAGAGAGAACAGGCACCTCCATCACCTCCAGCTTATAGCCCTGGGGATGGATGACAACATAGAGCAGTTATACCAGGAAGGGGAGGGACGAGGAGCCCCGTGGTGTGGGCAGAGGGGCTCACAGCCCACGTACCAGCTCATTCTCAAACCAGAGGAAGTAGGAGCAGCAGTAGTCACCATCCTGCAGCATGAGGGTCGTGTAGCCCTTCTGCAGGTACCGCCGGGCCAGTGCGATCAGGGACCACACCTAGGGGAAGGGGAGCACTCCACACCTGAACACAAACCTCTACCCACTGCCCCCTCCCATGGCCCCAGCACAGCCCTCAGCACCCAGACCTACAGCAGCCCCGTGCCTGCCCCAGGCACTGCAGGACCACTACCTTGTTCCTGATGAACTCAGCGAGTGGCCCCTTGCCCAGCTCTGAGCTGGACTTCTCTGTCACGCTGAGCGATGGTGCCATCATCTGCCCAGCCGTGCGGTCAACATAGATGAAGTGCACCAGGCCAGGAAAGTCCTCCAGGTATGTGGGGCCAGTTAAGGGTGTCCAATCACTTTGGTACCCTGTGGAAACCTCCCTCTCCTCTACCTCCCACCCCACCCTGGCCACAGGGACGGATATGACACCATGGTGATGTTGCGCCTGCTCTTCACCAGCAGGAAGTCTCTCCAGTCCAGAAGCTTCTCCCTGCAGGCAGAGGTGCAGTTAGCAGCAATGAGGATCCCAGCTGCAGGCAGTCCCCACACCCCTCAGCCTCACCTCATCAGCTTCTGGGCTCGGTCCCGCAGGCCCTGGGACAGGCTATGGCTGGTGGGGGTGAGGAAGAGCTGGCGATATACAGAGCAGAGCTGTCGCTTCACAGTGCCCAGTGCATGCAGCAGCCTAAGTGGGAGGTAGGGGAGGGATCCTGCTTTGGGGGTCTGCATTCAGGCAGAGCAAGGATCCCATACTGGCCACCCCATACTCACTCCAAGTTGCTCCCAGTCTCGCTCCGGGAGAATATCTTGTTCTTGAATTCCACCCAGGCGTTCTGTAACTAGAGATGGGGCTCAGCATCCAGCTACAGGGATTGTGGGATGAGGTCCATGCATTCCCACACTCACCTGCACATCCTGCCCACTCAGCTTCTTCACAAACTTATCCATGCGCTGCCGCAGCTCAGCCAGGAAGGGGTGGGCACGGGACGCTCCCACCTCCTGCCCCTCTTCCAGCTTCTTCTCCAGCACCAGGAACCCATCCAGCAGTTGGTGCAAGGTGACAGCCACGTGGCTCGTGGGGCCCTGTCATGGAGCAGGGACACAGGTCAGGCAGGAGTTAGCCCAGCCTTGTTCTCCTTGCCTTAAAGCTTACCTTACCTTAGTCAGGAGAACGAGGGAGATGCCAGGCCACAGCGGGAGACAGTGCATGGTGTGTGGTAGCAAGAGGCAGCTGCCGTCCCGCAGGTTGGCCTCCAGGAAGATCCTCCTGGGGTTCGAAGCTTCTGGGAGCAGAGGGCTCAATGTCTGGAGCAGGTCCTCTGCCATCTGGGCAGAGAGGAGAGATGCTCAGCCCCTGCATCAACCGAGGGACGCGGTGATGGAACCAATGTCCTGAAAGCTGCAAGTACCCCGCAAGAGCAGTAGACAGAAAGGAGGCTGCTTGCAAACACCTTCTGCAGAGACCAGCAAATGCTTGCAGAGCAGTGCAGGGAAGAAAGCAGCCCGGAAAACCTGAGGCAGCAGAGGGAGACAGCAGACTGCTTTGAGAGAACCTCAACCTTCTGCCACAGACACTGAAGGGGATGCTGCAAGCAGTACCCCAGAGTTGTCACAGTCATGCACAACACAGGGGATGTGCCACATGCCTCCACAGGCTGGGACACTCATAGACATGGAACAGCAAGGGAAAAGTAGTGAGGATCAGAGACAACAAAGTGCATCAGGACAGGCTGGGAAGGCACAGATACAGGTGGAATCATGTCGCCCGTGCTCACCTGGACATCTGCAGCATCTGCATCCCCATCACCCACCAGCTCAAGGCTCTCTGACCAGCTCTCACTGCCTGCAGGAATGCAGCAGCTCTGCTCTACCTGCTGGTCCCCCATGCAGCCCCAAACCTCCTGTGGAGCAGGGCAGCCCAGGGCACTGCCAGACCTGGCACTCACCTGTGCTCTGCTTGCCTGGTGAGGGCTCAGGTGTGTAGTAGACTTCAGGTGCAGAGAGATCATCAGCGTCCTGCTAGCAGGGAGGGCTGGTTCAGCTGTGCTATGGCTGCAGGGCAGCACCACCAGCATCCCATGCTGCAGCTCCCTAAGGCTGCCACCCACTCTCACCTGATCATCTGACTCTTTCTCTGTAGCTCTGTGGGAGCTAGGGTTGCTCACAGGGATGCTCTCGCTTCTCTTGGGTCCTTGCGGCAACAACTTCCCTGCTGCAGGCTTTTGAGAGGAAAGACAGAAAATCAAAGTCCGACCCACAAGATATTACCCTCCAGGGGCACCAAAACCCACTTCCCCCACACCTGTGGGCCGAGCTCCTCCTCAGCGCTCTGGCTGGGATACAGGTCCTGCACCAGGAGGATGAGGGTGAGCAGGTCAGTAGGGCGGACAGAGCTGGCATTGCGGCTGTGGGACGGAGAACAGAGGGGTCAAGCAGAAGGGCCAGCAGCTGTCCTGGGAGGGTGTTGGAACCAGGGCCAGGCGCACCTGGAGTAGAAGGCCAGCAGCTTGGTGTGCACCAGGAGGAAGGCATGTCCCACCTCATCCCCACCACGCTCGGGGCTGGCGTTGATATGCTGCACCACCTGCCTCTCCAGGAACTCAATGCACTGCTCACACAGCTGAGGGTGGATCAGCCGCTCCACCGCCTGCGGTGTGGGTTGGGATGAGGCTGCTGAGCCAGGCAGACCCAACCGCACAGTGCAGGGCAGGGCTGGGCTGCTTCCTGAATCACAACCTGGGGGCTGCTCAAAGATCCCCACCAGGAGCCCTTCTCCAGGATGCAGCATCACCCGCTGCCAGCCTGGACGAGCCCTGGGATGTGCTCAGCAGGTCCCAAGGAACGTTACCTCCACGGCAAAGCTCTGGTCCTCCTCCCGCAGGTGGATGTACGTTTCCAGCAGCCCCCTCAACAGGCTCCAGATGCGCTCCCGCCGCTCTGAATCTGCTGGCCGCAGCCTGCAATGGCCATGGAATGTGAGCCATGTATGAGATGTCCCAGATGGATGGGCAACCCAGACCCCCACAGCGCAGAGAAAGGAGATGGGAGTCTCGCTGAAAGGGGACACCGACTATGGGACATGCTCCCACCCTCCCACCTTGGCAGCTCCCCCAGCACCCCTGTACCCCAGCCCGTGCCGGTTGGTGCTCCCTGCTCACTCCTTGCGGATGAGGTGGGCGTCGAGCGTGACGAGGCCGCAGTGAGCCTCCACCAGGCGCCGCAGCACGAAGAGCGTCCTGCGCAGGTCGTCCTCACTCTCCGTCCCGTCGCCGTTCACCGCGATGTACAAGCAATCCCCGAACTGCAACCGGCAGCGGGGTCAGGACACAGGCTCGGCCGACCCCCCGGCTCTCCCCACCCGGCCCTACCATGTGCAGGACGTGGAGGTGCCGCCCGCCTTCAGCCCTGAAGCAGGTGTAGGTGTCCGACAGCTTCTCCAGCAGCGCGGTGCAGGAGATGATGAGGGGCGCGAACAGCGTGTTGAGGCTGTCTTCCACCGCCGGGCCCTGGGGCACGCACCGGGTCAGCATCCCACGGACCCTGTAAGCCGCCCCGCACCCCGCCCCGTCCCGTCTCACCCCACCTGCGCGGCGGTGGCGGCGGACGGCCGCAGCCGGCGGAGGAAGGCGGCATCGGCCCAGTAGAAGAGCAGCTCGGCCGCGGTGCTGGCAATCAGCACGCACCGCATAGCCCGGACGGGACCCCGCGGCTCCGCCCGCCCCGCGCCGCTTCCTGCTCCGCCGCGCGTGACCGCCGCGCCCACGCGCGCAGCGCCTCCGGTGGCCCGGCGCGGCCCTGCAGCGCGCACCCGGCAGTGGGGTGCCCCGCTCCGGTCGCGCTTCGATTCCTCTCTCGGCCCCAGCTCCGGTGCCGCCCCGCGGCGAACAGAAGAGGTGGACGCGGTGGGCAGCGCAGCTTTATTACCCCTCACGCTCCGTCGCGGTGCGTCCCGGCTGCTCCAGCCCGCACCCCCCCGCTCCCGCAGCCTGAGCCGCCGCCTCGCACGGCGCGGAGCTCCCCGTCGTCGCGGGCCTCATTAACTTAATTACCAACATTTACAGCCGTGGCCCCGCCCGCGCGGCTCCCCCCGTCCCACGGCGTCCGGGCCGCGCTCGCAGCGGCAGCAGAGGGAGCTGCTTCCATGCGCGCCGCGAGCTCCCCGCACGCGGGGCGGGCTCGGCCCCGACCCTCCCGGTGTAGCCCCGCAGCTTGGCCGTCAGTGCGCGGGGCGGAGCGGGCACGGGTGGGGGGAGAAGGTGCCGGGCCGGAAGGCGTCCGGGCAGCGGGGAGGAGGTGCGATGCGGTGCCCGCGCCGTGCTGCCGAGGAGCAGCGCGTCCCGGGGAGCGAGCGGTGGGTCCGTCGCGGGCCGCGGGCTATCGGTAGCGGCAGGCCAACGCGTTCACGTTCTTCACCACGTAGAAGCTCATGGTCAGCGGGGGGATGACCAGCGTGCGGCCTGCCCGCAGCGGCCGGGGCTTTAGCTCGGGGAGGGTCCCGTCGTCCACCATGGCCAGAGGCTGCCCGTTGAGCTGCACCGACCTGCGGGAGCAGAACAGGGTCAGGGGCGCGGCGCCAAGGACGGCGTGGTCCCCAGCGGGAACCCCGCGCTTACTTGGAGTGCAGCCCGTCTTTGCCATAGGGCTGCAGCAGGTACTGGTGGACGATCTTATCCCGCAGCGTCCCCGCCAGCTTGATTTTCTTCCGGGAGCGATGCAGGTTGATGATGTACAAGGTGATGGAGCCCCGCACATAGTTGTGGCTGCAAAGGGGAAAGCGGGGGCTGAGGGGGTGTGTTGGCATCTGCCCCGAGAACATCACGCCGGGAAAAGGGCCTGGGGTGTGTGTGCAGTCATCCGGGTTGGGCATCACCCTCCGCAGGGAGATGTCACTTCCCCATCGTGACAGCTTCCCAGCTTCCCTTACCCTCCTTGGCCAGGAGTGGCACTGCACGAGGGCATCCCTGCAGCTGGGGGCAACCCCCCCCCCCAGGACCTTGCAAGGAGGAGGCTGAGAACTGAGGAAGCTCAGTACGTGAGTGGCGTCTGCCCCCCACCACCCCGGGCAACCAACTGACAGCTCCAGACACTGATCCTCTGTCCCTGCTTAATCAGACAGCCCCAAACAAAGGCTATAAAGCACTTTGCACCTGTCAGTTACTGGACAAGGTTTCCTACCGAGCTGGAGGCATGTTGAAAGCATCTGGACTGTGTAAAGAAACAGCCTCTCCTCCTCCACAATAGCAACTTGTGTCTGCAGAGGAGGTGGCTGCCTCCCCCCCGCCCCCCACTGCTTGCTGGGGCTCTTTGAAAGACCTTATCAGTGAAACAATGAGCAGGCTGGGCTCCTGGGCAGGTAACCCGACCGACCGGGGGCCCCTCATGAAATCCACCCCCTTGATCTTTGCTGCCGGGGCTGTCCGGCCGCTGTCCCTGTTCCCAGGCGGGTGCTGCCCCATGGCCCCCAGCCTCCCTCACTGTGCATGGCTCACTTGTGGGAGCTGGTGCAGTGGGCGTAAATGCGGAGCTTGTCACGGATCACCCTGCCCGGCCGGGGCTTCCTCTGCAGACCGGCCACGTGGATGGCCAGCACCTTGGGTCCGATGAGCCGCTTGTACAGCAGGGACAGCCAGTAGTCCTGCAGGGCAGAGAGGACAGTCAGCAGCACCAGTCCAGGAGAGTCTGGGCTGCCTGGGTGAGAATATTCTATGCCAGATGTCTGCTTTGGGGTGAGCTTTTATTTTTTGGCATGGATCAAGCCAAAATGGTATAGCTGTTTCCAGGAAAGAGATTAAGGAAGGAGTACGTTGCTTTGCACACTAAGAAACATCAATATCCTCTAAAGGAGCTCAGGCCGTGCAGCTTGGTGGAGAACAGCATGGATGCTGTCTCACATCCCGTGGACCCACACACGGCCACGCTGCAGAGCCACGCACAGCCCACATGGGACAATGACACCATCCACCCCATTGCTGTGCAAGGCTGGAGCCCCTCGACCTATCCTATGCTCCCCACTCTGCTGATGGAACACTAGCTCTGGAGTTTGCCTGGGGTGCTCCACTCCCCAGGAGTATTTCTTCTAAAGCCACCTGTGGAGCTAAGTACCCAAGACCATAGCACAGGGAAGCCGAGTACTCGAGAAATAGGAAATGCTCAGCCCCTGCACACATGCGTTAATGATGCAGCCTTTTAATTACATCACCACATACTATTTTTTCCCACAGGGCATGGCCTCGCTTAGCACACAGGATGGGCCCCAGGCCCTGGGGAGGGAAGCGAGGCTGTGCACTGCCGGCGGCCACCGTCTGCAGGGCCCCCCGCTCATCCGCTGCAGAAGCTGGGAGGTGTGCGGTAAATGAAGCAGGGTTGTGGGAAGGGCATGTTCAGAGGGCCTCTCAGCAGGACCGGGCTCTGTCCCTCTGTCTGCAGTAGCTACTAGCCAAGAGGAATACCCATCTCGTTGGTGCCAGCAGTGCCACTCGGCCTGCCACAGGGACATCCAAGCCTGCTTCCCACTGGCTGGGTCAGCTTTGCCAGAGGGCTGGAGGAAAACCTCCTCCTGCCCTCCTCTTGCTGCTTCTGGCCAAGCCTGAAGATGGCCTGTTAGACAGTTCTTCCTGGCAGCACTGTGGGGTTTCTTGCTTTCTCTGAGCATTTCCACCAGCAAGATGCTGGCTTTGCTGGCAAGTTATGGGAGTGATAGATGCTACAGGACTCAAAGGGAGTCCTCAGGGAATTAGAGGCCACCCTTCAAGTTCCGTGTGCTGTTGGTGCTCCCCTAAAAGCTATGGCTTAGCAGAGCTCTCTGTGCTGTTGCTGCCAACCACCTTAGCAGAGATGCTTAGGGCAGTGTGGGGACCAACGTGTCCCTTCAGCATCTGCAGGAGGAGTGGAAGCACAGTGATTTTACCCTGCTTGGCAGGCAGGGTGAGCTCTGAAGCCTTTCAAGAAGGATGTGGAAGCACCAAAGAGAGTTCAAAGCTGGGCCAGAAAAATGACCCAGGGGCTGGAAAAGGAGCCTTTTGCTGCAGCCTGGAGGAACTCAAGCCATTCAGCTTGCTGCAGGGAAGCACTGAAGACAGCTGCAGCTTTTCGCGTCATCGCAAGCCTGCTTGCAGCAGCGGCCAAAATCATGTTCCTTGCAATAAATTACCAGGAGCCAGTGACACCGAGTATTTGGATGATGAATTGCACACGCACCCAGCATGACGAAAACAAAACCTCTGGGTGCGGGCACTTCCCAGGTTGCTGCAGGGCTGTGAGCCCCAACTAAAATCTCATCGGGGCTGCTGGGCACCTGCAGCTACAACTTGCTTTGTCTCCTGGTCGCTGACATGGGAAGATGGGTCTTCACAACCATGTCTGAAAGCAACAGGATGGCTTTTTTCCTAGCTGTGTCTGTCACATTTTCCACGTGTTCTCATGACCACTGCAGCAAAAAGCCACAGCCCAGAGCAGTGCACAGCTCAATCCAGCTCAGTCACAGCAGGATCAGGGCCTTGGAGCTGCCGAGGGCTCCTGTGGTGAGCCATTATACAGTCATAAGGCTAGAGGAGGAATAGCAGAAAGGAATCTGGTCTGCTATTAGTCCTTGGGGAACCGAGGGAGCTTTCTTGCTTTAATTACTTTGCAGACCCATTAAGGCTGCTGCTATACAGCCTTTGGTGGGGCTGCAGGCACCTGAGCAGAGCAGAGCAGGAGGTCCCTACCCGGGACGGTGGATTTACAGGCAGGAAGAGCCATGGTCCCATGTGAACTGATCTGTGGAGCTCAGCCCAACCACGTCTTCTGCGTGCCACAGGGCCAGCAGAGGCAGAGAGCTGGGAAAGCCCAGAGGGTCCCGCTTTATCTCCTCACACGTTTTAATTCATCGCAGGAGCTTTTTGAAGCTTAAGCTTTCGGAAAGGCAGCTGATTAGTCAGCCCTTCAGACAGCCCCGCTAACCACATCTCCTGCTGCCAGAGCTGCTACAAAGGGCTCGGGAGCATCTCCCCTACTCCCTCCTACAGGCAGCAAAGCTTCTTTACAGCCTTTCTGAGCCTGTCCAATTGCACACACAAGAAGAGGTTGCTGTAGCCAGGAAACCTGAGCTCCAGATTTTCTCTCTAAGCAGCAGGTAGATGGGGACTCAAGGTGCATCCACAGTGCCCAGCCTGGCAGACCCTGGAACTCTCCCATGCCATCCCTAAGGCATGCTCAGGTTTCAGCAGCCTGCTCCATTCCTGCACTGCAACCTGCATTTTGATAGCCTGAGCAACCGTTGCTGAAATAAGGGACCCGTTTTCCCATGTCTCCCAGGACAGAGGAGTTTTTATTTGTCTGCTGAGCCCTGTGGCTTGTTTTTGGCAAAAGCCTCTTCCAGTGACTTGGTTCTGCAGGCCTGGTGGGATGGAGAACCTCCACTTCCCATGGAACCTGTTCCAGCAGTTAAACATCCGCACTGTTAACAATCCTCATTTTCAGCTTGAATTTGTCTGGTGTCAGCTTCCAACCAGTGGTTCTTGCTCTTTCTTTTTCCACTAGATTAAAGGATCTTCAGCATCCAAGGCTCAGTCCCTGCGGAGGTCTGTGCATCCTGTTCAAGACGCGGCTGGTCGTTCCTCCAGCAGGGCTGGGCTGATGCAGTTCTTAACATCACCCGTGACCTTGTTGTGCTTCTTGGACAGTTCAAGGCTTTCTGACCCAAATCCCACACAAAGCTCTGGCAGCAGCAGCCCTCTGGGCAGCACAGATCTTGCATGGTGCAGCACCAGCACCAAGCCCTGCCTAGAGGTGGTTCTTGCACCCAGCAGTACTCTGCAGCTGCTGACGTCTCTGCCTGGGATTGCATTACTTTTGCTGTGCTGCTTCTCTTCCTTCCTGCTGTAACGGCTGAGCACATCGTCTCACCCCACTCTTTCACAGCTGTGGCTGCAATGCCTGCACTGTGTGCTTATGGGGACTTGTTTCAGCCTGGCTGCTGGCTGGCCCTGCGGGCAGAATATCTTCTCATGGTTAGGAAAAGGAAACAAAGTCATGTTTTTCAATGGCTGTCCGGTGAGTCCCAAAGTATGGTACGTGGCACGGCCAGGAGAGCTGCTCCATCCCAAATTACTTGCTAATATGTGTGAGCATGGCAGCTGGAGAGCCACAGCCTCACCCACCAGTGCCAGCAGCAATGCACTTGGGCTCAGCATCAGCTGCTTGTCCCAGATCTCTGGGTCTCCCCAGCAGCACAACCCTCAGAAGTTTGCTGAGCCATTGTGCACTGGCCCTGAGCAGGCGAGCTCCCTTCCCACGAGCAGAGCAGATGGAGCAGCAGTCAGAGGCCTTTTGTCATCACCTCTCCCTAACAGGGTCCAGGCAACGGAGGCGGCAGGAAGGGAGCAGAGCCACAGGATCAGGCAGGTTGGAAACCAAATACAATTTGTTTGCTGTTTTTCCTTCTTCTGTTACTTTGCACCATCACACTACTTCCTTCCGTTCTGCCGGTAGCTGTGTACCATGCTGAAGAGCACCTTGCTATCTCCATCACCCCTGCAGCTGGTGGCAGTGGGTGGCTGGGTGCACAACATGTGCATGGCATGGCTCCTCCATGCACGTGTCCCACAGCCCCAGCGGGTGGGAGCCTGAGCCGCAGGCAGCTCACAGCTTTGATGCCTTTCAAAGTCCAAGCATACGCACTTCAGAGACTTTTTTTTTATGGTGCGCAAAGAGGGAAAGGCCCCTTAACCCAATGTGACAGTGAGCAGAGTGCAAGTGCTTTAAATCTGTCTCCCGGTTTGCAGATAAAAGGAGTCTCAGAGCAGGCTCAGAGATAGAGTACAGCCGGGGTGCGGGGAGCAGGGGATGCTGCATCCCTCAGCACATGGCACAGCCATGGCTGGAGGAGAAGCAGAGCCCCTCAGAACTGCACTAGGCAGTTCCTATGCAGCTTTGGGTGCTCACATGGCCCAGAATTTCATCCCTCTTTTCATCAGCCAGAGCCCATGTACCACACAAGCCACTTTTGTGCATCCTCTCCGCTCCCTTCCTCTCCCCATCTGCAGGCGTCACTTGCGCGAGAGCCCACACTCCAGTGTGCAGGGCAGATGGGGGTGCCAGACACCCCTGCTGCAGATTTATTGTCACAAAGAACTTCTTCCATGTATGTGAGCTCCATTAGACCGGCTCCTTCTCCCCACCCTTCGTTGCTCCCCGCCTGGGGGCAATGCTTCCCGCTGCCACGTGGCCCCATTGGGCACCTGCAGTGGGGCAGGGATGGGCTCAGGTGAATGGATGCGGTTCCCAGCCCTGGATGGAGGTATTCCCTGCAGCACAGCACAAGGCAGGAGAGGCTTGGCTGGGGAGAAACTGGGACCTCCAGCTGTACGGAGCAGCGTGGCTGCCAAGGCGGCTCGGCTAACAAGTGCACAGGGGAACACAGACGTGCAGCCGGCAGGGAGCCCCACTCCCAACCCTGGCACCTTGGCCAGGACACACAGAAACTTTCCCATTGAGTTCCTCAGTGCCTGTGGGCTAAGCAAAGGAGGTGAAAAATCACTGGCGGCATCCAAGCGTCCGAGCGCAGCCCCACCAGGCGCAGCCCTCTGCACCGCCACGGTGCTTTCCCAAGGACGCCATCAATTCACACACAATATTACACTGTCTTTTCTTACCACAGCTGAGCAGGCAGCCTCTGCCATCGCTTCACCCTGTGATCCCTTAAAGCCTTTCTCACGCCCCCGTATGCTGTTTATTAAACTTAGATGCAGGAAGTTTTAGCACCTAATGCAGGAGAAGCACATCCCTCACAACCTTTAGGAGAAGGTCCAAGAGAAGCCACAGTTATCGGGAAACCTAAGTTTGGATTTCAGCTTTGGCTTTTTCATTGGGTTTGTGTTTCTCTCGCCCTCCCTAGAAGCATACTCAAATTTCTGCACATATAGGTGTAACCTCACAGCAGTTCCTTGTGCATTAAGGGAGCAGACATCAGTTCCAAGGATGGATAAAACAGAGGGGAGTTCTGTATGGATGAGCATTTCCAAAGTTTTGCATGCTCTAGCAGTCTGAAGAGATAGCTCAGACTTACCTGGGGGCCTCTGCAATGAAATGAACGTTTTGCACCATTCTGGACTGCTTCAGAGTGATATTAACCAGAGCAATGTATTATGTCTACTGCACGCCTAAAAGGAGCAGATAGCTCCTAAATGCCAGACGGGCTTTTCAAAGGCACTGCCCCATGAAGGGTGAATATCAGTGCTGCTTCTCCCCTTACTTCCTCTGCTCCCTGCTCCCACACATATACAGATGGGCTCAGATGCACGCAGACAGACTTACGGACAGGAGAAGCTCTGCCTGAAGGGCTTCTCAAGCGCATGCCACGCAGTCAAGCCCTGATTATTTTACAGCTGGCTGCCCCAATCGCTCAAGAAGAAAAAGCACTTCCATGATACCCAACCAAGTTCTCTCAGAAATAACTAGGCATTAAAACACTTGAGAGCAGCTGCATTAAGCTCAGCAGAAGCATTTATATTCCACTGGCTGAGCGCATCCGTGCCCAGTTCAGAGCACTCAATTTCTCCTGTTTTCTTCCCATTAGTTGCAAGAGAAGCCCATTTCTGCAATTCTGCCCCTGGGTGAAGGCTCAGATGTGACTTGAAGGCTCACAGCATGGCCCACAGCAACAAATATCACCCCATTGCACAGAGAGCTGTGCACTGACCTTTCTATTCTTGTACCCAACAATGTCTTCAGTGCACAGCCCTGGCTGTGCACATCCCCTGGCTCTGGGCAGACAGCATATGCCAGGTTTTACCAAGTTCCTTGTGCCACTCACTGCAGCATGCCACAAGGGAAGAACCAAAGGGAGCAGGACCAGCAGCAATCTGCCACACTCAGGCAGCAGCACAGCCTTCTCTCAACAGCCTCTGCCTCGTGCCCATCCCACCTGCGGAAAAGCCTTTGTGACGGCGGCCAGCAGGTGTGTTGGGTTTCACAGCATGGTGACCCCGCACAGGTCCATCCAGCCACTTTCATCCCCCTGATGGCTCCCACGGGAAAATAGCATCCTCCACACCACCGTGAGGGTCACAGCCTGGTCTCCACAGGCTTTTTTATGCTCACAGCTTCGAAGCCCCACACTAATTGGCACCTGCTCATGGCTCTTTTAAAGTGCAAGAGCAAAACTGGTGCTTGTGTGGCACTGAGACATGAGCAACAGATCAGCTCTGGAACTCCTTGGAGAGAGCAAGGAAGAGGCCATGAGGGGCATGGCGTCTAGTTTAGTGGGAAAATTATCTTTAAAACAGCAGCAATTTGAATATCTTCATTGTCTTTATCAGCCCAGGGCATATTCCCCAAACTGTCCTCTGGTGTTGCCCTGCAGAAACCCTGTAAATTCTTTCCTGGGGTGAGCAGAACACACAGCTGCTCTGCCAGCTTCTCCACTTATGGGTGGTAAGGGGGAGAGGTGGATTTGCTAGACAAAAAGGAAAATAGATCAGATGGAAAGGAAACCTACTACTTTTAAAGGGAATTTGCATAGTCTTTCTTTATTCTCATCCTATGTGTGGGAAGCCCCAGCCATCCAGGGGGTTTTGGAGAGCAAGGAATGATGCAGGACACCGAGAACCACCAGGTCTCAGCTGGAGATGGGACTGTGCCCCAACCTGGCCCTGCAATGCCCCCTATAGTCACTGGCATTGCCGCTGTGGCACTGGCCTCTGTGCCACACTTCCAAGCTCTGGGCACTGGAAGAATTTCCAGCCACAGCAGCAAAGCTCTCCCATCTGCCTCCAACATGCCGCACTTGACATTAACTAATGTCTCCTATTAACACTGAATGAAATGGATCTGGAAAAATTCATTTGCAAGCAGAGTTCAAACAGGCCACAAGAAAAGGTGGATTCTCAGCTGTGTCCTGGATATTTCTGTGGTGAAGCCAAGCATCTGCAAGAGGGGTCAGGGACAAAGGCAGCACATCATTCTGGGTGCAGGGAAGAGAAAAACCAGATCCCCCCTAAAACCTGGCTGGGAGAAGGGTGCATCTCTGTGATCGGCCCCAGGCAGACCTACCGGCAGGGGGTTGAAGTTCTGGTCCACCAGGTGGTTGTGGCCATGGTCAAGGAAGGAGTGCCGCACCACTACATCAATGCCTTGGCTGGCCAGCAAGCCCAGTGTGTTCAGCCACCTGTGTTGAGGAGACAAGGTTAGGCCACTGCAGGGACCCCAGCTTCTCCATACTCCCACCCACTGTGGTGTCACCAGTAAACAAAGCCAGCCCACGTGTCCTGGGCATGTTCCTATGGCTGCCCCCAAGGCAAGGAAAATCTTCCTTGATCCTTTGTGATCACAGTTATCTCTGAAGATTGCAACAGGATCTATGTGCTATTGAGCTGCACCATTGGACTAGCCCCAGGATCCAGCAATAGCTGTGGCTTCAAAGAAAGACAGAATATGGTTTCCAGACCTAGACCCTGTACTCTGAAGAGCTTCAGTTGCCCAGGAAGGGATTCAAGGAGTGACTGCATGCAAGGGTATGTGGCTGCAGAATGGGAAGAGGGTGGCAAGGCTGTGGAGTGCAAGCCCTGACCCCAGAGCTGGGGTGCACAGGGGAGCACAGAGCCTGTACAGGTGGCAGTGCCCTCATGCCAGGAGCAGGTGTCACTCACAGGAACCCGGCTGCATAGGAATCGGAGAGGTTGTTCATGCCTCCAGCTGAGGTAGCACCAACACCTTCCAGCCAGATCTTCTTGCCTGGTGTGTAAGTATTCACAACCTGTGCGGGAGATAACAAACATCAAATGCAGCGCCTCTCCCCAGGGCAGGTGCAATTTGCATGTCTCCAATGTGTAATGGCTGTGTTCAATATGGAGACTGTGGCGGGGGCATCCTGGCAGCTCGCAGTGGGAAGGGAAGTAGCTGCCACTGTGGGAGCATCATGGGACAGGGCAGCCACAGCTGAGCACCAAAGCACCAGGGCTCCAGATACACAGGCATCACACAATGAATCCTTTCCTCTCCAGCAATCTTGCTTCTCCAGGCCAGGCTATGAGCTCCTGCAGCCAGATGTCTGAAAACTCCACATCTCAAGAGCGCGCTGCGCAGCCTGACAGATCCTGCCCCATTAGTGAGGAGCACTGGAATGTGCTGGATGGACTGGGATCCCTCAAAGCTGTTAAATACGCCAGCTCTGGGCTGCCTCCCACTCACAGCCTGCAAGAGTCGACATCCCTGACTGAAGCCCCAGAGGTGTTGGCATCCTGCCTGTAATTATCTAAGCCCGCCACCTTCCCCAGTCAGAGAGGAAGCAATAAAACAGGGAAGTGGACAAGCCCAGCTGCTCTAATCAGCCCCGGCAGGATGCACGGACTCAAAGCCAAGCTGGAGGCTATTAGCACCCAGCACTGTGCTTTTGCTCAGCCACACTGGCATTCCCAGGAGAGCTCTTCCCACTCCCCAAACCCAACAGGGGGCAGCTCCTCACTGATGTGGGTCTGGCACTGAATGGGGACCAGGTCCCCCCAAGGCTGCAGCATGCCTCCACCTTTCTGCCCATGGCTTTCCTGGCAGTCCCATGACCTTCCCAAGCAGTGAGACGTGTATCACCAGTTTAGTGAAGAGCTGGGTGGGATCGTGCCCCATGCTTGTCCCTGTGTCCAACCCATGCTCCCTGCTTGGGTGGGCCACTCATGTATGGGGATGGTCCCCAGCTTGTGCTGGAGGATACAGCAAGCAGCTTCTATCCTCTGGTTTTGCTGTGCCGACATGTGTCCCCTTTCCTGGGTATTCTTTGAGTTGTGTGCTCATCCTACAGTTCTTGCAGGAATTACAGCAGCGATACATAGTGGTGACTGATACAGTACAAAAACCTTGACAAGACAGACAGATGGACACATCCTCTAAGTCCAAAACACTTCACTCTTAATAGGTGTTCATCCTTTGCTGTGGGATTGGCAACTGAGCTGCCCACAGCCCTGGTCCCTGCAGCAGCTGAGGCAGGGGACCCCTGAAGTCCCTGTTTCTTACACAGTGACTGCATCCTGGAGCTGTCCTGTGAGCGGTAGAGATGGAGTGGCTTGCTGCATGCCACGCTGTCCAGAGCAAATCACAGATCACCCTAGAATTGTAATAGACAGCTAGGGCTGGCCAGGTTGCTACCCCATCTCCTCCTCCATCACCAGCGTACCATCCCTCCAACCCACCCTGCAAGCACTGTGATGCTGCTCCAGCCCCACACCTTGAGCAGTGCCCTGCCCAGGCCCTGAGCTGCAGTACTGTGGGCACAGTGCCGTCTCACCCTTGCAGACTCTTTGCACTCACTTTCTGGATTTTCCTGATCTGGTCAGACAGTGTGTCTAGCAGGCGTGTTTTCAGGAAGTCGGTCACTTTGGCCACTCGGCCATCGATGTAGTAACTGCAAGGAAAACAAGATGACAAGAATGAAACCACTGGCATTAGTTCTGCCCCTGTCCGTGTCCTTGTGTCCCACTGCTGTCTCACACCAACAAGCCCTTTTCCCTCCAGGAGAGGATCTCTGCAGAGGCACTGTGTCCTCTCCTGCATCCCTCATCCTGCTCACATAAGAGTGCCTGCTGCCCTTGACATGGCACTGAGCATTTCCCATCCAGGGAATTCCTGCTCTCCATGTGCTCGCTTCAATGAAACATGGCTATAGTGCTGCCAATCAGAATCCGAATCATCTGCATCCAGGTGTGGGAGGAAGGCTTTGAAATGCCTGAGTGCTGGCTCCTGGTTCCAGGACATAAGGTGAAGCAATCCATCTTTGGGGTGCAAACATCCTGAATTGGAGTTTGTCCCAAACATCTTGTCCTGAAGGAGTGATAAGTGCTGGCACCCTTCACACAGCAGCCATAGGTGAGGCAATACAGAGGGGCAGGAGGTCTTAGGATGGGAGCACAAATCCCATAGCGTCTACATCTGTCCCCTTGGGTCTCTCCCGGGCATGCTAGGCTGCAGCACTGGGGGTTCTGAGAGATGCCCTACAACATTTGGCACTGGTGCTGGAAAAATGGCAGGGAAAGAGGCTTCCTCAGTACTTGAAACATGGAGATGTGGATAAGAAGAGTGCAACAGGGCTTTTTGGTAACACGTGGAATTGGAAGGATGCTGTTGCAGACATATGTACCAGGGATTGCATGCTCCACTTGTTGCCCTGGGGTGTGAAAAAAGGCAGATTCACCTTTCCAGCTCCTTTACAGGTGTGGTTTCTCTATGACAAGCATCTCTTCCAGAGCAAGGCCCCATTAGTGCTTGGCAGCCCATTGCTGAGAGCTGTTGTCTCTCTGAGATTGAGCCTAGCAGAGGAGAAAGGCAGCAGTGACGTCTCCTTGCAGGGATGCTGTTAGCAAAGTGAGCAGCCAGCAGCTGTGGGGCCTCCCCACATGGGTACAGAGGTGCACACGAGGGCAGGAGCCTCCCCAGAGGATGCTGCAGCTTGTATCAGCCTTGGCCAGGACACGCAGAACACGTGCAACATGCATGAACGCTCAGAGAGGATTTTAGCTTCTCGCTGCTCCAACTCACTGATCAGGTAACAGGGTAAGCGTGCTTGGAGCTGTGCAGGGCTGCGGGGGAAGGCGAGCAGCCAGCACTGCCTGGCCCAGAACAGAGACGAATTACAGACTCAAACTTGCAGATGCCCTGAACATGAAGGGTCTCCTCTGCAAATCCTCTCCCAGGTGTGAAGTTCCAACTTTGTCCCCCCAAAATCTCAGCATCATGCCAGTCAGACTCTGGATTCACTCCAACCCTTTGTAACGGGGAAATAGGAAGGAGGCATTTTGGCACACCTGTGCTGACAGTAAGGTGCTAAGGGCAAAACGTTCCTCAGGAAGGGGGACTTGGGAAGTGTTCGACATTGTTCAAATCAACCCTTATACAACACAGAACTGCTGGCTGCTGTGAGGACAGCGGGCCTGTGAGCAGCAGGCGGTGAGGGGGTTTACAGAGATTACTTTTTAAGACAAAATTACAAAGCAGCAGACTCTGGGGATGGCAGATGTTTGGATTTTAGTACAGCACTTAAGAACTGAACAGAAATGAGTTTTTAGACTGCTTTGGAAAAAAAAAAAAAACAACAAAAAACCAACCACCATCACCTGGGATGAAAACTGGCTGCAATGCCATAAAAGCAAAGTTGTATGAGGTGGGAGAAGATGGAGTTAAAGACCTCAGCCTATGGCAGAGGACAAGATCTCTGCTCTAACCAGAAGCAGCCCTGCAGCACAGCCACCACCAGGGTCACTTCACACCTGCATTAACAATCAGGAGAAACAGGGGATGGCATAGGGATGAATAAACCTGCTGCTTCGGTCTCAGGGCATTTTGCTGATAGCTCGTACCCCAGACAGCAAGGAGGAAGCACTGTGGCTTTGGGTATTTAAGCAGAGCCTGAAGGCAATTCCACGATTTCTCTATGACTGGTAGAGATCTATTCTCAGGCACCAAGAGGTACATTCAACACCCAAAAGTGGTTAAGAGGGAAAATGGCATCAGCTGCACAAGAACTGTGATCTGAGGCCAGAGGGATGGGCTGGAGCTTCCCCAGCCAGACTGAGATCTTTGGAGCTCTGGGACAAGCTGAGCAGCACCAACATGGGCTGGTGGGTTGGTGCTGGCTATGGTGTGGCACCAGGGTTGACCATAAAGTCCATGTGGGCACAGGGCACATGAGATCCCACAGCACAGGAGGCCACCTGACTTGACTGCTGCCCCAGGTGACTGCTGTCACCCCAGCACACCTCAGTCCTGTACCTGCGGGCTCATACTGCCTGTGTCACACTTCTCTGGAAAGATCCACAACTTGCTGCACGGGACCGTGAGCATCGCACTGAGTTTAATGAAGGCAGTGCACTGGCTCCTGGGCAGCTGGTTTCATTTACCTCCCTTTCATTTTAAAGAGGAACCTTTGCCCCTATTATCTGACCTCTTCTTCTGTTGCAGTTAATTACATTAAAGCCCACTTCCCAAAGCTCAGGAATTTCCGGATCTACTTTGTTGCCTGCTGCTATGGGGAGAGTCTGCTAGGAATTAGGGCACCAGCCTGCTGGGGACATGAATGGGACTGGCCTCACTGCCAGCACTGCACCAACTGCCACCAAATGGAGGCACCACTGCTGACACAGGCAGCCCTGTGCCCTGCCATTGTCAAGGCCAGAGAGATGTCATCCAAACTCAGCCCAGCAAAGCACTTTAAGAAGGATGCTATATGTGTCTGTGTGCATGGCACCCCCAGTTTGCCACATGGAATGAGTGACTTTCCATATTGGAAGGTAGTATCATATTCTCCAAAGACTTGAAGGGATAGATGCCCATGGCTTTGAAGATGCAAACATTTACTTGCCTTGCAAGTAAACGGATTTGTGAGTGGCAAAGACAGCCTTGCACAAGGATCTGCCCATTAAAACTTGGAGTTCTGCACAGCACTTCAGGTGGAAAACCAGCCATACAGTGACACGCAGGGAGGGGCCCAGCACATGGCCACAGGTTAGGGAGATGATGAATCTTCACAGTGTGCAGCACACCAAGCTTTGGAGCTGAGCCAAGAGATGCGGTTGTGGGAAGGGTTCTGAGCTGTGGAAACCCACATCCAAAGACTGAGGGGGTCTGCAGTAAGCTGAGCGTTCACTCATATCCAAACCATAAACTAAATTATGCAAGGAAAGCCAAAACTCTCGGAGCCACTGTCGGTCCTACTTGCCACACCCTCTGCTAGTGGAAATTCCCTGAACATTGCTGAGCCATTCACACATCCCTCTCCAGCAACACATTACTTCTGAAGAGGGAGGCACACATGCTGAGTTACATATGTAAGTGAAACCATACTAAGAAAGATCAGCAAGCCAGTTTATTTACACCCAGTGTCACTTCTCAGATGTATTTCAGAGAAGAAGGAACAGTTGTGCATTTTCACAGAGGATAGGGATCCCTGCAATGTATTCCCTTCTCAATTCCCCTTCTGGATAGAGTGCAACCTTTTCAAAGGAGTAACAGATTTGACAAATTTATAACCAATATCCCTGGAGAACGTCAGGGTTTGGAACAGAAAGGCTCACACTTGCAGTTTGACAGCAGTTTGGTTTCCTGCTAATAATTTTCTTCTTGGATACAAAGGAGCTTGTTTTGTTTTGTTTTGCTGTTTGGAGCAGAGGGATGAGACACTGTTTTGACATTCACTCATAAACAGTACAGAAGCCCAGGCTGGAGCTGTGGCTATTGTCAGTCCTTTCAAAAGCAGACGGGTGCGACCCTCCCAAGCTGGAAGCCCAGGCAGGGGGAGCAGCTGCTCCTTTACCTGAGTGGGAAGTGCTCAGCAAGTGGCATCCCAGCCACACTGCCCACATGCAGGGAGCTGTGCTCCCACCTGCCTGCAGCACCTAGTCCCAGAGGGAAGGGTCCCCAAGCCGCAGCTCCCTGCACAAAGGCTGGCTACTTCTTCCTGCAGTGGATCCAAGGGCTTGGCCCAGCCATCAAGCCCTGTTTCAGCAAGCAAATTCCTGGGCTAAGTAAATGCGATCAGCACATCGTGTAATCATGAAAAGCAAACTCCCAGCTGAGGCATAGATCATCATTGCACAGCGTGAGTCTGTAAGTAACACAAATCCCACTCCAAACGCTCTGCTACCCCACTGCCCTGCTTGCACTGAGCTGCTGCCTCAGGGAAGCCCCAGGAGCCAGGTAGCAGAGCAATATGGCAAGGCACATGGCTCCCCAGGAATGGGACCTGCTGGGTTCCAGCCGAGGCTGCTGCCATAAACCACTCTCAGATTCAGACAGTTGCTTCTGCAGGAGGCTCCCAGGTTAACACAGAGACACAGAATCCCTGGGCTCACTTGCAGGAAAACCTCATGTCTTAAAAACCACTGAGCTCTTTTTTAAGTGTAGGTCTCTAGGTTGGCTTTACAAGAGGAACTGTGATCTGAAGGAGGGGAACAAATGCCCCCATAACCTGGCCAGTACACTTCAAGTGCCAGGAGGGGACCAGCAGCGCTGACAGGTGATGGAATACTCTGAATGGGAGGGGATGAGATGGCACGTTCCACTCCAGCAAAGTAGCCTAAGCTCTCTTGAAGGCCCAGTGCTAAGCCCACGTTAAGGATGCAAGCTCAGCCAGGACCTGAGATCCCAACTCCTCTGCTCAAGGCAAATGCAGTCATTCGGGATGCAGGGAGGTCTCACTCTGCCTTCTGCTTCCAAAGGTGCACGCCATCACCCTAGCTTTGGGCCATGAGTAAATGTCATGGGGCTTGGTTTCCAGTGGGCAGGCATGCTTTTAGCCTTTGCCTCAGCTGCAAGCATCAGAGGTGAAATGTGCCCACTTGTTTGCTGCAGAAGGGGCAACGCCTCTTTTTCCTATTTAAAGGACAAGGACAGCAGAGGTAGCTCCTACTATTTGTCCCCTTCCACACCCAGCCAGCCCATTCATTTTGCTCCAGACACTGTCAGATCACTGCAATTAGTGTAGGAAAGCAGGAGGAATGGTGAATACCTACTGTTGCCAGGTAACAGCATCCACTGTGCTGCCAGCCACTTTCATGAACCTGCAGGAAACAGGAAGAAATCATGTAAGTCCAAACTTGTCACAGGTGTTCATAAGCAAGGGGAGATCCTAAAACAACTTACATCACAGGATACCAAAGACAGTCACTTTTGAACATTAGAATGTATGCAGGCAATAGGAACCATTGGTTTGGTCAAGAGAACACACTTTTGGTGTCTTTTGGTGACAAAGATCCAGGGACACAGGAGTGCACCAATATCCTTGCTACCCAAGGAAGGGAGCTGCATCTCCTGCAGCTCCAACTGCCCCCCATCTGGCCTGCAACCAAGGGTGGAAGAGGAAGGAGAAGGCTTGTGGACAGAGATGGGATGTTTGATCAGGCCAACTGGCAAAGGAGAAAGGAGCAGCCAGCAAGCTTTGCAAGCACACAAACCTCTAATCAGGTCTGAAAAAAAGAGCAGCAAACTTCAGCCTAAGTATAGCTCGGAAACAATCATTCTAACTTTAAATTAATGACGATAGTCAATTATAGACTGGGACGAAAGGGCATCTGGACCCTGTGAAGCATAAGAGGACACTGGCAAAGGCAGAGGTAATAAATCCCTGCGGACAGGAGGGAAGAGACACAATTAGAAATGGAAAAACAATAACGTGCTGTAATAGCACTGATGCGTTCCCGCTCCTGCTGCCCAGCAGTGCAGTGGCTGTCAGTTCCCAGGCTCGCTCTCCAGCTGCGCTTTGTGTCCCTATGATGGGCAGCAGAGCAGTGGCTTTGGGGCTGGCTCCTCCCTGGCCATACAGGGCAGCAGGACAGAGCAAGAAGCACACTGCACCATTCATGCAGGGCACCTGGCTCAATGGTGCTGCACATGCAGCCACAGCGGGCACCTGCTGAGGATGCTCCTCTGCAGAACTCACTGCTTGCACCGTGCCTGCAGTATCGCTGCCAGCACAGCCCAGTCTTTGTGCGGGGCCTGAATGCAAAACACCACAACCTCCAGCATCCCTGGAGTGACAGAAGCAGTGCTTCTGTCTGCTCTGTCTCCTTAGGAAACTAACAGACCTCTTAGTTTTCCTTTTCCATCCCCATGAGAGTGAAATACATTGACTAGTTCTACCCATTTTCAAGATTTTCTATTAAAGATGCATAACCACCTGATTTTGCTTTCGGTGTCTATTTCTATCTTTAAATTGAGATTTGTTGCAAGTTACAGATCAGAATTTCCTGTTAAATCTTCAAGTCTTGATAATGAAGCTGTGCATGGAGCACACTGGATAACTCGGGCTCTGGGAACCTGGATCAGATCAATACCCAACAAGTGATACTGCAAGAGCCAGAGATGAAAGCCTAGTGCAGGTGGAGACCCAGCGGTGCACAGGTACTCAAATATCCACAGCTTAGGAATGCAGATGTTATTAATCCCTTTATTCCTGTAGCACCTGTGCTGCTCAAACCCTGGATTTTGAGGCCAGTGAAGAACCATGCAGACCTGCAGTCCGACCAGCACTGGCACACGTCTGTCTGGGATTTCCTGGGCTGTGCGATGTGCACATGTGCAGCACCACGCAGGCAGAGCAAACCAGAGGCTTCCGGCATGGATCAGATCCCTGCACATGTGCCGTGCAGATGCTCCATGCTGGTGCAGTAAATCTGCCATTTCCTTACGCTGGGTTCTGGGAGCACGGCTGAACTCTGAGGTGTACATGCACTGAGTCACCCCTAGGAGCCGCGGGACAAGCTCAGCCTGCTTAGGGCAACATCCCATAATTCGGGTGGCAGCATCAGCCACTGCAACATCCCCGGCTGGGCTTCCACGTGGCAGAAACCTCTGCACATCCTCAGGATCTGATGGGGCAGAAGCTCTGGGTGGGAGAGAATACATCTCCTGTCTCAATTCGATCCCCACCAGTCATGGAGCACCCACTGCAACCTTATGCAAATTGCTCCCATGGCTAATTAGCTTCCAAGTACGTTATTTCTCATCTGAATGTGTCTATCTTCAGCTTCCAGCCACTGGAACTTCCTAGTCTTATTCCTGATACATTAAATAGCCATCTGCATTTGGAAACCTCTTTCCCATGAAGGTAATTGCCGATTGTCAGCCTTGAAATAAAAAGTAAAAAATAAATTAAGAAGCGATCTTGTAGCAAAGAACGCAGCTGCAGAAGGGAGACGAATGACCACCTCACAGCCTCCCAGTGGTTTAGCACTGTCTGACACCCAGACCTGGATTTCACAGCCATGGGTTGTTCCATCTGGTACACCCTGGAGAACTATGCAAGCCAACTGTGCCATGGCTTGGCTACCAGAAGAGTTGGCTCAGGAAAGCTGGGGCCATGGCCAGGCTGTGGAGGACTGCACGCTCCTATCTGTGCGGACTTTTCTGCCTCTCCACCCTTCTTACAAGTCAAACGGGGTCAGCATCCATCCTGTGGCTCCAGCTAGAGCAGCCTACTTCATCTCTGCTCACGTGGAAGGCACTGTATACCTCTGCACATCTCTGTAACGTTCCTGGTTCTGTTACATCTTTTCTGAGATGAAATGACTGAGATTGTAGATAGCGATCAGGATGAAGGCACACCATGTACCCATACAGCGCTATCATCTCATCTGCCTATTTTCTTACTCTCTTTGTTCTCCCTGTACAGGTGATGGTGATTTCGGCTTTCCAGCCATTCAGATCCGGTTTCAGTTAGAAAGATTGTCTTAACTCCTTCCTCCTGAAAGAGTAATAGATGGGCAGCTGCAAAATGCCTCATCGCATTCTTCACCTCCTGTTTCAATGTATTTATGAATGCATTTCAACGTATTTATGAATGCACATCCACAAGCTTAATGGTACATGAATTTGAGTTTATGCTGCAGTATCCTTCCCTCTGCATCATTAGTTACTTGTCTCGTGGCTTCATTTTTTTCCACAGAATTCTTGCTCTGGACCCATGCAGTATCCTGGTTCAACCCATGCCACCCCCACAGGGGATACAGCACTGAGATTTGGCTTTTGGGACCAGCAGACTCCATGGGATCGGGACACCGAGCCACCTTCTGCCACTCTTGATGCCAGCAGTCCTTGGGACCACCTGGGTAAAAGATTATTAGGTTTTGTACCGACGGCATGAGCCATAACATACGTTAGCATCCTAATAGCTTTCCCTCATGTTACTTTTCTTCCAGTGCTGAATATGTGATTCGGTGATGCATTGTCGTGTCTGATTCCTAATCTGCTGTTAAAATCTTTGTTAAATCTTTGTTAACTCCTTAAAATCCCACTTTTTTTTTTTACATTTTCTTTTCCTCCAGGCAAATTCTGAGCAGTCCTGGGATTCCTGTACCCACAGACGCAGTAGGTAGCTAAGGTGGCCTGCTCTCTGACAGCTCAGGCTGCATGAATAGTCTAATTAACACCTCATCAAACTCAACTGTGAGTCGTGTCTGGAGAAATTCCCTCTTGCACCTGCGCACTCACATTTCCCCATTCCCCATTTGTTGCCTCCTGTGCAGCAGGGATTGCAGAGCCCATCCTTGTGGCAGTGGTCTGCTCTGTGGGGCAGCCCCAGGTGGCACTCACGCTCTCTGTGCCGTTTCCCCGTGCAAAGTGCTTGCACCCCTGCAGTGAAGAGTGTGCTGTCATCACTGAGAAAGGCACAGCCTGATGCAGAGAACAAGGCACTGTTCATGCTGACACCTCCATCACTGCAGGACAAGGTTTACACATATGAATAAGTTCAGCGTGGTTGCTAGAAATAACAGTTCAAGAGTAGCCTTCAGTGTTTGGAACACAGGACATGCAACTGGGAATTGTGATTTTACATAATGCTTCGCACTGAGAAGCTTTTCTCCGAGCATCTCCCCACTCAGATAACTCAGGAGGCTTTCCCTGGAGAGTGCCTAATGTCAGCTTCTGCTTTCTTCTCCTGCTGAAAATCATTCCCTGCTCTCTCTGAGCTCTCCTTTCCTTCTTCAGCTCATTTCCATCATTTGTCTTACCAAAATTCACTTGTGCACTCTGTGCAATATGGACTTCTTTCCTTCCAGACTAAGCCAGCCGTCCTGCCTTCTGTGCTAGGCTGTCTCATCTCTCCTCTCCAGCCTTAATGGCCACACCAGAACCTACAATTTAGTATCTCTTCCAACCAGCCTGAATTCTGCCATTCATCACATTGTTTTAAATGAAAGCAAAATTTGTAGCTCTCATATATCAGAACTATGAACTGCATGCACTTGATCTGCTCCGCAGCCTTCATCCCCTGCGAGCACTGCTCAGGCCGCTCATGGTGCTCCAACAAGGTGGGCAAAGGGCTTGCCATTGAAAGCACCTCCCAAAATATCTCCTGCTTGCTGGCTTTTCTGGGGCTCACCTGGGATCCCCAGAGGCAAGCCTTGGCTGTGATGGTTGCAGGCACAGCCCATGGACTAGCACTGTGATGCTCCTGCAGAAGGCAGACAGCTCTCGGTAGCACAAACTGAGAGCACTGAAGAGACCTCAGGGAGCTGCTGGGAATAAAGCTCATGCTGTCAGGCAGCTTAGGCGCTGGGTTTTATTTGTTTGTCATTTTGCAACTCTGCTTCCAAAAACTACAAATGAACATTTAACTCATTTAATCCAACTCGTTCCTTATCTTTTAGCCTTGCCTGATAATACTATGGTCTTTATAGTGGCTCTTTCCCACAGAACTCCTGGCTGCAAGGCTGGAGGCATGGACTGCTCACCGTGAACTGCAGGCACTGGGTATGGGATGCAGGACACGAGGTTCAACCACAGGGGCAGGGATGGCAATGAAATAACAGTATGTATCTTAGAGGATAGACATGCCCCTTGCAGCTCTTTCTGATCAGCCTGGTGGTATGGAGAGCCCCCACCACTCTACATACCCAATTTCCTTTCGTTCAAATATGGATTTCCACCACTCTTCTCACAGCATTGTACACTACAGCCCCACTCCTGGGTCACCTATGAGCCAGCATGTGGCTCTGGAGCCAAGAGACCCCAACCTGCTCTGCCATCTCCTTCTCCAGGACTCTGCAGCAACATACAGAGGACAAACACAGCAGCAGGACTTCCCCTTGTCTGAGAGCTCCTTGGCTCCCATTCCTCTTGTTTCCCTTTCTCAGCTGCTGCCTGGTGCTAATAGAATTCCTGCTGCTCATGGCTACTACAGCACATTGCAGCTCCCTGAGCTGCTCTCACTGTGCTGAGTGAGCCTTGGGGCAGCAGTGCCCACCTGGCATCAGCATGGATGCAGCCGTGGTGCCCAGAAGGGGCTGCTCCCTGTCTGCCAGCAGTGTTAGGGATGCTGGCCTCACAGGTGGGTCAACCAGCTTTATGGGCTCTGTGTGCTGCTGCAGCAGAGCTGAGAATCTGGCCCTTGCTCCCTGCCTGCCTCACCGGGGACTCCATCAGTGTGCTGTTTATTGTTTCTGCCGGATCATTCATGCAGATGTTAATGAATGTGAGACCCAGCTTTGCTCCCAACAGAGTCCCTTCCACACCTCCCCCTGTCCAGCCCTCTGTGCTGGAGTTTCTGTTTACAGTCCTGCAGGGAGTTTCCCCTCTGCTGCATGGTCTTTGAGCCCCCATGGTCCCAATTCCTGCTGCCAGCAGGCTTCCACACCTCCTTGGTTCCTGTAGCTGGCCAATGTCACCTCCAGCTGTCCAAGTCCCTTGCTGTCACCATTCCTTCCCCAAGCTCCTCTCTTCAGCTTCCCCAAACTCCAGACCTGCTGGTTCTCCTGTCCATTAGTTTAAGAATACACCAGCAGACCTACCTCAGCATCACTGTCCATTCCTTAGTACCATTTTTACCTAAAGATATGAAAAAGAAACCAAGAAACTAAAGCCAGAGGGTCAGTATAATCAATGGAAGTCACAGGGGTGTGACCGTGGGATGTATTGGTGGAACAGCATCACAGCACTGAATGGTGCCAGGTACAGTGTGACTGGCAAAGCCCTCCTCAAGGGACAGCAGGAAGGGAGGAAAGGGCATTTCCCAGAGAGGTCATGAACTCCGCTGGTGAAAGGTATCTGAATCTCTGTGCCACATGGAGAAAAACTGTTTGTGTAACTTGGTCAGAATCAATGTGAGCAATCATAAGCAAAAATGCTTTGACAATGGCTCTGTGCCATACATTATCCTCTGTGCTGTAAAGCTTGTCCAGGCCAGGATGGAGCAGTGGTGAAGAAGGGCACGGATGGCCAAAGCACAAGCAGATGCAGCTACTTAATAGGAAGAGCAAAGTGATGCCAGGACCCACCTCCTTCCCCCAAAACCTGCAACTGTGCAGCAGCCTCTAACTGCATCCCTGCATTCCAGCAGGGAGAGCACCTCAGTCTTCTAGCTACTGGGAAACACTGGAAGTGCCTGGGGAGTGGCAGTTGGCACAGCCCAAACAAAAGAGCATCACTTACCCTTCCAAGAGAGCCATGACATTCTTCCTGGGTCTCCCAATGTTCGGCCCATAGAGGTTTGCTCTGGAATAGGTGCGGATGAGCTGCAGCAGGCTCCTCAGCTGGATGTAGTCCTTTCCCAGCTGGCTGCCATTCACTGAGCGGCCAATCAAGGTCCGGTAGTTATTGGGCTCTGGGAAAATAAGAACAGATGGGCAAGGCTGTCACACAGCTCCTCAGATCAGTCAGCAGCACAGAGCTGCTGAGCAGTGGATGTGGGCTGTGACCACTCTCCTTTTCCAGTTGTACAGAGGCTGTGGGGCTTCTCCTCCAGAGCGAACCCCTTTGGCTATGGGCTGGGTGGAGACCTGCACCTTGCATTACCCTCCTGTGTCCAGGGGGTGCCCGCTTCCCCTGGCACTGGAGCTGCTGTTCAGGTCCATGCAGCTGCTGCTCTGCCCACCCCAGGACCAGCTATGCCACCCCACAGCAGGAGCCATCAAATCCCTCTGAACATACATCCATAGTGTCCTGGGACTCACAGACATACTCTTCCTAAAGAGAACATCTCTCAGCATTCCCAGGTCTCCCTGTTCCCACACTCACCATTGCCCAGCTCCCAGGAGATGTTGTATTTCTTGCTGGCACTGTACTTCAGCAGGCTGAGTGCATTGGAGCTATTCCAGGAGTTATTGGGATTTCGGCGCAGAGCATTCAGTGCAAAGATCAGGTGAAGGCCAGAGCAGTCAGCAAAGTTATAGAGTTTGTCTAGAGACCTGGCTGGGAAGAAACAAAACACAGCTTGTAATTCAAATGAAAGCCAGTTCCAGGGAGGTTCAAATGATCCTGCTGTCCATCAGATCTCAGCTCCTGTGTGGATGAACTGGGGTCAGGTGCCATCCCTGTGACATCTGTAACCACAGAAGCGCACCTGACCTTTGAAACTGGGATAGGATTCCAGGCATGGGCTAAATTCCTTCCAACATGGAACTTGGACACTCTCCACAGCTGTGTTGAAGCTAGGGACAGCATTACCAGAAACAAGAGGCTTTATAATGTCTCTTTTCATCTGCTCCTGGCAAGGAAATATCAGCCTCTCCTGAGCCCATCCCACCTGGCACTGCTTCTGGGGCAGTGCTGGGGAGGAGAGGAGCTGCAGAAAGAATCGCTGGCTCAGGGTCACCTCGTGCACATTATGTCAGCACCATGGGTATTGCTCTTGGGTCTTGGGGTCATCGTTGGCTCTGGGTCCTGCCCTTGTCCCCAGCCTTCCCAGAGTGCTGACAGCCATGAAACCCCAGGAATGGGGAGGCTGAGGGCAGGCTGGGGACTATGGGGCATTGAGTCCTGGAAACAGCTTGAGCAAGCAACCATGCAGCTTGGCAGCACTCACATGGTGTAAGGAGATGCAGCCACAGGAATGTGTCAAGAACAAACCATGCTTCACCTGACCAAACAATTGCACCATAGGTCTTATACCTTGATGATTTTTAAGGCTTTCGACATGATTGCATATCAAGTTCTCTCTGGCAAGCGAGGTGACTGTGACCTGGACTGGGCTGCAAGAGGAAATGCGCACATTGAAAACCGTTATTGGTAATCTGATGTTCAATGGAAGAAACCCAAAGGGTGTAGGCAGCCTGCCCTGAATCTTCTTACACTTTGCCAGTAAAGAAGAGCACAATCCATACATCAGAGCTGCTAGGGCACTAAGGTGATGCTGTGCACCTCCATGGCCAATGGAGCTGAAGGGGACAGCGAGGAGGCACAGCATGCGGCAGTGTTGTGCCACTACTGTGCCACACCACATGCAGGTGGCACGAGAAGCACTGCGATGTGTCCTGGTCCCTGAGAGCCACAGCAAACGTGGAGCAGCCCCTGAGGTCTGAGGAGAGTAAACTCATTTCTAATGCAGCACATTAGGAGGCTCACAGAACTCAGCTGAGTTGTTTATTAGATTGCAGCAAAGGCCTGGGAAGACGAAAGGAAAAATGTGGAAAAGAAATTGCTAATCCTCGTACAGCCTTTTTTTTTCTTTCTGTAATGCTTCTGGTTGTTTAAGTGAAAAGTAGCCGAGTTAGATTAACCTAATGCATTCATCCCACTGGCTCAGGCACATTAGCTGGTTTTCTGGATGCTTAGTGGATTAGAGACAGATACAGTTACTTAATACTCATTTACTTCAGACCCCCCGGCAAAAAGCTGTGCTTGAAATGACATTTCTGTGAAGGGGATAAGATAGACAACCCCATGACAACAGAGAGACAGCAGGAAGGTGTCACCTGCAGCTCCCCTGATAAAAATGAAATCTTTTCACCAGTGCAAAACAGCCGCAGTTCTTAAATGCTACAGGAGAGATTTTGTTTCTCTTTAGGAATCTCCTTAGAGGGATGGGAATTGATTTTCCATGCATCGACCGGAGGAAACAAGCTGCCTGTTCACCCCAGCACAGGCCCTGCCACTGTGAAATTCTATTTTCCCCACGACACTTACTCTGTTTCTGTGCGCCTGCATGCAGAGATGCCACGTGCATTTCGTGCTCTGCCACGACTTTCCAAGCTGGAAACCACCATGGGATGATGCAGAAGGGAACCACCAACCCTAACAGGAGACCCTAACAGACTTGATGCCCAGCTGGCACCAGCTGCCCACCCACTGTGCCCATCTGATGTCTCCATTGTAATCAGCATTGAGGTGGAAAGAACCCTGCCACGGGTCACTAAACCACAGCTCAAAGCATATTGTGAAGGCCCTGAGCAATGTCCAGCCCTTCATAAGTACAAACAGGGCCCAAAGAAATTTGCTATAAATATTTTACTGCCATGACTAGGGATGGCCACATTACTTCTGAATAATGAGAACATGAAGAATCGCAGTATTATTAACAGCTGGCTAAAACTCACTTTGAATTCTGGATAATTGCACCGTTTTTTCTTCATCGAACACAGAAAATCTTCCAGGAATTTAACCTTTCCCCAGCTAACAGATCATTAGGCAAGGCTTTCGCAGAGCTTTTCAATAGACAAAGCCATTGTCGTAGCAGAATGAATCTTAATAGAGCAGAACTGGATTTATACGATGCTCTCACTGCCCCTTTTCCCCCTCCACCCACTGCAGGCACACATACTCAGAGAGGGAATAAAGCAAATAAAAGAAACCCATATACATTAGCATAAGAAAAAGCAACAAAGCACCGACTTTAGGGTGTGTAGGTGCAAAAACCAAGGCAGAGGACCCAATTAGCTGCTATGATGGTGCACTGGAGCCTTCCTCTGGAAGCTCACACCCCACACCCGAGCACTAGGAGAATTTAAAGGCTGTTTGGGTCTTGTTGATTCTTTACATCCTTGCTTTTGGAGGCCTGGACACATCTAAAGGGTGATAAATAAACCATAAACCATACTACAAGGCATGGCCAGGTGCGGTGGGTGATGATCTGCTCACATTCCGGCTGCTTGCATGGATCTCTCACCCTGCACAGAGGGAGACAAAAGACTTCAGAATGCAGAGATGTGTCTGTGTGGCCACAAATGATGGTGGGACTCATGGGGCAAGTATGTCCTGTGGGATTGTTTCCTTTTTATACTGGGCTGAATTTTAACATTCTCTGAAAGATGGATGGCACTTAACTCAGCAGCCTGCCAACACAGAATCTGAGGCACATTAAGACATCTCTGGCAGTTTAAGATAATTGCAAAGAGTTTCCAGTCGTCATTACTGAGTTAAACGTTATACTAGAGACTTTATAGGGAACACAGCCTGAACTGCCATTTGGTTAGAGGGACAGCTCAACAGTCTTTGGGTTTGAAAGCCTTCCACATTTTTTATTCAGCTTCAGGAATCCTGCTTTGGCAGGGTGAGCCTGGAAACCCATGTGCACACTGAGCGGGAGCAGGAGCCGGGGTGGTGGGGCACAGCACAGCATGTGGGGGCAAATGCACAGCAGATGAAGCCTTCTGTTTCTAAAGCAAATAAATGCAGTTCTAGGAATAACGATTTCAGCTAATTGCAGGGATCGCTTGATTCAGCTTTGCCCATAAATTCTGCCTGCAGCATCCCTGGAGCTCCTCGTGCCAGGATTCTCTGCCCCTAGAGCATCCCACAGGAGATAGTAAAGGGAAGGGGTTGGAAAAGAGCTGACAAAGAGCAAACAGAAGGCCAAAGACAGCTCTGCAGGGAGGGGGCAGAAAGGGTGGAACAGAGTGTTCAGAGAGGAGATGAGTAAGGCGGCTGGGGAGGGCGATGAATGGAAAAAGAAAGGTATTCCCACAGCCAGAGGAACAAGTGGGCACATGGAAAATTCACAGACTGCCACCATTGTCAGCTGAATCCCATTTACACTGTCTCTTTCAGGCTGAACATCCTCAGAAAACCATGTGTGTGGCAAGGACTTGATGTTTTCTTAGCGAATAAATATGAATCAGAAGATACACAACAGGCGATCAGAATAACACCAGACCCAAGGGACAGGCTGGCAAAACTAGCCTGCAGTCTTCCCACGGCTCCTGTCCTCAGGCAGGACAGTCAGAACCCTCATCCACAATGTGCAGAGAGCAGCCTTCATCACCACCGATGAATCAGAAGCAAAGCAGCATCCCACTCTGCCCATATGCACCATAACTGGCCAAGGGAAGGCTTTCTATATAATTACCAAAGTTGGAAAAGACCTCCAATTCCATTCTGTGTGCTAAGCTGACCCTTCAAAGCTGCTGCTAAAAGCAAACTGTAAGGCTTTGGAGGCTACCAAGAAGCCTACACAGTTGCTGGAAAGTGCATTCTAATGATGACCATCCCAGCTGGGAAACTGTTTTGTTTTAATTCAGTCTTTTGAGACATTCTGCTAGGCAGTAAAACCACATTGTGTGAAGATGCTTAAGGATTTGAAAGCAAAATTGCCACCACTAGTTTTTGCTGGCCTCAGACCGATGGGCACTTCACCTGAAGTGCTCCCTCTGCCTCATCAAGATCCTGACTTCCACCAAAAGGATGGAGGTGCACAGTCCCATCCCATTGCTCTGCTATGGCACGCTGGAGGTCTGCTCTTAGCAACAAGAAGTGCTTTGGCAGAGCCCCACGGTGCTGTAGGAAGGGGATCTGCTTTAATCCCATCTGAAGAATACCTGAAAGTTGGAGGAACTGGCTTTAATACTGCCCGTCAGTGAAGAAATGCCGCGTTCCGTGTGTTAATGAGGAACTGGATTTCGCCTCCAGCTGGATGACAGATGGGGGATCTGGGGAGATTCCCCCCAGAGTACCGAGGAGGCCTTGTTCCAAGGGAATTGTCATCATCCCCGGTCTTTATGCAGCTCAACATTGACCCTCAATATTCATTCAAGTCTTTAACTTGATATTTTATTTCATTGCCAATCCAGAGGTGATTATGCCGACCACGTGAGCTAGGTTCAGCCTGTAGCTCTGCTGTACAGAAATAGCAGTCTGGGGGCTTGGTGTCAATCTCTCGCCAATAAGGAGCTTGGCTGACGGCCATGGATTGTGGGCTGAGTTCCCAGCTGGCATATAACTTGGAAGACAACCACGAGGTCTGGGTTCAATATCCAATTGCTAAGGAGTCTGGCTGACAGCCTCATTTTGTGGAATGAATCCCAAATTAATATAATGCTTTTGATACCAGACAAGGGGCATGGCCCGCTTCCAAATGCTGTAAGGGCTCAGATAAAAGCTGTAGGCATTGGGTTCAGCGTGTAAATGGTACCGAGGTCGGATAACAGTCAGGATTGGGATTAATCCTCAGATGGTGAGAAAAACGAGTGAACCCTGAGCTCTGCCTTCGAGCAAAAAGGAGCTCAAATGAGCAGAATAGCTCTGTTTTCCATCCTTGCATGGTAAAGAACTCACAGGACAGTAATGGTTTCGAGGAACAAGTGTAAATTGACATGAAGCTTCAGAAGAGGCATGGGATCTGGGTTCAATCTCAAAGTGCTGTAAAGCTGAGATAATGGCCAGAGGGGCAATTTCCAAGCCCTCTGTTCTAGCCTTATGCCTGGACAGGAACTGAGATCACATTACATCTAGGAAAGATGCTTTCTTCTGCTGCTTAACTTGGACTTTTAAAACACTTTCCCTTTTCAACCAGAATGAATCAGACACCATTTGAACTCTCAGAGATAAACAGAGGTGGTCAAGAAGGAGTTTGAACAGAGCAAGGGAAAATGAGGCTGTGATCACCACCTGCTCACATGCACATTGCTGGGCTTCAAACACGGACAAATTTGATGCCGTATCCTCTGCCTTAAAGAAACTGCAACCACAGATTGGAAGTAAAGCGTCCCAAAACAGCCTGTAAGAAAAGCAACTGCACCTTCCTAATAACCACGGGTGCAAAAGACAAATGCCACCAAAGCCATTCTGTGTCACTGAGCGCTCACAGCCCACAACAAAGCCACCTTCACCTACACAGGGAGCGAGCGAACACACCGGTGCTGGGAACGTAACTGCAGATACAACCCAGCTCTGCTGCCAGAACGTTTGCTGACAGAATGACTGTTTTATATGGCTATAAGAGCAGCTATAATCGCAGCTGTCTGAAAAGCAGCAAAATCTATGATGTGTGTTTCTAAATCCAATGACAGCTGGCAGTGCTGCGCTGCAATTCCTTCTTTTACACAGTTTAGCTAAAACACTTCTCCGCGGATCACCCCAATTTATCAACAAACAGCAGTTTCTGGAACAATTTAAAAGCATTCCCAAATAGGCAAGAAGTGGTCAGCTCTTCAGGCACTCAGCAATCTGCAAGCTCCCAGGCAGGAGGCAGCTGGGACGGACGGGAGGCAGATGGGGGAGAATAGGGCTGTAGATGGCACTGCCGATGGATAGGGCAACAGCAGAGAGTTACTCAGAGGGGAAAGCATGGCAGCTGAAATGTTTTAAAGCTATGCCAAGGTCCAGACATGAGCCATTTCTGCACTGCCAGGGTTTGGCGTGGACAAGACACAGGGTGTGCATTGTGCCTGTCCCCCACATCCCCACTGTAATGTGCACAGTTATTCCACGGTGCTATTATTGTTAGGCTGCATTTTTCTTTATAAATGCTTTTTCTTTTTCAACAATGCTAACGCTGCATCAAGAGGATGGGCGTTTTCAATGCTTTCTTGGAAAAAAAAAAAAAGAAAAGAAAAGAAAAAAGCAAGCTGTAGCATAGGCTGAGCACCATCCTGAGCACAAGCTGTGTGGCTAAACTGGAAGGGGAGTCATACAGGTACAACGTGTGTTTCTAACACCTTCATTTAATCCCAGCGCAAAGCTTAACCTGGTCAAGCTGTGCACCCAGACCACCTGCTCCTGTTCCCAACATTACTATCTTTCTTTGCTGCCTGATCCTCCGTCACGCGGCAGATGCACGGCTTCCTTTCTGAGTTGCCTTGCACAGGGACGCGAGCCAGACCCACCCTGCAGCACCCGCAGCGCCGTGCGCAAGCTCCCTGCAGCCCCACATTCATAAACCATGAGTCAAATCCCCCAAAAATACAAGACCTGGTTTGAGCAGAACTTTCCTTGCCTTCTCTTTGCTAAAATTGAGGGTGTATTGTAGGACATCCTTAAGCTTTTCTACTACCACAAGGGCTAGAAGTTGATACACAGCAAAGCGATCTCCTTTTTTCACTGGTTGTTTGCATTGGGCTCACATCCCCATAGGATGCATGGATGGCGTCCCCACGCATACTGAGGAGAAACCCAGAATGCAGAAAAACATCAGATTGTGGGTCCGGAGCACCGTCCCTCCTCCCTGGGAGGAAGAGGGAGCGACCAAAGCTCTGTGTGCACTTTGTAAACTGGGCATCTGGTATTTTTCAAAACTCTGAAACATTTTAACAGAAAACTGTCCTGAAGGAAAAAGAAAAACTACAAAAAGAAAAGAAAAACCCCCAAAAAAACCCACACACACCACCCCACCAAAAAAACAACGCATAAAACCGGAAATGTTTCAATCTGAAATCCTTAATTAAAACCACACTCTTTGGTACATAAAGGAGGAAGTTAAAAAAGAAATGTACTTTTGCACATTACAGACAGCATTATAATAAACACGAAGCACTGCCAAGAAAGAGGCATTTTCAAGGCTAAAGTAGATGCCTCCAGCTGCACTAAAATAATGTCAGAGGGCTTGTCCATATTACGAAGTGTCATTGCATTTGAACGCAACAGCGAACAACCAAGCTGGATGGATGGGGAGGACAGCAATTATTGGCGCGGCCGACAGCGCTGTGGCAAGGACCAGAACCCGCTGGGGTCTGTGAACTCCTCTGCCTTCCCACAGATCCCAGACCCTGGTCTTAATCTGTAAAATATTTGAAGGAACTGGCCGCGGCTCTTCCTGCTCCTCCGTTCCGCACGCGGCTGGGCTCGGCAGATACGGCTCAGCTGGAGGGACCCGTCTTGGCAGAGCTCTCCCGGTTGATCTCTGGGGAATCTCGTACCAGAGCATACAGGGTGGGGTCCGAACCCGACTTTTGAGGCATGAGCAGAAGGCCGGAAAACGCCGGTGTCAGAGCCTGACGGCTGCACGAGGCAGCCGGCAAGCACAAAAGTAGTGCAGAAGTCAAACTCAGCGCTTGGGCAGGATGGAATGGATTTCTCGTAAAAGTATCCACCACTGGCTTAAAGTCTGCTGCACTGAAAGCAGCCTGGCCCCATAAAAATGTCACAGATACTACTTAATGTCTGTGATCCAAATAAGCACCTGGCTTCCAATCCAGACTTGCCCATTTCGATCCCAGCAAGCAGGTCTTCCTATATGTACCACTGCCAGGTGGGATTTTATTCCTTCTGGGTGGCTCAACTTTAAGATCAAACTATATCTAAGTACATTTTCATTAAGCAGCATTTTTGTTTGCAGCTTCTCGGTATAGAATCATAGAATTGTTAAGGTTGGAAAAGACCACTAAAATCATCTAATCCATCAATCCATCCCCACCGTGCCCACTAACCACATCCCTCAGTGCCACATCTCCATCTTGAAAACCTCCAGGAATGGTGACTCCATCAGCTCTGCCAGTGCACAACCACTCTTTCTGACAAGGAATTTTTCCTACTATCCAACCAGAATGACTCTGGTGCAACTTAAGGCCATCACTTCTCATCCTACTGCTGTTTCCTGGAAGAAAATGCCGACTCTACTTCACCACAGCCTCCTTTCAGAGAGTTGTAGAGAGCAAGATGGTCTTCCCTGAGCCTCTTCTCCAAACACAACAATCCCATTCCCTCAGCCATTCCCCATGAACCTCGTGCTCCAGACCCTTCCCAGATTAGAGGTCCTTCTCCAGACATACTCATGTGCCTCAGTGTCTTTCTTATGTCAGAACTGAACACAGCACTCATACCTTCACAGCTTCCAAACTCTCAACCAACCTGTAGTTATTTGCTGTCCTAACCAAGTCATGATAACAAACCACAGCTGTGTGCGATTCTTGGTGTCTCATGAGACAATATTGATGTTCAGTATCAAGGGAGGCAAAGAGAGGATGATGCAGAAAGCAGTGAGGAAGGAGGGGGCACCAGGGTGATGTCTCAAACCCAGCAAGAAGCTAAACCTGAAGGGAACCCCCTGCAAAAGTTGCTGGGTGCCCTCTAACAGAGGGCTTTGAGTAAGGGATATTGGAAGAGAAAAACTCAGAGAGAGAATAAAAGAGTAGGGATATACTGTGACCAAAGGTCTATCTAAAAGTGCCAGAAGAATGAAGAATAACCAAAAAGACTTTAAAGCCCTCATATAAGCCAACAACATTTACTTTCACACATGCTTCATGGGAAGACGTTGGAGGGGAATACTGATATGAAAAGATATAATTTGCTGGGGAACAGGAAATAGGAAGGCTGTTTTTGTACAAGGAATAATTTGGGCTTCAAAAAGAGATAAGAAACAGACTCTTTGCATGTTACCAGGAAGAGAGAGAGAGACAAGAAGTGTTCTGCTAACCAGAAATGAGGCATGGACAACAGCTTTTTGACCATCTGACTAAAGGAGACAAATAACTGGAGTTCATAGGAACAGGTCATTTTAATTACCCTGGCATCTGCTAAAGTTTCAGCCATGCCAAGCTGCTGGAACGCAAGGGGAAAAGCTGCTCTGGAGATGGGGGAGAGGAGCAGGGGACGGCATTTTTCTTACTTGGTTATTCTTGATATAGAATGTTGTTTAATAGTCCAAAGCTGGAAGCAAATTGGAGTGAAAGTGGTTACAAAACCATAAAGCTCAGCAATTTAAGACTGTGAAGGAACAATAAAAACGGATTAAAGATAATGTATTTCAAAAAACTCAAATTTGAACAAATTCAGGGCACAGGTCAAGAGGATCTCTGGGGAAGGGAGTTTAAGACAGCATTTCCCAACTAGTGAGACGTGGAGAGGCAACAGCTGTGCTCTGGGTCCAGGGAAGAGAGCAGTAAGAGAGAAGCAAGAAAACACCCTGGAAGTACAAATAAGAGGAAGAAACAGGAAAATATCTACCCATAACTCAATGCAAAACAGTGAGCAACGTATTGACATATGACAGCTCTTTGCTTTATTTTTCATAGGGATAATTAACTGTGACATGGTTGTTAATCACAATAACTCTAAGTGTGAAACAGAAGCAGATTTGAAGAGGAAAGGAACAGATGAATTATGATTTAGGAAACCTAAACCACAAGGCACTCAGTTATCACTATAACGTCTGTGTGAAATCACTTTGCCAAATACAGACGTTTTGTATTTAGTCAATACATACTGTTTTCTGCACATTCACTGAGAATTTTGCTTCCATAGGCATTCCCTCCTGCAGTAACGCTGCCCTGTTTAGCCCTTTGCTCACACGGCTTTGCCCCTGCTACACCTGAGCTTTACTGACTGCTTTACTCCTCTGGACACAGCTACAGTTGCCACACCAGTTGCCAGCATTTCAGGGGTAATGCATCTCTTCCAGCTTTACAGCAATGGAGATGCCCTCTGAACTGCTTTCCCTCATCATTTTATGGTGAAGATCAAGCAGGGCTCCTTGTGAAGCAAGAACCCACAGTGGCTGGGTGAATGAACTCCATAGGGGCTCTACGTCTTCCTGTCTGCTGGGAGAACAGCCAAAGCCACCAGCCCTACAGATACATGGCCTTGGATGGAATAGGTGCTACGCTTTCACAACAGTTCCCCTGCAGCCACTGCTGCCAGCACAACTCCTCCGCATCAGTTAGTGCTGTGGAGATGGAGGGGTGCTTGAGCAGCCTGCCAGGACGGTAGCTCCAAAGCCCATCCATCCATTGGATAAACCTCATGGCTAGAGATATCCGTTAGAAACATGGAGCCATGTAGGAAAAGCAGGCAGATGGAGCGTAGCTCACGCGCGGCGTGCAGGACTCAGCTAAACACACAGCAAAGGCTCCGCCGTGAGTTACAGCAGTCAATGAATGGATTTAGATGCCAGAACTTACGTTAGCTCTTTTCCAGAGAGACCCTCTGTGTGTTTCTTGCTACATATGTGCCCAACTGCCGAGCGACCTACAGCACTCTTGTACTACCGCAACACAAATCCTCCGACTGAAAATACATCATATTCTGGAGCTAAAGAGTCATATTAAAATCGAGTAGATGAGGTGCTGGATTAAGCTAATGGTATCATTGGCTTGCCTTCTGGGAAAGGGATCTGAGATTTTCGCAATGTACTTGTCAGATTTTAAACTTTCTCCACTAAACAAATAACCACCGTTAAGCCTCTGAAAGGGACTTTGCCCCCAGCCAGAGGAGATGGCCCTCAGAGGCAATTCCTTGGGATAAAGGCTGATCTAAAGAAGCACATTTTCTCAGGGTTTAACTGAGAGTACCTCGCTGGTTAAGTAAACCGTTATCTTTCTGGATACGGCATAATCTCCATTGAAAAATAAGTGGATGGAAAATAATAAAATCAGCTTATTAAAATAAATTCCCCAAAATTGCGTGCCAGTCTTTAATTAAATAATTCCACCTGAGAAGCCCATCCTTTCAAATCATGCATGGGATCTGCGCACTGGCTCCCACCTTGCCTAAATGGGAACCATGTGGATGGCATTAGGAGAGGGAAGTGCACGGAAAGGTGAGCCCAGCGAAAGGAGAAGAACACTCAGTGGCATGCTGGGGAAGATTAAAGGATGACAAAAAAAAGAGGAGAGCTGAAACTTTCTGACAGCAGAGAATGGGCAAGTATCTGTACATGAGAAAGGCCACAAGCTTGTTCTGAGTGGAAAGAAAGGTGATAGAAGTTGGAAGACTAGGGCTTGTCCTTGGAGGAAATGCTTCAAAAACATGCATTTTCCAGCTAAGCAACAACCTTATTCCGTTTTTGCTGTGGATGTTGGAAGCCTGATCCTGCAAAATGGGGCTATCTGTGCATTACTGTACATCTCATAAGCATTACACTTTCAGAACTGGAGCATATATTTATCCTCACAGTGCTCAGAACAACAGATTCTCACTTGGATTTCAGGGCATCTCCTCAAGCCCTCAGTCTGCAAATTTGGCATAAGGAATTCCCATTTAAACAGAGATTATCAGATAAAACTGTAAACCTCAAAGCAGGTTGTAATCACCGGCCTGGGCTTTGACATGCTCTTGTACTACTAGATCAGCACCAAGGGGACAAACCAAGCAGGAAGACTGAAACCAGGAGGCAAGGCCAGGCACCAAGATCATCTCCTGGGTAGAAACCCAATGGAACTGAGAGGGTCCCGAGGGTGATGACATCCACCCCCCTCCTCCCAGCAGCACTGAGCCCCAGGCCACCAATGGAACCTGGTGGCGAAGGGCTGCTCAGCAGTTCAGCAGCTTTGGGCACAAACACTGATGACAATTCAGTGTCTGCAGTGACTTTGGGAGAAACAGAATATTTTGTGTGCACATGCACACAGTTCAGCATTTGTCAGAAGAGAAGGAGACACTGGGGAGGGGAGATTTATCAATCTGGTGCTTCAGGCTCTTGTCAGCCATAGCTGGCACTCCAACATACACAAGGCCTGGTGCAACAAGGACAACATGAGCACGTAACTATCAGAGGGGCTGGAAATCCTTGTTAGCTTTCTGATGGCCCTTCACCCAAGTGCAATCTAATTGCAAAAGGTATGAGCAGAAGGGAAACAGAGTCCCTGCAGAGCCCTGAAGGAGCTCTGACGGTGCTGTTGACAGCCATGCTGCAGGAGGGCATTGGCTGGGGCACAGCACTGAGCTGGTTTCTAATCAGTGCATTTACTGCATATCCCATCCCTTGGTGCAAGAAGCTCTGCAAGTCCTATCAGTGATAATTTCCCACTTCTTGAAGGATGGTGATCTGCAAAATTTCCTTAGCCTCAAATGGCTCTTTCCCAAGGACAGACTCGCTAGGAGGTGTAAGCTATTGGCAGCTCAAGGGCCCAGAGGAGCTGTTGACCGTGTTTAGGCCACAATCCAGAGGACTTGATTTCATCCAGCATAAGTGGAACTGTTTTATTTATTCTAGTGGTCTGATGGCAAGGGAGGAGTGCTCCCTGGCTGCCCGCAGCAGCCACAGCCCTGTTCCAGACACAGGACTCAGCACAACCCCATTCTACACAGCAGCGCTTTCATGGGCCAAGTGCCCGTCCTCACGTGCCACTCGGAGAAGAAACTTAGTCAAATCCATGCTGCTTCCTCAATCCCTTTTCCTGCCTTCAGGAGCATTTGCTCCTCTCTCAGACTTCACTGACTGGCCCTATCAGACGAGCACCTGTGCTTGCTCAAGAATAACAGCTCCATGTCACGCTAGAAGGCTGTTTGAGCCCTCATCCACCTCCACAATGGCTGAGAGAAGAGCATGAGAGGGGCAAGTGCACTGTGATAGACCCCAGCCTCCAGCAAGAAGTGGTGTGGGGACATCCTGGGCCAGAGATACTGCCTGGATATTTATGAAATCATTCATAGATTACCCTCTCAATGCCTTGTCCCAGCAACTTCTGAGTTCCTGTAAGATTTTAGCTACCCTGTGTCTTAAATCTGGTGTTGTGAAGACTCTTTCTTGGAATGGCCATGGTGACTTTCATGGGCTTCACTAGGACAGAAAATGGGAAGCACTTTCCATGTCCCCATGAAGGGTCATCTTTGTTAGAAGAAATAGGGGTTCAAGAAGCAATAAGTAGATAGAGAAAACAAGAGTAGAAGAGGCACCCATCATGGAGACACAACGGCCTGCTGGCAGCTCTACCACCAAGGTGCAGGGCAGAGCACTGACCTGGTCCAGCTGTGGGTGCAACACTGAGCATTACACAGCAAATAAACTTTAAACATTACTTCCCAAATAAAGACAAGAGCAACAGCCAGGAAGCAACAGAAGCCCCAGTGTTCCACGTGCAACACAAGTGTGACAAAACTCAACTTGGAGTAACCTACTGTCCCATCTAAGGTCTGAGAGCAAGATGTCCTAGTTTGCACAACACAGCGAGTGTGCTGAGTGCTCAGCAAAAATTCACGCCAAATTATAAATAAAGATCCAAGAAGGCTTGACACAAATACTGAGGCAATGACTAGAGAAATGACTTATGAAGTGCACAGTGAATGCCTGCAGGGCTGACCAAATGGAGAAGAAGCTTTTAAGAACTGCAGCAGCTTTCCAGAAGAACAGAATCTGAAGAGTGCCAATTTGTGTCAAAGATTTTCCATCTGCACATAAATAAATAAGGAAGATGGAAGCAGACGAGGAGAAGCTTGTGTTGTCCATCACAGAGCCCTATGTGGGTGTAGCTTCTCCACTGCAAAGCTGTGCTAGACTCCAGCAAGACTGAAGTGTTGCAGATGGCCTGCAGTAGACAACTGCATGGAGCTGAGTTATGTGCTCGAAGTCTGATCCTGCCTCCAAAATTAATACCACATTCTGAATGACTTTCTGGACCCTCACGGCATTCACCTGCCAGAGAAATGGGAGAGGGATGGAGCGATGAGAGCAAAAAAATGAGAAGAGACAACACAAGACAATAAGTGGAGGGCACAAAGAGTACATCCATCAGCCACGCCATGATGTCTCAGCTCCATTAACTCCCACTGCTGCTAACCACAGCTCCTTAGCACCCGCAGGGTGGTCAGCACACCCACAGCAGGAATAGAGAGATGGCAGCTAGGAGGGGGGCAAAGGAAGGCTGGAGAGCACAGGAGGGAAAAAACATTTGGGGGTTTATTTTTCACACAGAATTCACAACATTCCTCGGAAAATTTAATTTTGTTGTCCTGTTCTTGTTTGCTAACCAGAACCAATTTAATTTTAAAACAACACGCAGAGCCAACGGGGGGAAAACATTTTGCAATGGCTCTTCGCTCCCAGTTGGAACAGGCAGAGCAGCTTAACTCGTTCTGCTCCTGCAGCCACCGCGGCAGCCGGACCACGGGCCCACCAGCACGGGAGGGAATCAGGAATCCATGATGTGGGGACAAAACGGTTTGTTGCCACATTTAAAGAGCAGAGAGCTCCTACACCTCTTCTGCTACCAAGAACGTGTGTGTTGCTCATACCAGCGTGCGAGTCTTCTGTGGTTTCATGTCTTCTTGTGACAGTTTGGTAAACAAGCTGATAAAATCAAGCACTTCTCAAAGGCAAGGTTAACACACTCACGTGCAACCTGGCTTGTCAGGGAACACCAGAACGCCAAACACATCGCTTCTGCTTACCATCTGCGTGAGCTTATTCAGACTAAAATAACAAAGTGTGTTTCCTGATCTCCGTCAACATAAATAGAGCCATTAAGCTGCAAGAGTGTTTACATTCTGAGAAATAGTCATTGCATTCATCCTGATTGCTCTCCATCCCACAGCTCCACTGCAGCCCCACACCACGGTGCCAGCCCTACCAACCTCCAGTCAACGTCTGGGCCTCAAAGCCAATGCGAAACCTCTCATAAATATTATATGTTACCATCCAAATTTGGCTGTATGACTAAAAACAAGGAGGCACTTGAAGGATCCAGCTCTACTCATTGGAATAGCTGGCAGGCAGAAGTAGGAACGTTCACATTTTTAAATGGAGCTCTTCTGGTAGGTAGAACTGTAAATATTAGAGCAGTCCTGGAGCTTCCCAGCAGCATACTTACAATAGCCCTGCCCTCAGTGTCGCACGTACCCCGACATTCCAACACAAGCACGTACAAGTGGCACAGCATCCAGCCCAGAGGATGTGCATCCTGGAAGGAAGGGCACCATACCACCTGGAAGTTTCTGCATCTTTGCACATCAGGACCAGATGCCATCCTTTTTGGGGCTGGGTTGGACTAAATGGTCTGAATGGCCTTTTCCAGTCTTAATAGTTTTACAAATCTATGAATCTGCTCACTGAGAAGGGCTGGGAATAACATCCCCCATCCCTCACATGGGTCCCAAGGACATGTCTCCAAGCCCCCTCTGCACGTGTGGCACCGCACACCCATCCCCACTGCTCGCCTCCCCGCAGGTGCTCCTCTAATTGCTGAGCCCATTGTTTGCTCTTGGCCTAGCTTCACCTGCAGAATTTTCGAAGAATGAGAATTCCACATTTGGAAATAATAACAAAAGGATAAAACTGGGCAAATAATCGTGCAGGCCAGGTCACACATTCCCGTTTTATTAGACTCAAACCTTCCTGAAAGAATTTTCCTGAATCTGCGTGTACTAGCTAAGCGCAAATACTTTCTAAAGGACATTCTGTTTCACAAAATGGAGGGGCTCCATCGCTGCAAGAGTTACATCATAAATTATCCATTACAAGTTCGGCAAGCTCTGTCTTTGTGCTGTGTAGCATAGCAGCCCTGGACGTGCCCTCTCTTCCCCGCTTGGCAAGCCAACCCTGCAGTTTCATGGTCCCATCAACTATGTTCCCTATCACAAGGCCAGAAAACTCTGTATCGCTGCTCTTCACAGCTTTCGTCTCTGTATCAGTCCCAACTGAAGGTTTCCCTTCCCTCCTTTCTCTACGGCTCTCTCTGCCAAGAATTAACTCTGGAGCATTGTGGACACATTATGAAAAGCAAGGTGGGAGATCGAGCCACTATCACATCCCCTCTGCGCCAACCAGGATGGCACTGCTCAGCATAGCTTTGTGCCCAGCAGAAAGCCCACACAACATGAAGATGGGTAAGAAAAGCAAGTACAAAAGCATTCCCTTCAGCTGCTGATATTCTGCCAACCACGTCATACGCAACCATTTAACAACAGGGCTCGTGAAAAACAGCACATGAATCGGCGTTTCTACCTTGTGTTTCAAGGCACCCAAGCTATGCCAGTTCTATTTTCAAGAGTAAAATAATTGTGTTTTCTAGTTTGTACGTGAGCAATGGCAAGATGGGACCGTGCACACTCTGGGAATGCCACCACCCTCATCCACGTGTCCAAGGGAAACCTCCAGAGCTCTCCTTATACGCCAGGAGCAGCTCTGGTTCCAGCGCTATGCACCCGCTGGGAGGGAAGCTTTCATCACAGCCTGTAATTAAGGGGAAATGTTAATGTTACATGTTAATAGCTTGGAACATGTGTTGTCCTGGGAGCTCAGAGAATTTAAAAAATGCAAGTATTTTGATAAAGCTGATCAGCTTACATACCAGCCATAATTCCAAATAAATCAGGAAGGATTGACTCTTTCATGCCATAGAAATAGAAAGCGCCTCAGCACATCTCAGGTACACTGCAGGCAGGCACAGCACCCAGCACCTGGCATCTGTCCCTCTGCACCCAGTTAAAGAATTGCATAACACTTTGCATAATTCACCCTAAATATCCACATAACCCTACAGATTTGTTTTGGGGAAGGATGGGGGGGGTGGTGGTGGGAATGTTGGGTAAAAGGATGCCTGCGGCCTGACTGTATTTTAATCGCGTCCAGCCCTCCTTGCTTGAGGTGTGTGTATCAAATGTCTGTCCAAACAGGAAGGACGCACACACGGGATGCTCAGAACAGCCAGAGCTCACGCACTTGAGAGGGAACACATTTCTCAGTGTGCGTGGGTTGGCTCTGAGTGTCAGGAAGTGCATGGGGAGCAATGCCCAGCCACAGGGCAATTCCTTCTCCAGGACACATCAAGGCAAACCAGGATGGAGTTACTGGGGAAGGGGTGTTTTGGGGCCACCCCCTGCCTGGTGCTGGGCTCTGCTCAGCCCAGCTGCAGTCCCAATCCGTTCTCAAGTGCGTGGCAATGCTTCACTGTCAAAAAGACGGTGCTAGCCAGAACTGTTACCACATTATTCAGCATTAAGAAACATTTTCCACTTAAGAACAGACAAGTTTCAAGCCAGTGCAAAAGCACCCTTTCAATCAGTGGTAACAATGGCATCATTCAGCTCTGCTGATGCTCCAGCCGAGATCTTCTGCCTGTACGGTTTTAATAAAAGCAGCCAAATAATGCAGGGAAGGGATCTCTCTAAAGCCCTATGGAGGGTCTGCGTACTCTAAATCAGAGCATGGGACTCGGGGCAGTTAAGGTGGTACTGCGTGCATACAGCCCCCTGGGATGAGGATGTTCCCAGCACATGCTGAGGCAGTACAGAGCTGTGTGCAGCCGGGCCCCAAGAGAGGGGAAAAAGAATTATGGAGTGTTGAGCTAATTAAGTTCACAGCCTTAATTATTGGAGCACTACAGCTGATAATGCAAAACCAGCCTTGTAAACAGGCTGCTATTTTCAGCCGCTCACGCCAACAACTTTCTTCTGCAAGCATCTGCTGCAGCACTCAGACTCGTCCCATCCCAAGGGCATGTTCTGGAGAGCGTAAAAAGGCACTCTGAGGTGCTGCAGCCTCAGGTAATTAAAGCAAAAGGGATCTTGACGATTCCCATCTTCAAGCAAATAATGAAAACACGATGGAACGTTTCATACTCAACTGCAGGGTTGGATCACACATGGCTTGAGCTACAAAAAAAGAACATGGGAATTCATTTTTATGTACAACTTCCAAACCCATAACCTTTAGCTCCTCTTTGCAGCACCCCTCTGAGGTCGGGGAGCTGGAGGTAGGGTTGCACGCAGCCCTGCAGCCACCCCAGGGAGCGCAGATGGAGCTGAAGCTCACACCTTGCCCGGCCCCTGCTTTCCCACCACACTGAGGCTCAAAGGCCCCAAGAAGCATCGCATCACCTTGTCTGACCCCTTGTACATCACACGCTATAGGATTTCACCCACTTATCCATGCGCTGAGCCAAATAACTCAAATTTGGCTGAAGCGTCTTTTCTATAAAGCATCCAGACTGAATATAAAGCATTACAAGATGAAGAAGATAAGCCTCTTTTTATTTTTTTATCCTCCCCTCCCTCCCACCTTAGGTGGTTTATGCAGACAGCTAAATATTTGTGTCCTGTTTCTAGATGGAATTTTTTGGTTTTGGCTTCTGGCCCCTGGGTCTTGTTCTGTCTCTAGCCATTAGATTAAGAGACTCTGCAGGAGGTTATATGTTTTGTTTTGTTTTTGTTTTGTTTTGTTCTTTCCCCCTCAGAAAACACAAGTTAAGTAACTTTTTGGTTCTCTTTCTGATACCATAAGTTGCCCAATGTGCAAGAACTGCAACAGTGCAGCAGCCCACCTCTCTGCACCCCATGGAGCACCCTTTGTTCCTTCTGCCTGTGCTCAAGTAAAACAGCAAGTTGCACATTTTGGGCAGATCCATGCCTGAGCTGGGCAGGGGATATTCAGGGAGGGAGAACTGAGTGGGGACAACAGATTGAAGACAGCACAGGGCTGTCCTGGAGGACATCAAGATTTCCCATTACAGCAGCACTCAATGCACCATTCCCATTTTCCTTTCAGTGCTTCACACAACAAGGTACAAAAAACACCCCTTGGAGGAACTCAGTGCTGATTAAGGCCAGAAGAGGTTGTCTTATCACTGAGGCTATCCTCTCACATAGTCAAAGCCAGCTGCCTCCCAGGCACCTCCACCAGGCTTAAAATCTTGAGTTTTTCTCAGTAGCAATGAACAGGAGAAGCAGACATTTTCAGTTGTTGTTTTCCAAATAGAAAACAAGTACACTTGTGGATGTCCTATCCACTTACTGCACTGCTGCCCTTTCAGTTTAGGACTGAATGTTTCCTGTTTTTAAGCAATTACACATGCATGTGTGGGGCACTCTGACATAGTATTACTCCAACAAGCAGACTATCACTGTTTGTGAGCATGCAAACAAAGACCTCAAGCATGAGTTTGGATTCATGGGCACTGAAATAACATGTTCCACAATTCTCATAGCAGATGGTGATTTATAATTCACCCACTTACCCACATTTCGTGTCTTAGAGCAGAATTGTTAACAGAGGAATGAGAGCTAATAGGATCTCCAATGTTGTCATGTTGTATAGCAACAAGACACACAGAATGGTTTAGATTGGAGGGGACATTATCAAACATCTAGTTACAAACCCCTGCCACAGACAGGGCTGCCAACCAACCACTGTATCATACTATCCAGGATCTCATATTAGGAGCTATGTGGGACAGGCTGTGAGCACGCTTGCTCTGTCCCCTCCCTGCCCAGGCTATGCCCCAGAGTGTTATTGCGTTATCATTTCCGTGTGCCTTTTGTTTCGCAGCACTTTCCAACATAACACTGGCCAGCCCGACGCTTAATTGCGAGGACTTAGTCATTAAGCGAGTAACAGGAATTGGCAGGTTATGAGAAACATCTTTCCTGGAAAAGGTTCGCATCAGCTGCTTAATAAGAACCATGATAGAGGGAGAGTGCCTGGGACCCAGGGGCCACCAGGAGCACACTGCTGTCACAAAGTTTTACAGGCTCTGCTGGACCTTCTGAAGGAGCCACTGAAGAAACAGGTGTGAAATCAGAGTAACAGAGCTGTGCACCACCCTCTTTTCAAAACAGAGGTCAAGCATCATGCAATAAAAAATAATAGATACTGAGCTGCTTTTGTGCGCATCTTATACAGAGAGAGTGTAAGGGATGGAGCAGACTCGGGGTCCCTCTGCAGCACTGCAGGGAAGTGTTTAGAACACGGGGCTGTGATGGTAACATCAGAAGCAGCGATTTTAATCTCTATATGGCTTATAATTCAAGGAAGCAGCAAGATCAGTACAGCCGTAGCAGTTAGGGTGTGCTCCTCTACATTGCTTCAGCAAACACTTCCTTCAGACACCAGGAGGCACCAGCACCCTGAGAGGGATGGACTGGTGGGTGATGCTCCTGGCTCTCTTCTAACTATCTAAATGTGAGAGCATTTTCCAGCTGAACAAGCATCACTTTCCACTAAGCATGCTTTGGAGGCTTGCATAGCACCTAGCATGCCTTATCCCCTCACCTTCTCACATGTTTTGCACTGCACAAACATCCCCAACAGCTCTCTCCCCTCCACCCCCCTTACCATTCCTGCCTAAGGCTTGCATCCGTCCCCCATTTGAATTACAGCCTTGCTATCTTGTCCCAGAATACAGCTCTTCTGCATATGCACATCACTACCAAGCAGGATTGCAGTAGTGCCCATATACCCACCAGCCTAAAGTTCCCTCTTTCTATCATAGTTATCTACAGATATTTTCACACCTGACTTGCAACAGGGAGGAATAGTCCTTGCTATGTATGTTCAGAAATAAGATGAGCATATAACATCTCCTGTCTGCAGTTAGTTACACGCCAGCATGCCCAACGCTGAGCAAGCATTGCCTGCTTGATGAGATGCGGTATGGCTGCTCCATCTGCAGGGTCATGCCATACATTTGGGTTTGGCTTTAGTTGCAACAAGCCAAAACAAAGATGCACCATGACACCTGGCATTGTTCTCACCCTCCTCTCTTCTATCACCCACCGAGATAGGACCACCAGTGTGGAACTAAGAAGCCCAACACAGAGAAAAGCACACGCACATCCCTGCTACAAAGCAACGTGAACAATCCAAACATGTGAGGTCACTCACACGTGAGCTTGTTAAAGCAGTGGCTGTAGCCAACTCTGTTTTTAGGGATGTGGTTGCCCCCAGGGAATGAGTCCCTATGTGACACACAGCCCCAGTGTGGGATTCTTTGTCCCAGGGATTCGCAAAGGCTGAAGATTTTATGGCATTTTTACTTTGCTTCAGGGATGGATAATTTTATGGCCATTAATAGCACTTACAGCTAAGTAAGATACGCCTATGAGAAGGTAATCAAATGTCACGCATGAATCCAGAAACCAGCAGAGAGGTCCGAGGGAACAGTGAAATAATTATCTTGGAAAGGAAAGAGGAGATGTACTTATACATTTGCAATTAGCAATATGTACTTATACATTAGGAACTACACAAAGGTAAATTAAGCCAAGTGCCTGGCTCACAGGGAATGGCTCCAACCTCACCCTGAGCATCAGCACTGCAGGGAGGAATGGAAGTAAGAAGGGCTGCTGTCTGTGTACCATGATGGGGTCAGCAGCCCAGCACCTCCTCCCAGCACCTTATTGGTGTGACTGATGTCCATTACATGTTTTGGTTTTTTTTCTGCAGAGGTTTCCTGAAAGGTTAATTAGTGTCAGGCAGCATCAGAGAGCCGCGTGGCCGATCTGTCCCGTGGAACAGAACTAATGACAGAAGGTTTGTTTGTGAAGTGACCTCCACGTACCGGTACTGCACTAAATCATCCTTTCTAGCAGTTCCCAGTGCAGACAAAGCAGCCGGCGTGCAGCCGGGATGCATTCCTGCACCCAGTCTGGTGGCACCCAATTGTGCTGCCTCAGAGGGTCCTCTGTTGAGGTTGGAATAGAAAGAGACACCACAGCCCTTAGCAGAAGAGATTCCTGGGTGTGGGCTCTTTGATCATGGGGGAGAAAGGATGGGTTGTGACATCTAAAAAGAACAAAAAAGCAGAGCCCTGTGAACCTCACCGCAGGGTAAGGAGCTGGCTTTTTTTTTTTCTCTCAGACTGCTTAAAAAAAGAAAAAAAAAGCTGCAGGAAAAGCACAGACTGCTGCAAATTAAATGTAAAAGGATAATAAAGCAAGTGAAAGATTTTAAAAGAACAACTCACTAAAACCTTAAAAACTAATAAAAGCTTTTTTTCCCCCGCACATCAAAAGGAGGAAGCCTGCCAGAGAGGCTGTAGACTGAGGCGAAAAGATAAGGCTGCAAGAGAAAAGCCAAATTAATTCTTGGCATGTGTGTGACTGAGCAGGTTCCCAGCGCACAGCAGCGGGCTCTGCGGGATGGGCTGAGGGACGGCACAGGGGCAGCGCCGGGCACAGGGCGGTGCTGTGGGGCTCAGAGACACCGAGAAGGGGAGATCTGCAGGCGAACCGGCTTTGCTCCTAGAAAAGCTGGCGGAGCCGCTCTGCAGAGAGACACCAAAGAACTCCGAGCTATTCAATTTATTCCAGTGACAGATCATGCGTCAATCACCGCTTAACCACCGGAATATGTTAAAAAGTCCTTTTTTTCTTTTAATTATACGTTACACTTTAATTTATCAAAGCCGGGGCAATTTTTAGATGCAGAGAATGAAGCAAGACAAATGTATGTACTAGAAATAAGCCTCCTTTTATACATACATATACTGAAGGCAGTTAATCATTGGAACAATTTATCTATGCTGCAGAGGATTCTCCATCACGTTATCTTTTTAAGGCAAAAAATAGAAAGTTATATTAAAATCTGCTCTGGTTCAACCAGGAGCTGGCAGTTTTAAGAAGCAGTTTCTGAATAAGAATTTTTGTTTGCTGTATTATGCAAGGCAGACAAGATTTTTGCTAGCGCCTTCTGACCATAGAAGCCAGGAATGGCTGTAATGAGGGAGGTTTCCCATTGAAGGAGATATTAAAGGAGTTCAAATGTATTTCTTTGAACTGTTCTGAAACCGTTTGCTTTGATATAGATATTCCTATTCACTCAGTGTTTATTTAGATATCAAAAGGTACTGAAACTAATCAGAGCAGTTTTCCTGAACATCTATTTAATATAGCACAATGGACTTACTGAAGCATGTAAAATATCTGATGTATATTAGGACTTGAAGAGCTTGTGAAACTATGGATTACCAGCCCAGTGCTATGAATGCATCTGGGGGATTTAATGTGATGTTGCAGGATATTACTTCCCACCCCCATCACTGCATCGGGGTGAAGGGAAAGCTTCAGTCCCTGTCACAGCACGGAGTCTGAACATCAGAACCCAATGTCCAATTCATTCTAAACTTGCAAATCTCTGCACAAAGGTCCTTCTCTGGTTGCACATGTCCTTTGCTAATGCAAACAACCGTCTGCAAGAAGGAACACCCAGCTTTGAATCAGAACTAAAATAGGTAGAACAGTCAAGTGTTAAACTAACCAGAGCTCTGGATCAAACTTTTCCACATTAGACTGAACTCCAGCCTATGCACACCACACACCCTCTTTTAGTTAACACAGACTAAATCAGTTCTGATTCATATTCCAGTGAAGGATCAGCCCTTAATTCCCTCAAACGAAATCCAGACGTAAGGTGCCCCTCGCTCTTGCACAGCGAGGATACTTAAACATTTTCCTCCTTGATGTACACACCCGGAACACACAGCACCACAGTGCGAGCACAGAGATGGCTTTTGGCCACATATGCTCCTTGATAGCAAAGTTCCCATCTTGTTCCTGCCTAGATAAAGGCAATTCATATTGGAGTTGGCCACCATACTGGAGTCACTGGCCACCAACCTGCCCAAGCCCAAAGGAACATCTGTTTTTTTCAGCCTAGTCTTGGTGCTGGAGGAGGAATACACTTCCCCTGCATGGTCCATGCCAGAAATGCAGCATCCCACACAGACCCCATGCCAATGGGCACACTCATCCACTGCCTGCCCTTCCCAGCTGTCTTTGTTAAGCCTTTTGCACATACCGCCAGGAACCGGGGGAGGTGTGCTTGTTGGAAACTCCTCTAAACTACATCTGAACAGAAAGAAAGAACAAAATAACTCAATGGAACCATCAAACAATACTGGGTTGGGCTCTTCAGGCTTCCTACACAATTTTTCTTCCCTCTTTGACAGAAAGCTAGCTGTACTTATTCTTGGAATATGTTTTTTTTTTCATCCACTTTATAGCAATTTCATCCAAACCAACCGTCCTTGGTTTGCTTATGAGACAAATACCGCCTTACAGTTGAAATATATCACTGCTACTATTACCTCCCTAGATCAATGGATGTCAGCAGAGAAAACAAATTTTCTTTTGACTGGTCTAGGTTAGACTGATGCTTCTTGTCATCTTATCCTCAAAGGGCTTTTAAATTAGTTCATAATTTTCTCCAGCATCTTCCTCATTATCAAAGTGAAAACAACCAGATCATAATTACGCAGCCCTCCCTTCTTGAGAAACAAGGATTGTGCTGGCTGTGCTCCTTCTCCTGGGACACAACCCTATGTCAAGAACAGCTACATGCAGACTGGATTATCCACATACTCTATGGAGTGTTTTTTCCTAAGCTGTGCCCTGCCCACACATCAACCCCATGCCCCTGGGTGCCCCATCTCTAGAGGTGTTCAGGGCCAGGTTGGATGGGGCCCTGATCTAAAGCCTGATGTAGGGGTTGGCAACACAACCCTCAGCAGGGGATTGGAACTGGATGAGCTCTGAGGTCCCTCCCAACCCAACCACTCTACTATGGATGATTTTGCCACTACTACCTCAGTGCCAGCACCCAGAGCACGCAGGGGCTCACCAGGCCCACTGCTCCCATCTCTTGTTTACATGCGCTTGTCTGAAGTTATAGGGGGAAAAAAAAAAGAAAGAGAAAAAGAGGAAAGAAAAAGAGAAAATGAGCACTTTAATTTCCCAATAAAATCTATGCCACAGTATGAGTCATTGTTTGCTTTTTTACACTAGTTGGGAAAAGGCCTTCTGGTTTTAATAACTAATACTGCTGAGTTCAATAAAAAGCACTTAATTTAATTTAATCTGAGCCCTGATTAATGCCAGCTTCCCCTGGAATTTTATCTTTGTTTTAATTTGAGTCCCTGTGTTAAGAGAAAAAGAGACAGAATGGGATAGAACTCAATTAGTTCCCCTGCTTGTTTCTGGGCAAAACACTGAAAAATGAAAGATTGACAGGTATAGGCTAAGTCTGTTTTCCCCCCATTCCTTAGGCTGACTTTCCCCTAAGAACACAATGTTTGCTTAGTCTTAAAAAGGGAAGCTTAACGGCTCACAGCTCAGCTTGGAAAATAAAATATTCCAGGGCCAATTAGGATCAGATTTCTTTGCTGGAACTATATTGCTTTTAATGTGTTAATATTTGAGAGATATGCTACTGTTTAATTGGACACAGAGAGCCCTTAAAGCTCAGGAGCTCCAGCGTTAGAACAGGAAGGCTTGGTGGTGGATACAGAAGGAAATAATCTGGGATAAAACCTTGATAAGAGGCTGACATCCTTTCCCTACAGTTGTGCGCACATATGTTTACTCAGATCCATATCTTAGACAAATAACCAACACTAATGAGTTTTTCAGGTGGAGCGGAGATATCCAAGAGCTGCTGATGGCTCAGCTCATTGTCTGCTGTCTACATGGGGATGAGCTCTGCCCAGCATCACAGCAACCCATGACAGCACCCAGGTTGGCACCCAGTTCTCCCACATCCCTCACCAGTGCCTGAACCCCACATAAACATTTCCTCTCTTTTCACAGCCCTCTATCTAACTCTGTGCAAGGACTGAGACAAGGTCCTGCCAAGCCAATAGTTTTTAACTATGTGACCACATACTACCATAACGCTCACAGACATCAGCAGAGCATTTGCTTCATGCAGGGTCTATGTGGCTGTTTTATGACACTAAGTCAGACCTTCCTGCTCCCAGAGGGACTCCCAGCCCTGCCCTGCACCTTCAAAGAAATGCATCCCCTGTGTTTGTTGGGTAACCTTTCTCTAATTTAAATTAAACAAACAAATGTAATAAAGAGTTTTATTCAGAATAGAGGCCAATTTTCTGCTAATGGCAGCATTAGGGTCCTAAAAGGGTATTGAGTTACAGAGCAGTAAAGCCACAGCAAACAGGCTGCTGTTCTAAAATAGCTACAGGTGCCAAAATTAAGGAGGGCCAAATTACCGGTCTGGTTCCAATGCTGGCCTGCAAATACTCCATGGGACACGAGAAATGAATGGCAAGTGATTGTTTTCATATTAAGAAAAAGTTGCTTGAGCATTAAAATGCATTTCATTGTGCAACTTCTATATTTGCTCTGTTCCCAGAACAGCTTTATTCACCTAATGGATTAATGAGAAGACAAGAAGCAGAAGGGGAAGGTCACACAGATCCAGAGTGCATTCCAATGACATTTATAGAAGCCCACACTGTTTAGCTGTGGCTGAGGAAGACCACACTGCACTGAGCACTGCAGAAGGAGCTGAGCACCTGTGCTGCTCAGCACACACAAGGACTCTAACCCAAACCACTGCCTCTGTACAGGTGGCCACAGCCTGATGCTCCCTGGGGGGGATTTTGCCCACCAGGAGCTGGGCCATGTCAGTCTCCAGCCCCTGCAGAAATGCTCCAGGTATCTCAGACTTACTCTGCTCCTGCCCTGTGACTACACGTCCCTCACCTCTGTGCTTCCTGTTGAACTGTGTGAATGGAGCTCTGCCACATCTTCACTGAGGTATAGCTGTGGAGAATCAGAACATCTGCTCTAGCCCTCTGCTCCTCAGCTTCTCTAGGAGCCCTCCAGGCTCACCAGCACCAGCTCCTTTTGTTCTGTTATGAAGGGAGAGTTGCAGCCAAAGTGCAAAGCCTCTCTGCACACATTTTTCATCCCAGGGCTACATGAGTTCCTGACTTTTCACCCAATACTTCTTGGATGTCTCAGTGCTGCAGCACCAGATCACACAGCTCAGAGTCACTGCACTATCAAACATGGGCAATGAATGATACTGGCAGAGTAATAGAATTATAGAATCATTAAGGTTAATAAAGACCACTAAGATCATCTAGTCCAATCATTGACCCATCTCTACCAAACCACGTCACATCTACATGTTTCTGGAACACTTCCAGGGACTGTAGACCCATCACCTCCCTGGGCAGCTTGTTCCAGAGCATCATCGCTCCTTTTGAGGGATAATTTTTCCTGATAACTGACCTGAACCTCAGGCACAACTTCAGGCTATTCCCTTTCAGCCTATCACTGTTACTCAAGAGAAGAGGCTGACCCCCCCAATACCAGAAGCTCAAAGGGACCCACAAGGGTCACTGAGTCCGATTCCCAACCTGTGGAAGTTCCTCAGTGGGCGTAGTATATTGCAAACTGTGAGGTTACAGTTTAGTATCAAAACTTAAAGCACAAGTACTTGCATGTATTGAAGTGTCCAATGAAGCCAACATTTTCAGAACACTCTAAATTCATTAGTCATACCAGACTATGCATTGGGGAACAAATAAACGTTTGCTGAGTGTAGTGGAAACAGGGATTGGCTCCGTGTATTAAAGAACAACTCTTGTGCCCAAGTTTCCAACATGTTAATGTGCTTTGTATTATATATTCTCAAGTTCTGCTCTCCATTCACATTATTTGGCTCCCAATGAGGCCTTGGGCTTTGCACAAACAGTAATGCAGACATCACAGTATTAAAATCATTTTAAATTTTCTGATAATCTCTGCCTGGCAGAAAGAGCACAGAAAATAAAGAGATAATTACAGTAAGCTGCTGAAACAGTAAACAGTGGTTATTTCTTAATTCAGTAGCCTCACTGCGTGCATGTCTGAGCTTATAACATCCATGAGGACTGCATGTTGATTTAACCTATTTTGCAAAGCCCGGGAGTAAAGATTAATTTAGCTCTTTCATAAGCATCTCCAGCAGTTGAAGACACTTTCCCCTCTACAAAGAGATTGTAGGCAATCCAGGAAATTGCAAGAGAGTCATGAAGGCAGCGCCACATGTGATGTTTCTGATACAAACACAGATAACTAAGTCACAAATTTCATGAAACAGATGCAGTAGGAAGTGCTTTTTCTTTTGCTAAATTGGAAGCAAATAATCAGAAGTGTATGATCTCTAATTACCCCATAACATTAATGGGGAAATATTCGTTGAAGATTTGCCATATACTGAGAGATTTTTCTTCAGTTATTTTTTTCATCTTCATTCAAAAATAATAATAATGATAATAATGATAATAATAAAGAGTTAAAGATCATGGAAGTTCGAAAAGACCTTTTAAAGTAATAGCTGGTTTTGTTGAAGTTTAATAATGTAGATTCAAATGTAAGAAAGGAGAAATATGGTGTCTGTGACCCACTTCCAACCCCAATGTGAAATATGTCAAACTTGGTGTCACCCCTTTGCAGGGATACGTAAGTAGCCACAGTCCCTGATCAGACCTGCAACCCATGCATCTGGGCTGTGCTGAACTACAGGACAACTAAGTTGAACAGGGTGCTGCACCTCCAGCATCACAGGATCATATGAGTTGGAAGGGACCCTTAAAGGCCATCCAGACCAACACCCCTGCAATGAACAGGGACACCTACAGCTCCACCAGGTGCTCACAGCCCCATCCAGCCTGACCTTGAGAGCCTCCAGAAATGGGGCATCCATCACAGTCTTCATTTCCTTACACCCTAAGTATCTAAGGGACTCCAGCACAGAGAAGAACTGTAAGAAGGTAGGATGATGGATGCACAGCCAACAAATGCCTGAAATTTAGATTATTTTCTGCTTTCTTCCCTCTAGTATCACCTGGTCTTTAAGGTTAATAAGGTTAAGGATGGGCTGTAGCCAGAAATCCTCCATCAGAACATGCTCTGAAGACATTAAGGAATACAATCTACAAGTATCTGCTTGCTCATTTCCAGTAAAACACTGGAGGGACATCAATCTTCAGTTACTGGTCCTCCTACTCCTTCTCCAGTTGCTCACTATGGCAATGGTGGCACAAGAATGACACTATTTCTCTCTTCTTCCATCACCAGCTCAGGATCCCATTGTCCACCAACTCACACCAACAATGATGCTCAAATTTCCACTCGAAGAGCCTGGCTTCCACATCTTCCACACAGAGGCTGTGGGATAAGGACTGCTTGCTGCACCCCAAGCATTTTTACCATGTTAGCTCTGTTTTTGTTCTGTTTCCCCTGACCCACCCTCCCAGCTCAGAAAACTCCAACGATACATTAAAAAAAAAAAAAAAAAGCCAACAGTAATCAAGGAATAATTACCCTCAGCAATCAATACATCCTCAGCACAGTGCTGAAATGATACATGGCACAGACTAAGCAATTACATTGGAAGAGGGCATCTGGATCATGCCCACGTGGGGTTTTGGTTGGAGACACATTGCAGTGAGCCCTCAGCCGTGACCTGCACCACATTTCCTAGTGACAATTGTGTTGCCAAAATGCTCCCAGCTCTGGAAACATTACTGCAGGTCTCTCGTGGTACGTTAATCACACAGCACAGACCAACTTGCATAAACACACCATCGTCCTCACCAGCGCCCGGCACATCATAAATACAGCTGCCTGAAGTTGGCCATTGGTCACTTGTCCAAGAGATGGTGCCGTAAATTCAGAGAGCAAGAGAGCCTGCTCAGGAACAGCTCAGGAGAGACAGCTGGTTCGTTTCTACATCTTACAGGAAAATATTTCCATGAAGTGTAATGTTTGGAAAATGTCTAACAAGCCGGTTCATGCTTTCTACAGATTATGTGGACTTAGCATTTCTGTTGTCTATACTGGGATAGATGAATAGAGAGATAAAAGGAGGCATGAAAACATAAGACACTCAGAACGCAGGAGAATCTACAGAATGTGCAAAAAATGTAGGAAAAGCTAAATAAAAGAATAAAGACAAATGAGATATTGCCAAGGCAGCAAGGGAAGCAGCAGGGTCCTGGTTCAGAGGTGAGATAATTATATGACAAGCGAGGCAGCTCTCACCAAGGCAGCCTGGAATTCACCAGGGAGAGCGTGCACATGAGAGCAAATGCCAAAACAAATCTGTTCTGTGGGAGGACAAGGGAACCCCAGAAGTGCAGCTCCGGGAACTGGCAACTCATGCCCCAGCCGTGGCTTGGGGAGCCAAGGGACATCACCCAGCAGAGGAAAGCACAGCAAGAAACAACAATGGATTTGCTCGCATCTATGTGAGACAGCTGTTCAGCCTTCTCCTCCATTCTGTTGCTAAAGACAGAGATCCTGATCCCAAGAAGCCATGACACAGAGTGCCTTTTCTGCTGATCCTGATTGAACACACACACACTTCAGAAGGGAACATGAAGGACTCGCACAAGCTGCTTGGGATTTCTCAAATATGCATGTCTGCATAGAGCAGCAAACCTAATCCCTTTTGGGATGTGCTGGGCTTGGACACACATGGTCCAGCTCCTCTCTGAGATCCTGCATTTCCTTCAGGTGCACTAGGAGCAATTGTACAGCACATGCACAGTTGGTCCATCCAACACTCCCCAAGAGGGTCCAAGCCCAGGAACGCATCATCAATTCCCAGACAAGCAGCTCAAAGCTCCCATGTATGTGGGCATTCCTTACATTTCCAGATGTTTGGCAGCCAGTCAGGACTCCCACATATGGGGACACATCTGGACTTCCCAGACGTGTGGCAGTCCAGAGTTTCTGTACACGCAACACACATACTTTAAGAACCATACACACTTGAATCCATCTAATCTGCTCGGACAAGAGAACAGATCTGGGGAAATCTAGATAGATGGTCACATGAACACCAGACTAGAAGGACAAGGGCTCAACACCACTTGGGGACAAACTCTACTGGCACAAAACTGGGCTGTCTTCACACAGAGGAAGGAACCATTCCCAGCCCCAAGGGACTTCCAGAAATAACACAAACCTGATATCTCACACCAGTCAGTCAAGAGGACTACAGAACAGCTTGAAGAGGAGTCAAACTCCCATTCTGTTCTCATGAACGCCTCCTATCCCCTCCCAGACCCAGTTCCTCTCTTGGCGTGACAGTATTCTCATCACCAGCAAGCTGCTCCTTACAAGCCACAGTCATTTTGACAGTCACATAATTGTAAATGATCCAACCCCTTGATCAGTGCAAATGTGTAGCCTAAGCCTATTTCATATAGATGCTGGTGAAAACACAGGGGTTCATTTGCACAGCCAAGCCTGGATACGTGGCTGCTCCCAGCAATGCACCCCTGCCCTCCTCCACCCCACGCCTGTGAAGGCATTGCCCTTCTGCATGCTCAGAACTCCTTGTTATTCCCTTAAGCCACATTTTACTGATGTTTGCAAAAGGCACCCTCTTTAACTACAGAAAGAACACCATTTTTCCCATGAACATTAGGAGAGATGTGCAAGAAAGTGCTATATTTTCCTCTTGAGTCAGCACTGGAGGAGGCTGGCATACTCAGCAGCACTTGGGCTGCATGTAAACAGGTCAAACTACAACATGTTTCTAGAAGAAAAAGTGCAGAAATGAATTTTAGAAGAGTAAATCCCTTATGAAAAGACACCCCGTGCAACAAGCAGCCCTCTCTGCTGGGCAGAGCTCAGCTCAAAACGTTCCCAGCCCCATTTGCTCTGTAAGGTTCCTGTCATCTTCTGTCACACATTATTAAACAGATCAGAAACAGGATCTGGGATTACAGAACAGACTGAACTCGGGACATCAGAAGACACCTGTCCTATAAATAGGAATCATTTACCAATTTGGAACAACGCACACATGTTTTGGCAACTAATCAGTCAATAAAAGCAGAAGACCCAACATCAGAATTAGCCTAGCGCTATTGTTTTAAGATGCAGAACAACAACTGACATCACAGTGACTTAACCCCTCACTTCCCAGATTCCTATCTCGCCCATCTGTGCTGAATATCCCCCAAGATTTACCCTTCCCAGAGCAAGCCTGCTACTATTGCCTAAATCTGTCCTCATTTCTGAGCTGGAAAAGATGCAGACTTCCCACTGCAAAGGGCTTCAGCAGCAATTAGTGATTCTGTGCATTGTCTGATTTGTTGACACATGGGTTTCTAGGAAAAATTAACAAAAACATGCGCAACAGCCTACATAAGGAACAAGGCAAAGTGCTGCTTCCAAACAGGTGCAGCCGATTATCTGAGGCAACGCTCTGCCTGGAAGAAAAAAAACCAAAACACACACATTATTTTCTTCACGAATTTTAAGAGCACTAAAAAATTCCAGATAATGGGAAGTCCCTGAAGCTTTTAGAAAGTGTTTTCTCATAGCCCATACCTGGTATGACAGCTGCTTCTTTGCAGCTATGGGGAGTTGCGGTTTTCCATTTGTGAAAATTCAAGTGAAATCTATCATTTTTTGGAAAGAGTCAAAGTCCTGGGCTTCTCAAATATCTTTACAGGTTGAACATTTGGAAAGGATTCAAGACTCCAATCAGAGCTTGAATATGTGGAAATATTTAACTCTCTAAGAAACAGTATATAAAATAAGCTGTTTCCCTGCTTGATGACTATTTCAGGATTGACTAATGGCTTGTCATGGTGCCAAACACCACGGAGATGGCTCAAGAGGATAATTTCTGAAACTCGAATTTGTGGCGTTCCATCAAACGAAGATTTCTGTGACAAAATCCGAGATCCGGGAATTTATATACAGCAAGAGCTTAAATGGACTTTTGGACACCAGATTTCAGAAGTAGCTCTACCGCATTTGCTCAATGAAGTATCTGATAAATCTTTTCCTAGAGAATGAACAAGCTTTAAAATAAAAGAGGAAAATAAAGACTACTGTATCAAACACACGTCCCTCCTGGGAAGTCCTTGCATTGCAGCTGCTTGGTCTCTGGATCTCATTTCAGGAAAGGACATGCTGGCAGGATGAAGACTATGTGCTGTCCTGCTCAGCCCATCTCTGGGGGTCATCATGGTTTAGCCAGGGCAAACCCGTGGTTTGAGATCCCCACAGGTTGAAGGGTCCATTTGGCCAAATTACTAGCAAAGGCTAATGAGTTACATTGGGTTTCAAGGAGTGAAATTCCTGTGATTAGCCCTTCTTCAACTGGCACATTCACATTACTCACCAGTTCAGATTATAAGGATGGAAGATGCCATTGATACAACATAGTTTTGCCTCCTGCTCGATAGAGGTTAGAGGACCTACCTAATAATTGCCACACCAAATCCATAACATCCATCTGAAACAGTTTCAGCGAGAGCCTTGATTCAAGGGTGACTGATTGTTAATTCACCTCATATCGAGGTAGAAGCATTCCAACATTTATTTTCAGCATTATAAATCTGCACAGTATTAGCCCAGGGTTGCCCTTTGTTGGGTTTTAAATCATAGGTTCTTTTTGTGCCTTTTCTTGCTAACATTTCATGCTATTTGCTGTGAGCTTTCTTCCCCTTATTGGTACTTGCATGATCTGATCGAGTTACTTTTAGTTTTCCCTTGGACAAAATAAGCAGATGGATCTTACCAGAATCTTGCCTATCATTCTGTATTTCCAGGATTTAGTCAAATTTATTGCTCTTTTCTGAATACTTTCTAACTCAGCATCATCTTTTCTTCTATAAAACTAACAGCAGAACTGGACATGGTGCCTAACACTGCCTCACCTGAGCCATCTCCAGAATTAAAGCTTCCCACCATTTTTTCCGGGGCTCCTTTTGGGCACAGGGATGAACAGAGCCTGAACTCACAGCTACTGCTCTGCTCCTGCCCACCCAGCTGTTGGAAGCAGCTCCCTTTTCATTATCCATGTCCGATCCTCAGTTTTTTTCAGCCACTTCTACCTCACAAATAGAGCCCGTACCCTTCAGTCTTGTAAGTCCAAATTGACATCTAGTATCAAAGCACTTGGACATCTGTAAGACTCAGGTGCCGCTCCCAGACTTGGAGTTTGTTAACCACAGGAGAGCAGGAAGCAAGCAGCAGCTTTCTCACCAGGCTGCTGACACAAAATACGAGATGATTGAAGGCTTTGGCACAGAGAGCGCAAAGACGCAGCAGGTGATAGAGCAATGATGTCTGTTTCATACCTTACCATTTTAAAACTGCAGCATGAACACAGAGAGCCCCAAAACTGTTTGGTTGCTTGGGACAGCATCTTTATGAGGTCTTGTACATCAAACCTCACAGTCTGCTGCCAAGTAGGAATGATGCATCCCAGCACCCTACTGTCACAGCACCACTACCCTTGGAGAACCTGGGGTCAGCCTTCCCCACACATACACTAACAGACAGCAATATCCTCAACATCAGTTAAGTGCCGTACAAGTAGAGTTACACCGTACATGCAAGTATCATGGAGCATCCCATGGTGAAAGTATGATCTTTGAGGTCCCTTTCCTGTGATTCTATGAAAGGCACCCACTCAGGGACCTTCGTGTTGGACTCCTGGCCCCACACAGGATCACCCCCAAAACATAGACTCATACAACATTCCAAATAGGTGCCAAGGTCAGGAAGGAGCAGTCCACACCCTGGTACGCTCATCTTAATGCAAAGCCTCCAGAGGTACAATTCCCACTTCTTCTGCTACAGGCACACACCCATGGTTACAGCCTCCTGCTGAACTAACGACTGTCACCGTGCCCAGATTCCTTTTCTACATATTAAATAGTGTATAAAGGCTCACCCACCCAGAAGGGCTGTGGGTGTGTGCGCGCCAGAGAATGCCAAGGAACAGTTATACAACATCAAAAAGCTTCTAGAAGGACTTTCTGCATTTGGTACAACAGTTACTTTGTCAGACATCTAAACAACTTATTGGACTGCATCCCCTCCACTTCCACCCCTCCCTCCCCAACTCCTTCCCCAATTAGCCTCCCAGCTAATCCCAGAGCTGAATTGGTTTCCTCCACTTACAGGCTCCACTCAAGTTATTTTTTTTCCTAGGATTCCCATCTTTCTCTTTCTTTTTACTTTACAAATATATAAATAGTCACATCGTCATAGGAGACAAGTAGAGACTGACTCTTATGGGTAAAAAAACAGATGTTCCCCAATCTTCCCTAACAAAGTAATATTTTATATATGGCTCTTCAATGGATTTATAGCCAATGAAGGGATGTTACTACATTAGCTCATGGAGGGGGTGGGTGATAAAAACTGGAAAGGAAGAGCCAGACAAGAAAAAAAGAAGCTATCCAGAGCGCTGCAATTGGAGAAGCATGACAAATGGGCAGCACAGTTTTAGAGGGCTTCGACAGCAAGGCAGATTGCCTGGCTGGGAGTGATTGTCCACAGCTGGAGCATCGCAGAGACCATCTGGTATTTCTTAAACATGCTTTCCCCAGGTGATCCGGCTCTTGGAGTGCCCCAGCAAAGAGAAGAAAAAGGGACTGTGAGTCTCAGCTCCATTTCTAGGGCCACTCTAATTAGTTAATAGAATTATAGTTGAATTGGCTTCAGTTTCTCTTACAAAAACCTGTTTTTGCCACCTTCTCAATAAAAAAAAATAAAATAAACAACACATACTTAAATCCATGCAGTCTCTCATTTCTTCAAGAAAGTCAATGATTGTGTCTCTTGGCAGAGTGACCCAGTATAAAAGCTAATGAGGGGAAAAAGAGACAGACCTGAGGTTCTGTCTGAACACCTTGCAGCCTCGCTCTTCTCCCACCCTGCTCAACCATGACTTTCCACACGTCTCCTACCCCCAGCATACTCATCCCTGGTGCGGGACTCAGAGAGTCTCTCATTTCCAGGACTTTGATCCTTTCCTCAGCTTCGAAAAACATTATAGAATTCAATTAGCAGTGCGTGCCACAGGCTGCTGTCCCCACAAAGAGGAACACAGGCAGAGCATACATCCCTCCTCGACCCCCACGAGGCTGCCCCATCCTGAGCCAGCAGCGTCAGGAGTCGCTAATGAAGAGAGGCAAGAGCAAGCAGTAAATAACAAGTTTGCGGACAGATGGAAAAAGGGTTAGCGCGAGCAGCCAGAGAGCAGAGCCTGGGATCCAGGCGCGTTCCCACCAGCAGGCAGTGCCCCTGCCGAGCAGTACAGGCAGGAGCCCCACTCCCTTCCCCTGTTTTCCCCAAGACCCAGCACAGCCACAGAGCACAGGGTGATCAAATGCATCTTGTAGAACGCAGAGGAGGCAACCACCCCACAGCCACGCAGCCCTAATTCGAGCTTTCCAGCAGCACATAAATACCGGTTCTGCTATTTTTCACAAGAAGAAAATATGCCAGGATGGTGGCTGAACCTGGTGATCCTCCTCTAACTGCAGAGCCATTTGTTGCTAAGTCATTGTTTGCTAGGAAATGCTTTCTTAAATTACAGAGGACTAGCCACACACAGACTGTCCATATAGACACGTGTCTCCAAATGTGTGTTGGAGAAAAACTGGTGATGGTGGGCAAACGGAATGCAGTCCCAGCCAGAAATACACACACAAGGTGCCTCAGCTTCTCCAGGCTGAGAAAATATGTAAAGTAAATGCTGGGTCAAAAATACCGAACAAACAACTATTTAAGTGTTTTAGACTGCCAAAAGAAATTATTCCATCACCATGAGAGCAGGGAATTCCGGATGGAAACCATGAAGTGGTACAGACAGCAAAAAGAGCACACAGATTAAGCCACAACCATAAAGCTGAAAATACATTGACCAACTGGGAATTACAAAGAGTAGAAAACTGGTGACATTATAAAGCTGTGATTGGGGGGAAAACAAAGAAACAAACATGGCTTCCAGAATCAGGAGGCATCAGTTTTGGAGTGACCAACGAATATGCACTTTGTTTTAGGGAAAAAATATATGATGACGAACTAATAAGACAGTGATATACTTGAGTTTATTAATAACCAAGAGTTGTGTTAAATCACATCTGCTTTAGATAAGCGCTGGTAAGTCACCCATCCCAGATAATTTGCACCTCTGAGTGCAGTAATGGGATCTCTGACCTGTTGACACTAATTTTTAATAAATCTTGGAATGCCAAGTAATTCTAGAAGGGTAGGAGAAAGCTAACCCCACACCGGTGCTTAGTAGGTCTGTCTGGCCTGGGGAGCTGCAGGCAGGCATCCTGGCATCAGACCCACACTAAGCAATTAAAAGCTAACATGAGAGTCCAGCAATAATTCATCATATTCATGCTTCAGCTAATTACCAGCCAACAAGTGTCATATAGAATCAAGTCCCATCTAACTGGTGCTCTGACTTGATTTAAGGACTTGCATTAGTAAGAATAATTTGGCATAACTAGATGGAGAAGAGCGTCCAACACGACAAAAACACTGATAGCCTGCTTCCAATCCCATGACTCGGTATTTTATCATTTAGATAAACATAAAATCCTATGAGGCAGATAGCACAAGGAGGTTAGTAAATAACGGAGAAAACAGAGTGCGCTTACCCTGCAATCTGATGTGTATGGCTGCATGGCCGTGGGCCAACAGTGCGTGCCTTAATGCAGCCAAGTGCAAGATAATACACGTACGGGAGAACAATACAGAGCTCGTATCGACAGGATGGAAGTCTGTCCAGAAAGGCCACAAAACAGGCAGAGCTACAACAGGGGTTCTACTTTGGGCTATGGGATCAGGGAGATTAGAACCCACTGGTAATTAGGGACCTTTAACTGCTCACATGTTGGCTGGGGAAGGAAGATGTCAGACACAGCCTTGCACTGAACACATGGAGGAAAAAATGGAGAGAGGAGATGGGAAGGGGACAGGAAAGGAGGCTCCTTGGGGTTGGTTCCGATCAAATAGCAAACTGAACGACTTGCGGCACATGAAGAGGTGGGAGCTCCACCAGACTGTTACGGATGAGTGCAGGGAGAGCCAAGCACTCAGAGAAACCACGCACAGCAAGGCTCCTGAGTGGCAACAAGGAGACATTTGATAACTCCATTAGTGGGAAGAGGCAGACCAGAGAGTTCGTCACCTCCTACGTGGGGAGAAAAGGTTAATAGATGGGTTTATGCCACTGAATGCCACAAGCCCTCCTGAAGCTGTTAGTGCACGTCAACCCTCCCCCTCCCACCACAATCTGTTTTCTGTTAGGTTTATGGGTTTTCTTTATTCTCTACCCGGCACCCAGAGCTGGCTGGTTCTGGTAATGACATTACATGTTATAACGTACATATAATTGTTGATTCTAAGATACACAATTTATAAAATATTTTCCCTTATGAGACTCATTAAATAGGATGGTAAATTGAATTTAATAAATCCTAAATTTGACCTAAGAAGCCGTATTCCCCACAGTTACAAAAGAAATGGCCAAGTCAGATAATGAGAAAGCCAAAGTGTTGCTTAACAGACTCACCTGAGAAAGAGATTCCCCTCCCTGACCTCTCTCACACACACAGGCAGTCAGCACACAATGAGTTGTAAAACTGCTAATTAGGGTAAGAGAAGGCAGCCATCCCCGGGGGTTGGCTTGCAGCTGTCTCAGGAAGCAAGGAGGTATAAATTGGGACACGAGAAAGGTATTTCACGAGAGCCAACAGCTTGCAGAGCTGCATGCAGAGCTGAAGCTGAAATGTTTCCATGCATTTGTTGGTTCAGACTTCACAAAAAAAAGGATAACCGAGACCACACAGTTAAAAGCAGCAGGGTAAGACTGAGTTATCATAGTGTAAGAGCAGAACAAAGATTATTTAAGTTTGATGTCTCTAAATGGGCCCACGGCCCATCAGCAACTATCTCTGAGAATTTCTGGCAGACAAATGAGGTTTCAGAAGGCTGGGAAAGGGCAGATATAGTGGCTATGTTAAACAGGTTGAAAAATCAAGGAAATTGCAGGCCAGTCGACATAACTTCAATTCCTGGAAAAAAAATGTTGAAACAAATTAAACAGTCCATCTGCAAGGGAGGGCTGGAAGCAATAGGCACATCACATGAAGCCAACCTGCTTTCTCTTTGACGTATCAAAAGGGTCTCATATGTGAGATAGGGGCAACAGATGTTATATACCTTTACTTTTGCAAGGCTTCAGCTCGAGTTCTGTAAAACATCTTAATTAGCAAATTAGGAAAATAGAGTCTAGATGAAATTCCATACGGGGAACGCACAGCTGGTTGGGAAACCGTACACAAAAATGCAGACATGAACAAGCAGTACCGTGCCAATAAAGCCCATGGCTACGCGGGGGTATGCAGACAGGAGTGTCACGCAAATATACATGAAATAATCCTGCTGCTCTTCAGCCACAACACTGGGCTCATTTTGAGGCAACACGCTTCAAAGAAGCCCAGACCAAGTGGGAGAGCCCAGGGGAACGCAGCGAAATACAGAGCCACACAAAAAAATATAAAAAAAAATAAAATGCAGAGTGCTGAAAGGGACCTCAAGAGGCAGAATCAACCACGCATGTGTCATTCAACTTGAAAATAACATGGCCGTGAGGAAAGAGCAGAAGAAAACCAGTTGTTTGATGTTGAGCACAAAAGTCTTAGGGGAAACACAATAATAAGCCTCAAATATGTAAAAGATTTCTGCGGGGAGGAAAGGAGCACTGTGAGCTGCTCTGCTCATCCTCGAGGAGAAGACATGGTGTAATGGGCTCAAACCGAGCCAAGAGATTGTAGAAAGCTCAGCCTCACCGTGATAGCGGCACCCTGGGGCTGACTGCTGAGCAGTGGATGGAATCCCCATCGCAGAGGTGTGAGAACAAAAATAAAGCTACCTTGTGTAGGTCTGTTAATCACGCTGTCCCAGAGAGCAGTGCAGTGCTGGTGCCCAGCCCCTGGGCTCCTGCAGCCTGCTGGCTTTACACAAACATGCCCTGGGACATAATGTATTTCAGCCAAATGCCCTCAGAAAGCCGCGTAGCAAAAACAAACATCCACTTCACTTCAGAATGAGCTCATATAAACAGCTGATAAAGACACAGAACCACTTAGTTACAAGGGAATGTTTTTACAGCATGTGTTTGCCAGCACCATCCCCGCAGTTCAGATGCTGACATCTCAGAAGACACCTGCAAACCATCTCAAAAAAGGGACTCTGCAGCTCTGCTGGTCATTATCTACAGGCTCGGTGCAGATAGCACTTTTATGGCATATTGCAGTTTTCCTGATCCTTCCTCAGGAAAGTCACACAATGTTTCACAGCATTTATATTCTCCCTCTCTTCCCCACAGGGGCTAACAACATTGCCATCCTCCCCACAGTGACAGCTCCTCCACCAGTACCTCAATGCACTGTGTCAGTCAGTGAGAGGAGCCCAGGGACACAGTTTTCCATGCATATTTAGCTTTGAACATTGCTCTTCCTGTGTCAGCTCTGATGAAGGTTCTGAGCCTCCAGAGGTGCACTGTGACTGTACCAGCCAGTCAAATCAGCAATGCAGCCTCTCCCCAGCCACCCCTCCCCAAGCAGGGCCCAGGTACAGCTGACATGTCTTGGAGAAGGCTAGAAGATGCCCTCTTGAGGTCCTTTTCAGATTCATTCGTTGTGATATTACCGATAACATGAATAACATTATGGTCTACAGTGGAGGGGAGAGCAGACAGCTTGATCTTAAGTCTGTCTCACAAGATGCCCCTCCTCTAGCCCTACAAGTCCCCAGTGAAGCCTAGTTATAAATAGGGGTAGAACTATACACCTAGCGCAACACCAGCAAAAAGAGCTGAGCATTCTGCATGGGCAACAAAAACACATCCAGCACACACCCTGCAAAGACAACCCCCAGACATGCCCCACCAGCACCAGGGTCTCTAACCTACAGATACATCACCCTCCAGGACCACTGCCCCCCAGCACAACAGCATTCAGCAAGATGCACAGAACTGCTGGCCAACAGGGGAGGTCTGCAAGCACAGGAAATGCACATATCCCACATGCTCAACCTGAGCCACAAGATTCCCTACCAAAGAACAAGGAAAACTCTCACCGTTATTAAAAAGAGAAGAAATCCATACCTCTGAAAGCCAGCTCTTGTTTGTGAAGCATCATGAAGACACGCTGCCCTTGCTTCTACTCCATAACATCACACAAAATGCTCCGTATTTCTTCACTAGGAAAAACAGGTGCACACATCCTCATCCCACTCCATCACTTTCACCTTACGCAGGCTTACAGCTAACCCCAAAGAGGCTTTCTTCTTGGCTGTGTATACCTCCAAAACCACTTCTGTCCAAGAAAAACCTTCCACACAGCTCACAACCTCTCTTAAAGCAGAGTTTGGGTTAGCTAATGGCCTTAATAGGATTAATTGGATGCCAGTGTGAAGCACTTGATTGCAACTTGGAAACAGATGGTGAAAGGTACCCCTCTTGTAGCTCTCACCTCTGCTCCCAGCAGACCCAACTGGTCTGAGTCTACCATGCTTCTCAGTGGGGCTTGCAGCACTACACACAAGGGTCCTTTCCTCTGTCCCTGCCTTTGGGGGTTGTGTCCCACAGGGCAATGGAGGGGGGCTCCCAGCACCCATCCTGTGGTTGTTCTGTCTTTTTGGTGTGGATGTGGTGTGGTAGGATGGCCTGAAGGGATGTCATCACAGCGCTGCTCATGCAGTAAGTGATCTGCCTTGCAGCCATAAGAAGGCAGAGCAGAAAGAGGAGATTTCTTTTCTGCTGTTCAGAAGAAGGGAGGTACTGTTTTGTTTCCTCAGGATGGGAACTTCTAAAGGCAAATGCACTATGTATGGTCCATTCTTGTACCCTGGGAAGCTGAGTTACCCTTAACACTTCATGCACATGCATGAGGGGACAGTTTCTCACGTATGTCTGTTGACCTCCTGAGCAATTCCCTCTTCCATTAGGCTTAATGGAATTTACTTAATAACAGTGCCAAAACTGTGTGGCCTCACCCTGTCCTAGGGCAGAATCCAGCATTCTCCCCCATCTTTCTTACCAGTGGTTTCCACGGAGCAGGCAACTCCGTGTGCCCTCCCACTCCATTGCAGCTGCCCCACAAGCACATGAGATGCTGACATGCGAAACAAGATACCTATCTCCCAGCAGCACGGGGAAGCAGAGAAGATTAATAAGCCTCAAAATGTTACACAGCATTTAAAGAACACTGTCACAGATCAAAATCTATCACTCATCTCAGGGAGGCAGGTGCGGTAAGCCTGCAGAGATCATATACAGAAAACAAATGCAAGATGCAAAAGAAAACTGCAGACAGGAGCAGAGGAGAGCTCATGCTTGTCTAGAGGAATTGAAGTGGCCTAAGCCAGAGCACAACATGTGTTCCTGGAGGAGTAAGAGCCAGAAAACCTGCCTGCTTTCACTCAGTCTCAGTTGTGTCTTAGCGCAGAAAACACATTGCATTTTAAGACACTCTTACCTGGGAGGTACCTGCTGCTGGGAGCAGCTGAACTCCCGGGGCAGGAGCACAGCCTGCCTGGTGGCTGGGAGCACACTGGGGACTGTGTGCAACTGCTGAGTGCATCCTGGCTTACACTGCAGCGGGTCTGCAGAGCCACACAGAGAAGAGCATATGCTGCATGAGACAGAGGGGCTCCTGGGCACATCCCTCCAGGAGAGAACCCTTATTTTTGCAGATCCCCGAGCACTCCATCCTTGCACGCTCAGCCCTTCCACTGGGGACTCCCTCCGGCATCACACAGAAACGTGCAGAACAAAAAGAAGTCCTCATGCAAACTCTGCCTGATCGAATCTGGAAGGTAAGGAATGCCCTTCTGCAACAGATGTACAACCCTCTGCCCACCCCAAACACCAGATCCATCACGGGGAAGGGAAATATTTACACAAGTTAGTAGAGTTCCAGTTAAATATTATGCTTAGCTGTCTAGAGCCCATGTTCTCAGACGATGTCTATGAAATAAAAGATTAAACTTCATAACAATTATGAAGTTGCTCTGCACACATTCAGAGGGAGTTAAAGGACATTAAAATAGTTCCTTGGGTAATATGACAATGAAATTGCTCTCCCTTACCCGGAGTTGGTGCTAAACCCTTGTGAACCCTCCTGTAAACACACTTGGAAAGGGTAAGAGCGGAGCTGATAACCAGGTAGCACCTCTGCTCTGTGGGTTCTGCAAAAAATGTGAGCAATGCTCGGGGGCTTTGAAGCAGCGAGGGAAGGAGGATAGGGGAGAGCAGCTACTCTTCTCAAGGGAAGTTTGTTTAGTGGAAAGTAAGCAAGTTGTCAGGGGAAAAGCTGACAATGTTGATTCCAGCAGTTGTACTGGGAATAAACAGCCAAGTGGATTACGTTACAGGGAATGAGAAATGGTTCTGAGGATCCCATTTAAATGCTGGGCTTTCAGGAATGGTATGGTTCAGCCACACTCCTGGCCCTGATGCCCTGGGGCTGAGCCCTCAGACAGACCTACTGTGGCCATCCCTTCTCTGAAGGGTCCCCAAGAGGGCCATAAGCCAATGTCCCCAGAGGGAACAGAGCTCCCTGCTGTCATGGCTTGAGGTTGGTTGGGGTGCCAGCACTGGGGCTGTGTGGGACCCGCTCCCCTTTCCCAGCCTGGCTGCGGGGTCAGCGTGGGGCCCTGCTTCCCATAAAGATGGGATGGATGCCTCCCTGCCTTCCGCAGGAAAGGAACCCAGTGAGAGGGGAAGGGGATCACGCTTGATTTATTGGCCTCTTCCTCCTTCTCATCGTCTGTGGCTCGTCCAGCTGTAGCGATAAGGACAGCTATGAGAGGACACTGCTGGCTGCTGGGATCCCGTCCTCCTGCCCAGTCCCTGCCTGCAGACATCAGTCCTTTACAAGCACCATTAAATGTGTATCCAAAATGTGGCAGTCTCCTCCATCCTTTGAGATTCTGTTCCCTGGATAATACAAACAGTTGCCAGAAAAAGAGTATCCTCTCAGCTCTGTCTGGGCCATTATCCCTTTATATTTGCTCTTTAATATTTACTGGGTTCACACAAAGTGCATGCTCTAAAAAAAAAAAAAATAATAAAAAAAATCAGCTGCAGCTTAAAGGACTCCAAATTTAGTAATTGCTGCAGCCCCACCGAAGTGAACAGTGAGCAGGGAGATCACTACGGCACTTCACGTGCTGTGGCATTCTGCTTAGATCAGACTGCAGGAAACATTCTGTCCAGTGGCACCAAATCTGGAGTGCCCAATGAAGGGACTCTGCGAGTCCACCACAATCTCCTGAAGATCCGTTCCCTCCCAGCACCCAATAACCTTGGTAGGAAGCACAGGCAGCCAGAGATGCTGATTCACATAGAGGGGAAGCTGTGAGTTAGCAAGAACTAGCCACAGTTTCTGGCTCCAGAGCTGGTCTTGCAGCCTTACCTGTTAGTGTGAGGTTGCTGTATGTGTTTGAAAACTGCTCCTTTAACAAAACCAAGTGCATCTGAGCTGCCTTTTCCCTCTGTAGCTCCAACATTATGTCAGGATGCTGGGCGATCTTACAGCCTTTCTGCTTATCCAGGGCAATGTCACTGCGAACAATGTCTATAGCAAAAGGGAAAGAAAAAAGGGAGATGGCCAAACCTCAGCTTTCATTGTCACCAGACGCTTGGATAGAACCAGCCAACACAACAGCCACACAACCATCACTCAGCATGAGCAACCCAAAAAAAGGGTTAAAACCCCTTGGATCTACCTGTCCAGTGAGGTTCCTCTGCTTAACTCTTCTTTTCTCCCACTGAAAGCTCACATCATTGCCTCGAATAGGCTCACACAGCCTACTGCCCCTTCCATCCATCACTGATGGATGCTGATCTCTTTCAATGGAAGTTAATCTCTTAAAATTATAACCTCTCTCTGGCAGGAAAGTGCAAAAGTATCCCAGCATGTATGTTATGACCCTGTTGTTGGTGTACTTGCCCCTAAATAATGAGAAAAGACTAAATCCAATTCTAGTGACCCTTAGCTTCTGTCTACCGCTGCTTGCCAAAGATGGTGAAGAAGGCTTGCCCTTACCCTGTGTATGCTCACTGCTGGAGCTGGGTCAGTATGGCTTACAGATCTCTAAGCAGGTCTCTTTAAACTTGTAACACTTGATATGCAATTTAGGAGACAGGAAACATACTTAACAATTGCTTTCTCTCCATATGAGCATTTTGTAAATCATATTGTGGAATAAAAATATGATGTTCCCTCTTCTAGAATAGCTCACCAGCTGGGGAAATGCAAAATTTGGGTAGCAATGAGGGAACAAGGACTAAGTATGATGTGGCCAGTCCCTAAACAGGAGGTGGGCAGTGCATATCGGTCCTTTCAAGGCCATTTTCTGAGCTGAATAAACTCTGTAACATGCTTGGATCCGGAGGAACCATATGTTGTGCTGCATTCTTACAAAAGCTTCGGCGGCCAGAAGCGATAAGAGATGATGGAAGTTGGAGTTCTTCCACCACATTGCACAAGGTCAGGCTTTGCATCACAAGGTTGCCCTTTCCTTGGTTTTATTCCCATCTAGCTGGATATTTCTGAAGAAGCTTATTATCAGAAGAGAGGCATGCCTGGCTCCACAAACACACTCAGGCTCCACTATTGTCATGCACACCAAGGAACAGTGAAGTTAGAATCACAGAAAAGAATCATTAAGGTTGGGAAAGACCTCTAAGATCATCCAGTCCAACCATCAACCCATCACCACCATGCCCAAGTGTTTTCCAGCACCCATGCTCATGTCTTTTAAGGTGTCAGATCTCAGGTTCTGCAAACCTGGACTCTAAGTGATGTCCTGGGCTGGCAGTGAACCCCCTCTGGAGGTGGGTGGAAGACTTGGCCACATTGTCTGGGCTATAGGGAACTACTTCAGGCTATGTCCTGTGGGCCAGGGCAGACGTTCAGCATCCCCTGGCCTGCTGTTGCTTAATTTGTCCCTCACACCAAGAGATGCAGGACTCTGGAGCTGCCACTGAAAATTTTAGGGTCTGTAGGAGCCTGGCTAACAAATTGGCTTGTTTGCTGGATGATGAAGGAACAAAAGGATGAGAAATCCATGCGGAGGGCTGAGGAGGACAAGTCATTTCTGTAAGGTTTGCAAAGGCCTCAAAATAATTTTAATGGCTTTGGTGAAAAGGAAGAATGGGCTCCTTTCCGGTGGAACAAAATTTCTGTATCACGCTGGGACCAGGATCCCTCTCCTTGCTATCAGGGGCCAGGGAAGCACTTTAGAGAGTGCAAAGGGATGTGGCAGTGGGTCCCACACAGCACCCTGACATCCAGCACCCTGCTTCCCTCTTCAGGGTCTGCAGGCCGCAGTGAACACATGCTGAGGAAGGGATATGAGGAAGGTTGTGACGGAGAAGATGTGAAGGGCACAGAAAGTGGGGATGCTCTTCTGGCACCAGTTTCATGGGCTTCCCAGAAAGCTCCTACTGTACATGAGCAGGATGCAGAGGCAAGCATGCAGGGTCCTTGATTCTCACAGCTAAGGACCCAAGGCATTTCCCCAAGACCTAAAACTAGAGGTGGACCCCATATCCACCATAGCTCCAGCTTAAACAATGGCTAGATGCATGGGATATGGGATTCTCAAAGAACCTGATTACTGTGAGGTGAGAGCATCTCTAGCATATATGTCGGGGAAATTTTTTACAGAGGGTGGGGAGGCACTGGCACAGGCTGCCCAGAGAGGTTGTGGGTGTTTAAGGTCAGGTTGGATGGGGACCTGGGCAACCTGATCTAGTGCCTGATGTAGTGGTTGGAAGGGGGGCTGGAACTGGACGACCTTTGAGGTCATTTCTAACCCAACCATTCTGTGAGTCAAAGATTCTACACCTCTCTTCTGAAGCAGCAGCACCGGGAGAAGAGGCCACAGCTGCTGTAGGAGCTCAGGGAAAACTCAACAAGAGCAATCCAGGGAAAAAAGCCAGCAGGAAGCTCATAGTGATCACATCTAAAAGTAAGTGAGAGAAAGGGGAAATGCACAGGGGGTGTGAGGAGAAGGATCCCCCGGGGGGCTCTGGGCAGGGCAGTCCCTAAGTGGGACACAGCCTTCCAAAACACAGAGCAGCCATAAAAACCAACACACGCACACACACAAAATAATAAATAAAATCAAGGGGGGGAAAAAAATACCCAGCAAAACAAGAAACCAAGCGACTCTTGCCAGAAGTGAGAAAGAAGAACTCCAGATGTGGGAGCCCCAGAGGACGCCAAATGGTTTCCAAAGCCGGCAGACCAACGAGCTGTGTGCGCCTCGAGAGGCAGCGGCCGGGCCGGGCCGGGCCGGGTCAGTACCTTGGCCAGCTCAGCCCTGCGCGGCTCGGCGGGGCACGGCCGGGCGCATCCCGCAGCGCGGCTCCCGCAGCCCCGGCTCCCGCTGCCCGCTCGGCTCCCGGCGGCACCGCGTCCCCGCGGCGGCGGAGCGGAGCCGGGCCCGGAGCCGCCGTGCGGTATGGAGGGAGCACACCCGTGTGGCGGCCAGGTGAGCTGCGGCTCGTTCAGCCCCCGCGGCACGAGGAGCCCACGGGGTCCCCGGTGCACCGAGAGGAAATGGAAGAAGTTGGAAAGCGGCACCGAGTGCGGCGGCTTTGTCACATTTGTGCGCATCCTCATCGTGTCTGTCTTCAATAGGAAATTCTCCGACAGATTCGTCTCATTCCTTTCTTTGATATAGGAAAATTCCCTGACAATGAGTTCCAGAAATTACTTCTCACTAGATAAAAAAAATTGTATTTGTTTGTTTTATACATTATAATGCCGCTGGATGCTCCCTATTTCTTGTGTAATGAAAACAAGGAATTAATTATTCCCAAATTATCTTCTCCGCATGCCTCTGGGTTCATAGCATTTATCATCTCATCAGTCATTTTGCCCAAGATGAAAACACGCTGATATCTATGTCTGAAAGCTGTGTTCCTGACCACCTCCATCACCTTACTCCACACATATGTATTCTTTACACTGATCCATGTGGTCGCACTATAGCACAGCGTGTTTGAAGCATAAGTGGGCTTCTTTCCCTATATGAATGCGGTGATTCAATCTTCACTTCCTTAAACGTATTCACAGAAAAAATCCATAATAAATTCAAAACATTTTCCCTGGTTGGCAACAGCCAGTTCAGAACCCGGTTGCAGAGGAAGCCACGTGTGTTTCCCCCGAGCATGTTACTTGGCAGAAATCACTTCTAATTCATAGACAGAAGTCTTAAACTTGCAAAACTAGTAAGGTTTGGTAGAGGATTTCGGATACTTAGTAGAAGCAATTAAACACATAACCACAGGAATCCTTTGTCTCACCCATACACCAGCAAATGGATAATCAGGAGCTCACTGTCTGATTGCGCCACTTCCTGCAGTTATAAAGCAATTCTCACACACGGTTCTTGCAAATCCGTTCAAAATGTACAACCAAAAAATGGAGATAAATATACTTTGGAAGTATCTCCTTCATAGATAGTGCCTTCCTCACCTTGCAGAAGGCAGTTTGTCTATTGGCTTCTTCTTACAGGGACAGGAGGATGACCCACCTCATTGGGATCCACCTGCCGGTGGCTGAGCTGTGGAGCCAAAAGGACAATCCCTGCACAAGGCCGAGCCCTCACTGCTCTGCTCTAATATCCAGGCAAAATCATTGCACCTAGAGGCAGTCTGCACTGTACAGGCTCAGCAGGGGGTACGGCGTTCCCCTGTGCACAAGGCTCAGGGTCCTGATGCAATGCCAGGTGTCTGATGGTGTCAGAAGGAAGGGATCCTCAGATGAAAGCATGCACATGAAGCCTATTAGCCAGTGCCAGAATTACACAGTGTAACATGGACTTGCCCACATTATATGGCAAAATCTCCCTATTGGTATGGAAGGCATGAGGAACGTCTTATTTTCCCAGGTTTTTGTGGTAATTGGCCATTTTTCCAGATGCCCAGTATCCTTCTGAAAAAGGACATAAAATAGAAGGAAGTAACTTAGCAGCAATTGAGAGAGCATTTCTGAAATGTGTTGTCTGTACACATTTTGGCTCAGTATCTTTTCTTACACATTAACTACAGCACATATATGTGCTCCCTTTTCCCTCTTCTCTCCCATGACCCACACAGGGCCAAGTTGTCTGTGTGTGGCAAATATTCTTTGGTCTCCATCAGCCACAGAAACACTCCAGGCTACAAAAGGATGGAGAACCCATTGAGGTACTTGGGCCAATACATCCCCAAGAACTCCAGTTCCAAGAAACTTCTCTTTTTCCCTTGAGTTTTCTCTTCACAGTACATATGCATAGAGTGAAACTAATTTTCATGACATCAGGAGGTGTCCAAAACTGCTATCTGCTGCTGTGGGGTGGCAGCTGAAGCACTCCTTGCTGAGCCAAGGGAAGTGCCTCTAAACCCTACCAAACCCCACAGCACCAGGCTCCAGGGCAGCACAGGTCAAGTTTTAGCAAACTCTGCTTCAGAGGAGGTTTTGTATCTATGCTCCCAGCAACCATTACCAGAGCAAATGGACAGCCCCATGTGCTTGCCCCAAAAAGGAGCTGCTCAAAGTGTTTCCCTAGAGACCAGTGTTTCTTATTGTCCCATTCATCAGAGCCAAGTGGTCCTTGGCAACGCGTAAGGTGGCTGGAAGGACAGCCAAGTGCATTATCCGGTAGGCAACCCCACAGCAGAAGGGAAGCCGGTCTGCTGCAGACCAAGCACGAGATCACATATTCTAGTACCTGCCCAGGGGTCAGACACATGCCTATGGCCAGAGAGAAGCAGCTCCAGATAACAGAGCACAAGTTGCAACACAGATGGTGAGCCCAGCGGGACACAGGCACTGAAACTCCATTTAAGGGAGGCTAAAGTCTCCCAGGTCAAAAACGTCTCGATCAGCAAGTGTCAAAAAGTCTCCCCTACAGCCCCACCTCCTGGTGCCGCAGGGCTCGGTGTGTGACAAACTGGTTTTCTATTGGGAACAGACCTCAGGCAGGGCAATGCCATGGCCAAACAGGGCAGACGCTGGAAATGAGCTTGCCAAGCATAGGTTGCACGGGATGGCAGCCACCTGGTGTGCCCTGTGCACGGGGGTTAATAGGACAGATCACTTAGATGGCCTTGCATCGCTTGGCAAAGTTCAGAGGATACATATGGGTGTGCTGCCTTCAGCACCCTGCGGTTCAACCAACTCCTTTCCCATTGGAAAATTCTTAGACAAGTCCCTCAGCCAGGGATGGGCAGATCTGCTGTCAGGTGACGAACTCCTGCCAAACAGACACCAACAGTGACACAGTACCTGTATGAACAGAACCAATACACCTCTGTGCTGTCTACCAGCAGTCGTGGGATGTGCAGAAGCAAACACTCAAAGCAGAAAACAATGGAGCTGTCACTTGTTACATCACTAAAAAATCAGGAAGGTCAAACTTAGATATTCACAGATTTCTCTTTTAACCATTTTCTGGCTTTTTAATTATTATTATTGTCGTTGTTTGTTTGTTTAGATAAATTGGACAAGAAATTTCAGAAAATAGACGATGGAGGGACAAGATCATTACACATGGAAAGCAGCCCCAGTCAGCCCAGGAACTGCAGGCAGGGCAATGGGGACAAGAGAACACTTGCTGCCTTCCCCAAGCTCAAGCACTGCATGCCATCTTCTTCCATGCTTTCTGCTCAGCTCAAAAGTTCCTCACATCTGTGCATGCCCTGAACCCAGGCAGGTCCCAAATAGGCTGTAGATGAGGGAACAAAAAGCAGAGCAGAGCTTAAAGAGGAGAACATGGCTGCTCGCATCCAGCATAGTGGGACAGAAAGCTGCAGTGGCACCAGGATTTCATTTTGGAGACTTGGATCTCCCGAGGGAAGGGCAAAAAGATGGGAGCTACCAACAACTCCAGCTTCGGAGTTTGCACACAGATCTTGAGAACAAATAAGAAAGCTTTGCTTCCAGGCAGGAAATCCTTTTTACCACACCTTTCTGATTTACACTGATGCTTGATACACACCACATGTGTCCCCTCCCTCACTCACTCCCATTTGCAATGGTTCTGTTCCATATTTAAGTGATGAAAAGTTAAGACCTGTGGTTACAACTTCTATGAGAAGCTTCATTTTGAAGGACTGCTACATTTCAACTTTATTGCCACGAGGAAAACAGAAAAAAAAAACCAACCAAAAAAACCCCAAAAGCTTTCAGTCCTTCAGCATGAAAGCTGTTGCGAAGACATTTAATAAGTGTAAGTTCACTCCTGCAGGCTGCTGAAATATTGACCTTTGAGCTGAAGCAGGGAAATTTATTCCTACCGATGTTTAGTGTGAATCTCATCCACACTTTTATGCGCTACACTTAATTTTTCTATTTGAGATGGCTGCAGGTTTGGTCAGCATGAAATTCATCCCAGTAGGCAGAGCTCACAGCAAACCCTTCACCAGAGATCGGTTACGAGAAGGGGAAAAAAAAAAGGCAACCCAAGTGATGGGGTGGGGATTGCTTCAACAAAGATGGAGTACACACATCAGCCACCTGCCTGCGTGTGGGGCTGGGGGACACTGGTCTCGCTGAGATCAAACACTACGTGGAGGAACAGAAAGCCATCAGAAAACTGGCAAACACGTCTGCTTTTTCCATTCAGCACTGTGGCTGCCGAGTGGATCTCTGCAAAACTTCCTCTGCTTCACTGACCTGCCCGCTGGGATCTGTCTGGCATTAATCGACCCTCGAAAATCACTTATGGAAATTTCTTCTGCTAATTTTTGTTAAGTCGTAAGTAAGAAAAAAGTTTTTTGAGGAAAAAAAAAAAAACAACAACCAAACAAACAGAAAAATCAATAAATTCTTGCACTCGAACATGATATTCTGCTTCTCAAAATAAGAGCGTTGGCCCTGACTTGTCTGCCAGGTTTCTTTGTGTGAATTAAGGGCCGCGAAAGGTGAAAACCTTCCGTGCAGCTGCGGAACCGCTGGGAGGAGGGCACAGAGCGGGGAGGAAGGGAGCGGGGCAGAGCCGGGACGAGGCGGTGCCGCCGTCACTTCGGGCAGGGCCCGGTGGCACGGCGCTGCGCAGAGGGAGCGGCTCCCCGGGCACCGACGGGCACCGAGCTGGGCCGTGCTGCGGGGAGCCCCGGGTCCGCAGCTGCACGGAGAAAAGAGGAAACGACGGCGGGGTCCTTAGGGAAAGGCATTGCTCCCGGGGAGCACCGGAGGTTCCGGGAAGATCTCCGCAGAAGCGGTGCAAAAGTAGCGGGGCGCGACCGGCGATACCGGAGGACGGTCCCCTCCGCAGCCGCTGCTGGGCACGGGCCTTTTGTTCCTCCACCGGACACACCGACAGCGGGAGAGAAGGGGAAGGAGGAGCCCCTCGCACGCTGCGGCGTTGCCCGGCGGAGCGCACGGCGCGCCCGGTGCCGCGGAGCCCGAGCAGCGGAACGGGACCGTGCGGCGCCCGCAGCCCCCGCATCCGCGCCCCCCGCTCCCCCGCCCGGCCCGGCCCGGCCCGGCCCGCGGCCCCGCTCACCGTCCTCGTAGTTCTTGAGGTAGTAATCGGGGCCGGGCCCGCCGCGGCTCTTGGCCGGGTTCTTCACGTTGTGAAACTGCAGAAAGTCCGTCCTCTTGCCCGCGAAGCGCAGGAAGGCGGGGGCCAGGCCCCGCGCCAGGGTCACCAGCCGCCGGGAGCTGCGGGGAGGAGAGCGGGCTGAGAGCTCCGGGACGGTGCCGGTGCGGAGAGGGCCCGGCGGTCGCAGAGTGGGAAGGGAGCGCGGTGTGGGGATCCGGAGCTCTCACCGCGGCCCGGCTGCCCCGCCCGGCACGGCACGGTTCGGCACTGCATAGCATAACGCGGTACAGCGCGGGCACCGCTCAGCAGCGCCCGGCTGCGGGGCTCTACTGTTCAACCTCGGGAGCGGGAACGGGGCCGCCCCGCCCGCTGGCAGCGGGGCTCGGAGGCCGGCGAACCCCGGCTCTGCCCCCCCGGAGCCCCCGGACAAGTGCAGCGGAGGCACCGGCTCCCGGCTCCCTGGGGTAGAGACGGCACCGACCGGGACCCTCGGAGAGAGGACCCGCTCTTCCTTCCCGACTTACCCAGCAGGACCGGTGCGCTCCGGCCGGCCCGGTGCCTCCAGGCCGCTGAGCAAGGCACCCAACGCGACGCGCAGCCCGGCTCTGCCCTCCGGGAGCCCGGGGAGAGCGGCGAACGCGGGGTTCGGAGGAGCTGGCCGACTCCCGTTGCTGCGGGTTCCTGGTGCAGGGATGTTTCTCCCTGCGCTGCCTCGGCCCCATATTGTGCTGCTTCCTTTTTTTTTTTTTTTTTTTTTCCTTTTTTTCTTTTTCTTTTCCTTTTTTTTTTTTTTTTTTTTTTTTTTTTTTCTTGTTGTTGTTGTTGTTGGAGCGGAGGGGAGCACGACATTTTTGCAGTCATAACTGATAAGTCTCCGAAATGCTTTCTCCATTGCAAACATGTGCATCTTAATGGAAACCATGGCCTCTCTCCCTCCGCCTCAACGAGCGCCGCGGGCAGCGCGGAGCCCGGCGGGGTGGGCGGCACGGGGAGGGCGCCGGGGGGGCTCCCGCCTTACCTTAAGAAATCGAGCCAGCCATCATGAATGATGGAGGGGTCCAGCTGCAGGGAGAGGAAATTCTCACTGATTATCCTGACAGGGCTCTTGGTGTTGACATCAAGGAGAATGAGAGTCCTTCCCTTCACACCTGGAGATTTCTCCACCGGCAGCGCTCTCCTGTCCCCGGCCTGGGAGGGCAGAGAGAAGGTGGCCATGAGGGCCAGCCCAGGTGCCATCAGCGCTAGAAGCCCGGGGGGGCAGGAGCTGGGACAGGGCATGCCGGAGAGCAGGAAACCCCTAATTAACTCGCTGTCTGCAGGGGCTCGCTGGTGGCTAATTGTCCTTATCTAAAGTGTGGGGCGCTCTGCCTTTTTTTGCAATGTTTTGGTGCTGGTGGAGGGGAACTCACGCCCCTGACCAGCCTTTCTCGCAGCCGGTGCCAAGACTCCTTGCAGCCAGCACCGCCCCTTTAAGAGATGCAGGCTCCAGACATTTTTAACTTTTTGAAGGTAAGGGGAGGCTCCTGTTTTAACCCCCTCGGCTCGGGGCCCTCCCAAGACCCACCGGCTCCGAGCTTCGCTTCGCCCCGGCTCCCGGAAGGGCCGAATCGGATCGGAGCCCGGCACCCCGGGGAGCTCGGCAGCGAGGAGCGGTAAGGCGGCGGGGTGGTCCGCTTCGGGACGCGGTGCTGGGCTGCGGAAACCGAGGCTGAGCGCGGAACGCGACGGACGCAGCGGGAGCGCGGAGTCCTCTCGCCGGAACCCCGGGATCGGCCTGGCCGGTGCACGGGGACCGCTCGGATACAGAGGGGAAGCGGCCCGCGGGGGGTGGGACGGCAGCAGCCCTCCTCCGTAGTCCTCGGGACCCGCCGGTGTCCGACCCGCGGCGGAGAGTGGAGAGTGGTCACGAAAGACGCGCCCGGAGCGGAAACGGCCGCATCGGTGGCGCAAAAAACGTCGCGGTTCGATGGGACCGGCGATGTCACCGCGCCGGTACCGCTACCTGGAGGACCAGGACTGCCGGGCGGGAGTCGCCGGCGATGTTGGTGGCATCGAGCAGGGGATCCGTGGGGGCTCGCATCTCGGGGAGCGCCCGTCCCAAGCGGGCATCCCGCTCCGCCGGCAGCCACATTCCGGGACGGCCCCGGGCTCCGCACGCCGGCGAGCACCGTAACGCGCTCTACCTGGACCCTCCGCCGCCGCCGCGTTCCGCCCCGACACCATTCGCCTGGCGACAGAACGGAGCCGCGCCGGGGCTGGGCCGTGCCGCGCCCGCCGGGCTCGCTGCCGTCGGCGCCCGTAGCCTCGGGGCCGGGGCCCGCAGCTCCATCTGCTGGTCACGGTCCCGGCCCCAGTGTCGGGGGAACGACACACACCTGCGGGTAGAGCTGTCCGGGGCCGGGGACGGCCGGGACTGCGGAGAAAAGTGAGGTGAGGAGACAACACCGAGGGCTGCCTGGACCCGCTGTGCCGCACGGAAGGGCCGATCCGGGCCGAGCGGGCGGTGGGGAACGAGGTAGCGGAGTGAGAACGAGGCAACCCCTGCCTCTGCGAGGGCTCAGCGGGAGGTGCACGAAAAGGGATTTGGGGGGACCCGGCCGGGGATCACGTCGCAGCACCCGGCGACAAAGAGCAGCGCGTGGTGCCCGGCGCCAGGCAGCGGGGATGGAGCGCTGTGGAAGTAAGAGGATCCGGGGGAAAGGGCCGTGCAATTTCAGCTGTGCAAAGTCCTGGCATCCCGGGACAGGAAGAGGGCAATTTAAGGTTGGAAAGTTGCGTTCTGCTGAGAACGCTTTAGCAGCAGTTTGCAACAGCAAATTCGCTGGCCACGGAGCTGCAGTAGCTTGTTTTGTGGGTCACCTCCGAACGAGGGGCACGAGTTTCCGTATCATCTCCTTTGTTTGTTCGGGTTTATTGTGATGATTTTGTTTTGCGAGGTTTCCTTTTTGTTGGTCTTTTTTATTTATTTATTGTTGCTTATTTGTTTTCTGTATGATCAAAAGACAGCAGAGCTTCACTGGCATTTGTTGGCCGACAAGCACCGTGACTGCAGGCCGAAAGTTAGCATCTCTCCCTCTGCTTCTATTTCAAAACGAAACCCTGATGTGTTACGTAGTGAAGGACAAAAAAGAAAACAAATTACCCCACTTAACCTTCTCCGTTACAAACACGATACTTCGGAGACGTGGTTAGCACGAATCACCCCTCGTAACCCGTCCCCGCTCTGAAGGCGGACTCCGGCGCTGGGAACAGCCCACCCGCGGCCGCAGAGCTCGGGGAGCGCTCTCGTCGGGGCCGTCGCTGCCGTCGGGGCGCGGGCGGAGCCGCCCGTCGGGGCGGCCCCAGCGCCGGTGTCTCTCCGGGAGCGAAGCGGCGCTCGGAGCTCAGCTTACAGCAGCGGCTCTGGCCCGCCGTGCGAAGCGCCGCTCCTTTCTTCTGTTACCATAATTGCTTTAGAAAGCCTGGCTCGCTCAGAAAAAAAAAAAGATCTATGAAGATTTCCTCGCGGTTCTGTCGGTTTGGAAATACGTTTCTCTATTTTCCGTCTACTCTCAACGTGCTGGTTTTAATCTTCAAAGCAGTCGTTGGGAAAGAAACCGGGGGAGGAGAAGCACTGCTATGAAGAGTTTCGGTTTAAGTGAAGAGCATTAAATATTTTCCCAACGTCACCAAATAAACAGCAATCCTCCAGCTCCCAATAAACTATTTAAAGCACGTCGTATCATCCCTTTTGCTCCTGCCAATGTACTTTAATTTACAAGCCGATCAGAGCAGGGGCCTGTCTTGTTGTCTGCAAATGTCTGTCTCTCCCTCCCCCCCAACCCAATCAGTCGCAGCTCACAAACACTGAAATCCGCAGCTAACGTTGTTATCAGAGGTACTCACTTCGATTTTTGCCTCGCTACCGCCTGTGGAAGTGGCTGTTGCAAACGATCTGAGCGGCTGTGGAAAGGTTCCACCTCTATGCAGCAGGGCTGATAGACGGAAAGAACAAAGAATCAGGAGATAAATGAAGTCTAGAAGGTGAATTAAACGGAGGTCTCCAGCTGCATATGTCAGCCCAGAGGAAAACAGGGAAAACCTCAGGAGGGACGTTTTGCGTTCCCTAGAAAGTAAACGTCTGCTCATAAAGGATGAAAGTTATTATGGTCAAAGGATGTGCTGTACCAAACAAACCTCCATTAGGCTAAGAAGGATAAAACAAGCTAGACAGCCTTTTTAAAAAACAAAAATCTTCGTGTCTTTGATTCCCAAGATATCAGCCATGTCTGTTTCTGTATTGCTGTCAAGTAAACCTGAGTTATGGATGCTCTCAGAGAAGCCAGCAAGGAGAAAACTCAGCTAGTGAAAATAAAGAATGTTATCCGTAGACAATTTGCCCAAAATGTTTTCTTTTCAGACTCTTAAATGCCTGCCCTGCACCACGGCCTGACTGATGAGTTCTCCCCAAATGATTTCTGCTCTGCCCAAATGATTTCTGAGAGGAGCAAGGGCACTAAGAGCGGTCATCAGACCCCATAACATCACAGCCGATTCTTTTTATCAAGGTGGGGTGTTTTTTTTCTGCTGCTTCTGCACTGCAGCGACCATCTATTTGACCACAAGAGACCTAATGTCTGGAATGCAACCTCCTGAGGTTACCAGTGCCTAAAGGTTGGTGTTGCACAGCGTGAACCCCGCTGCTGAAACCATTTCCTACCATGCCGATGTATCACCTGAGTGAACAGACAGCAGCTTGATTTAGTGTGGTATCTGCGCATTGCTCTTTAACGGAGGTGTCCTGTGAAGCTCTGTAACAAGCAAAACCATCTGTCTGCCCTAGGAAACCTGGCTGGAGGGGAGCCCCACACCAGTGTGCGGAAGGCAAACCCACGGAGAGCTTCCCCCTTCCTGCATGCAAGGAGCAGGGCATCCATCACTAGGACCGCCTGGCCTGAGAGCACATCTGGCAACTCTGAGCCTGCATTATCACCAGCGTGGAAGGAACACAGAGCGGTACCTCCAAACGTGGCCATAGCACGGCAGTGTTGGGCTTTTCTTCAAGGGTTAACCCACCCTTGTTAGCTACCTAACTAAGAGAGCTATAAAAAAGAGGGACGGGAACAAAAAGGAGACACGAGTCCCATGAAGGCTGTGGGTTTGCACGCAGACACACAGCAAGACAAAGGAGAAAGAAAGCAAGCTGGATTGTAGGCAGCTGATGATAAATAATGTATTCTTTCTCTTTTTTGTAACTTTGTGCCCTGAGCAGCTTGGTAGCATTACTCCAGCAGAATAAACTCTTCTTCTTCCTTCCCTTCATCCATCTGATTCAGCATGTGGTCTGACTAACCTGGGGGGCCATACCCTACAGGGCTGCCCCCGGAGAGAACAAGTTGTTCCCAGGTGCCCACATCCCAACAGGTGCTCTGGGGCTCCTGAAAGCTGATATGGGTGATTCTCACAAAGCTGCAGTGGGGGAGCAGGTGCCCTCTCAGCAGACAGAACCCCCCTTTGCCCAGCACCTCTTCAGCAAGAGGGAAAAGAAATAAAGCAGATAATGGCAGGGAATATCTCAATGTGTACTGCTGCCTTTTGGCAAAGGATGCCCTTCAGACCCAAGAGCTGTGCTAATCGATGGCTGCGTCTGATTCAGCTTTTGTCTTTCCTATCTTGAGTAGAAGCAATTGTGGTCACAATTAGTTGTAGTCAGGGGACAAACCCAACGGCAGCGCTCCAAGCAGCACAACTGCCTCAAAAACACTTTCCTCAGACTGAGCCCAGCCCAAACAAGAAGAGAAATGGGCAGAATTATCCTCGTTTCACATCATCACGTGAAAAAAGCAAGAGAAGGGAACGCGCCAATGTTACAAGCCTGAGAACGAATGTGAGTGCTTGTCCCACCATCTGTGAGGAGATGATAGAGGTGAAGGAGAGGGAATGCAGGGGGGTGGTAAAAGTTCACAGAGACCTTCTATTTTTCTGGAGAGATGCTTCACATTCCAGCAGCAAAACTGAAGGAAGCGGCCATGAGGAGTAGATCAGAGAGGGGAAATAGGAAGATGGATGAAGTGCAAGGCTGGAGGAGCAAACAAGGCAATTACAGAAAGAGAGGAAGGGGCTGTGTGCGGAGACCAATGAGGAGCTGAAGCTCAGCGGAAGAAGCAGCAGCCAAAAGGCTCTTATGGACACTGCTGGGGTGAGGGAGGCGGAAAAAAATCAGAATCTTTCATGTAACCATAGGCTGCAAAGCTCCCTCTGGGGAAGGTCCCATGGAGCGCGGTGCCCCTGACCCAGGCACGGAGACAACAGCAGGAAAGAGCTTGTGTTCCCAGCACAGCCATCTCCTGTGCACTTTCCTTTCCAGCAGGCTCAATGTGTCGTGTTGTTCCATCTCCCTGCAGTTTCCCTTCTGCTGGCCCTTCACTAACAGCAACGTGGAGAAAATTAAGCATAAAGCTATATAAGCAACATAACAGGCATGCAATTGCATGTCTATTTGCTTTGAAAAAATGATGCTTTATTTCCTGTACAATGGAAACTACAGTTTGATGTTACAACTGCTGGGTTTTGACTGAACGCAGAAATTTCACTTAAGCAATGACATTTCCCCCCGTATTTAGTATTCCCATATGTCACTGATTATATATTTAAGTTGCAGAAATGAATTGAATTTCATGGCTTCCTCAAGTTAGATTCTCTTGGAGGGGACCGTCCTTAACTGTTAACCAAAAGACCCGAAATCACTTTAAATCAAAACAGCAGAGCTTTGGGTATCATTGCAGGAGAAAACTGATGATCGCAAACCAAGCGTTTAACACATCATCAGCCAGAAGGGTGGGTAAAGCTGTGTGAGCCCACGGGATAGAGAACATAGCACAGAGAAAAGGGGTTAATTGAGCACCACAGGCTCAGAAATGGAAAAAAGACAGCGCACTGTTTGGAGCTCTGTTGCCCGAGGTCTTATTCCTTCTGCTTCAGAAGTTATCATATATCCCACTTCTCAGTGCTCATTTCACTTACTTGGGTAACGTATCTTCTCCCACTGGCTGCAGAGCATTAGTGCCAATCACGCTGCAGATATTCCATGAGCAGCCAACTCTGCACTCGTAGCTTTATTCCCACTTTCTGGAGGAAAATAAATAAAGAAATAGATCAAAATCCAGCTTTTCTTCACTCCTTCTGTTTCCCATCATGACCTGGAATTGCTAATGATTCCATCCCCACAGCCATCCCACGGCAACTCCTCACCCTGTTCTGGAGGACCGGGGCCGAAGGACGCAGCAGGCAAGATGCAACCTCAGTGAGAGCCCTGGAAATTCATATCACAGTTTGCCAAAGGCTCAATCAGTTGAGCATGTGCTAAAGCTCAGTTTGTTTTGTCTTATTTGGAGCTTTGGAAGATATTTCCTATCCTGACTCACTGACCAAGCTCCAGCCACACACCTGCGACTTCTGGAGTGCATCCTCGCAGCGAGAGGCCGGCCAGCACGTCATCACTTCTGCAGCTCAGACCCTACTGAAAGCACATCGGGCCACAGCTCTCGCACCAATTCACTTCTACACGCAGCTCATGTAAGCTGACATCTGGTGAGAGTGCAGCTATGGCCTGAGCTAGATGGAGCTCAGCGCAACAGATGGTGGTTGGGGCTGCAGAACCAGGGCAGCTCATCCCAAACTGAGCACTCCTCCTCCTCTGCGTATTTACACCCTCTGGCCACGTCTTTTTTTTCAGAGCTATTGTCACCGAGGCTTCACAATCCCCAATTCACGTTGCAATCCCAGCACTCTGCTTACTTCGTTCCATGTCAGTGCACAAGGTGGGATCCTGACGAGGTCAGCAATGCTGAAGCAGCTGCTGCTGTGCCTCCAACAAAGCGGGAAGCTGCCCCTCCAATACCCGGGGCGGCTCTGCCAGCGTGCACTGAGCACTGCTGGTAGGCAGCAAGATAACAAGCTGCGGCTGCTCCTGAGTGTAGGGTGGAAAAGCCACCAAAGCCCGTAGCAGCAGCACGGAGAGAGGTTGCCACCTGGTGGCTCCTCCCGCACGCCGCGGCCTCAGCACAAGCCGGGATCAGCGGCCGAGGAGTGCGGAGGGCAAGGAGACTGCGGGCAGGAATGCGCTGCGGTTACCTGCTTGACGGATGGAGAGAACACACGGCCACTGAAATGCCGGAGAAAACCCATCAACTTAGGGAGAAAAGTAAAGTAAAGTAAAGTAAAATAAATACATACAGAAATAAGAATAAATCTTCGCTACAGGGTGCATCGTTCCTTAGCCAAGGAATACAGAGGGATGGAAGTGCTGGCGGACGTTCCCGTGGCACCCCACTGCCGAACCCCACACCCCACCGCACCCCACGCGTGTCCTCCCGGCAGCGCTCCCCACCGCCCCTCCCGCAGGCCGGCTCCGACCGCACGTGGCGCGGCGGCTGCCCGCCCCCCGACCCACGTGTGCCGCCGCTCCGCTCCGCTCCTCTCCGCGCCGCGCCGCGCCGGCTCCCCGCTGCAGTCCCGGTGCGGTGCGGGCGCTGCGGTGCCGGTATGGCGGCGGCGGGTCCGGGACGCGGCGGCGGCGGCTGGGGCCGGAGCCGGGGCGCGGTGCTGCTGCTCTTCTTCTCGCTGTCCCCGCGGCCGCCGGCCGGGGCCGCCTGGCTGCTGGGGCTGCGGCCCGAGGACACGGCGCCGGGCCGGGTGTCCCTGGAGGGCGGCGCGGTGCAGGCAGCCGAGGGCAGCCGCTTCCTGCTGCGCCTCTACTTCCAGCCGCAGCCCGAGGGCAACGGCAGCCGCGGGCCGGCGGGCGAGAGGGAGCCGCGCTTGGTCTTCATCGAGGAAGCGGCGGCGGCGGCGAGCGGGGGGAAGGCGGCGCGGGGCCCGGCGGAGCGGTGCCGGGAGCGCAGCGCCTGGGCCTCGGACGTGGAGGTGGTGGGGCCGCTGCGCTCGGGCGGCGCGGCGGGCTCGGCGCTGGCCGAGGTGCGGGTGCGGGAGCCGCGCAAGGGCGAAGCGGCGGCGGCGCCGGGCGGGCGGCTCTTCTCGCTGTGCGCGTGGGACGGGCGGACGTGGGCGCACCACGGCGCGGCGGGCGGCTTCCTGCTGCGGGTGCGGCCGGCCTCCCCCGCGCTGGGCGCCTGGCTGCTGCCGCTGCCCGAGGCGGGCTGGCTGCGGGCGCTGGGCGCGCTGCTGCTGCTGGGGCTGTCGGCGCTGTTCAGCGGGCTGCGGCTCTCGCTGCTCTCGCTGGACCCGCTGGAGCTCCGCGTCCTGCGCAACAGCGGCTCGGCCGCCGAGCGGGAGCAGGCGCGGCGGGTGCAGGCGGTGCGCGGCGGCGGAGGCACCTACCTGCTGTGCACGCTGCTGCTGGGCCAGGCGGGGGCCAACGCGGCGCTGGCCGGCTGGCTGTGCGCGTCTCTGCCCGGCGGAGGGCCGGCGGCTGGCGGAGGGCCGCGTGGAGCGCCGTGGCTGCCGGTGCTGCTGTGCGCTGCCGCCGTCTTCCTGGGCGGCGAGGTGCTGCCCTACTCGGTGTGCTCGCGGCACGGGCTGGCCATCGCGTCGCGCACGCTGTGCCTCACGCGGCTGCTGATGCTGGCCGCCTTCCCGCTGTGCTACCCGCTCAGCCGGCTGCTGGACTGGGCGCTCCGGCAGGAGCTCAGCGTCTTCTCCACGCGTGAGCGGCTGCTGGAGACGCTGCGTGCCGCCGGGCCCCACGGCGACCTGGTACGGGAGGAGTTGGCCATGGTACAGGGAGCGCTGGAGCTGCGCACCAAGGTGGTGGAGGACGTGCTGACGCCGCTGGCTGACTGCTTCATGCTGCGCGCCGATGCCGTGCTGGATTTTGCCACCGTCTCCGAGATCCTTCGCTCTGGCTACACACGCATCCCCGTCTACGAGGGCGACCGGCGCGACAACATCGTCGACCTGCTCTTTGTCAAGGACCTGGCCTTTGTTGACCCCGATGACTGCACCCCGCTGCAGACCGTCACCCGCTTCTACCGCCGCCCGCTCCACTGTGTCTTCAATGACACGCGCCTCGACACGCTGCTCGAGGAGTTCAAGAAGGGTGAGGCTGCGGGGCTGCCACCCCTGGGCTCCCCCTGTGTCCCCTCCAGTCCCTGCTCAGCCCACCCAGTGTCACCTCCCAACAGGACCCGGCAGGTACCAAGGGTTCTGGGGGGAGTCGGGCCCTGCATGCGCTTGGGGTCCACTGGCAAGACTGCTCCAGGGAGACTGAGGCCTGCAGTGTGGCCATGTCTATGGTGCTACCGAGGTCATGAGAGCCTTTGGCACTGGAGGCTGCTGTGCTCTTGATGAGGCATCCCACAGGGTCTCAGGGTGGTGGCAAGGTGGCTTGGTGCCTGCCCACCCTGCTGCTCACCACTTTGTTCTGCACAGGGGAATGTGGGGCAGATGACATCTCGTTACTCAGTTCTGGTGTTTTCAGCTTAGCAGGTAGAAGTGGATCTAGAGAGTGGTTCTGAGCATGTGGTTTAATGAAAGGAAAACAGCCTAAACCCCTAGAAAGAGCTCTGCTTTCTATACAGCTGTGGCAGTATTCATAATGCAGCTGCCAGCAGCCCCAGCAAGGCTGTGCTGTGTTTCATTAACTCTACCTTGAGAATACACACAGCATGTGGTTTTTCTCCCGCTGGGAACCGTGAGTGTTTTGCTGTGTGTTGCTCAGTACGTCACACCACCATGAGTGAGCCTGTAAGAAATGGCTGCAGCAGTGCCATCCTGCGTTATGTAACACGGCTCCCAGCTGCCCACAAGCAGAGCTGATCATGTGAGAAGGGCCAATCTGCTCCACCCCCAGCAGAGAAAGCCTCTCTGAGTCATCCCCTGCTGGTTCTCAGAGCTGGGGGGCAGCGGCAGATCAGTTTTGTGCATACCAGGAGGGCACATGGGGACATGCAGGTCATCCCTGCACGCCCGCCACCTCCAGGGACACAGGGTGAGGAGCTCTGCACAGCACCGAGCACCGTATGCCTTGCAGTTTGTTCTGTGCATTCATCTCCTGCATGTATGTTACAAAGTTCACTTGAGATCTCACCGCCTCTGCCTTGTCAGTGTCAGCTGTTCCCTGGGATGTCAGGGGAGCAGCACATTCTCCCCCCATCAACCTCCCTGCACTTTATCTGATTTACTTTGATGCATTCAGCTACTTCTTTTTCCAGATTGGTTTGACAGCCTGGTACCCTATGGATCAATAGACCCATAGGAATGGACCTGTGATTGCCTTGCCCTTTCCTTGCCCCGTCCCTTGAAGGTGTTTTCTGTGTGTCATTCCCTCAAGTGGCAAGTGCACTCACATGCCTTGCCATCAGCTCTCCCCATACTTGTCCCCATCTCCAGTGAAGGCTCTTTACCTTCTGCTGCTGTGCTCCTTTAAACTACTGGCATTTTGCTTCAGGCTCTTCCTCTCCCACATCTGTTTGCCAGCATGGTCTTCTGGGGCATTTTGCTGCAGCTCCTTTGTAGAGCTGTCCCTCAATCTTCTCTCTACTCCTCCCTCATCTCTCCTTGTGTTTTCTAACCACATGGCTGAGAACTCCTGCTTTTGGTCTTACAATCTAACCCAGCTCGGTCTGTAGTAGTTCCAGCTCTTCCCCCCACCATGTTCTTAACCCCTGGTGTTGCTGGTCTCTTCTAATGCATCTTTCCCCTATTTCCAGCCCTTTATTCACCCCCAGTACTTCATGTCTGTAGATGGTTGCCCCCAGCCTAGACTCGAGCCCCTCCTTACCCTTCTTCTCTCAGTTTCAAAGGCTCCAGCTCCTGCGCTGCCACACGTGTTGGATCCCAGCTGCCTCCAACCCAGTTCATTCGACTACCTAATTTCTAAAATAAAGATTTCTCATTTGGTATTAAGAAACTTCATCACTGTCTCATTTTCTGTGTCAGTTTGAGTTACGGCAAAGTATCTTGTTGGATCCAATCAAGGTTGCTTTCCACTTCCAGGTCTTCTGTGACACCTCTGCTAATTAGAGAGCGAGCTGGTTGGCTCAGTGAGCCGCTAATGAGGGCATTCAGCACTTCACACATCCCAGGTGCCTGCAGGACAGCAACTGCTCCCGCTGATGAGATCCAGCCCCGCTGATGGGATCCAGCCTCTTTCCAGGAAATTAAGGTCCCCACTAATGACAAGTGCTTCCATCCCCATCAAACTTCTACAGTGACCTCTCCTTCCTACCTTTCTTTTCCTTCTCCCATGATGAACAGTTACTCTATCCCTGGTTTCTCTCGATTATTGCCATGCTTATACAAAATACCCACCAGGTTTTCTGTCTTCCCTTCCTGGATAGCAATATTTACTTCCAGATCTGTGTTTCAGCAGTGATTAACGTTCTGCCACATTCCCTACACCTATAATGTCAGGTCTTGCATAATGCAAAAGCAGCGCTCAGTTTTCCTGCCTGAACTCCTTGCCATAGTACACAAACATTCATTCCTACTGAAAATGTCAGCGTATGATTAAACGCCGTGCTTTGCAACTCTCTCTCACACCTCCCTCAGCTCTGTCCCTTTTCTCTCCCCTCTGGCTTGCTGCTCTCACACTGCATTATCCCTGTTTACCTGACGCATTCCTTCTCCCTCACTGTGCAGTCCTACCTACACAGACCATCAGCAGCAGGTTGCTGCACCGAGTTTAGCAAAGCAAAGCAATGTAGAGGGGCAGATTAAGGTCCCACTAAGAGGAACCTGCCCTCAGGAGAACAGAGCCAGAAGAGCTGTGTGCATATGGGCAGCATGCAATGCTGTGGTCAGTACAGCCAGCTCCCCCCCCATCCCCAGCAGGTAGCCACAGCAGTGCCAGCAGCCCTGCAGCCGTGGGGAGCCCTTCCTCCAGCTGCACCTCCCTGCTCTGTAGGTGGCTTTGGGGAAGTCACAGTCTCTCCCTGTTAAAAGTCATTTATGGATTTTGCTGGCACATTTCCTGGGGGGAGTTCTATGTGCAGAAGTGGCACCTTTCAGCAGGTCACCTTCCTCTGGCATAGGAGCAGTGGAAATTTGCTCATGCTGTCATCATCTCTCCATAGGCCGGAGGCTGAGGTGCAACTCCGATTATTCTCTGATGGTTTGGTGCCTTTTAAAAGCTGCTAAAAGTAAATCCTCCAGCAGTGAGCTTCCTGCTGAGCAAGGAACAGTTCTGCCCCGGGGCCTGTCATTGCTTTTATAAATACACCACAGCCTCTATTAGATGTCTGCAAATCGAACAGAGCTGGGAAAGATTCTTACACGTGCTGGGAGCTGAGATCTGTGCTATTTCAGCTGCTTTTCTTGCAGCCCTCCTCCTGAACCCACAGTTTTCAGGCATCCTGCTGGGGCAGTGCCCGTATTCCAGCTGTGTGAGCACAGAGCCTACAGGAACCCTCCCATCCATGGGCACTGGGCTGCCAGTGGGCGAGGTGCTGCTACACAAAAGCTGCTGGCAGTGAATCATGCTGCAGCTCCGCCTGCAACGCTCATTTCCTCCCCAGAATGCTGTTCTGAGCCTCACACTGTGTGAGTGCTGTGCTGCTCGCTGCTCCAGCACTGAGCCTTGGGGAACCACCCAGCTGCCACCTCCCTCCTGGCCTCATGGGGAGGAATAAAGTGGCCCACAACAAGGGCACCTCCAAAAAACATTCTGCATTGCCCCTTTGGAAAGATTTAGGTTTTGAATTTACCATTAGCAGGCAGGCAGCAGCATACCCAGCAGGCCAACGTACAGATGATGGAAGATGAGATTGTATCTGCACTGATCTCCCTCTTGCCTTCTCGTCTGTTTTGCCAACCGTAATACATCGGCTGCTCCAAAAAGCTCATGCCCCCATCTTTCCCCAAGTTCTTCCTAGGATTAGGGAAAGCACCAGAGCAGAGTACAAGAGGCTTTTGTGCTCCAGTAGAGACAGAAGGATGTAGATGGAGTTCCCGTTCCCAAGGAAGACCTGGGCTAGGTAAGGTTTTGTGGTTTTCTCCTTTTCACTGCCCTGATTCCTCACAGATCCAGGTGCCCACACATCACCCTGGTGCACAAAAGTAAATTACCTGCTCAGTGCTGTTCTCATGGAACAAGAGACAACGCTGAGGCATCTTCAGCATTCCTCTGGCAGAGCACCTACATAAAAAACAATAAGGAAGGATCCTGGGCTGTATTTGCAGCCAACAGCACTTTCTCTCCCGCAAGCAAAGGCATTTCCACATGCTCAGGCCATGTTCCTCCATCAGGCAGGACACTTTGGAGTGAATCTATTACCAGCAGAAATCAAGGCCCCTAAAATTGGGCACAAAGCTTTGGATTTCTGCTCAGGTATTGTCTCCTTCCATAAGTTTTAGCTGTGTAATTTGGCATTTTTAAGGCACGAAATTCTCAGCAAAGCTGTTGACTGAAAAGAGCAGGTTTTGCGTATCTCATAAAGAATTCACTACAGTCGTGTCCATGCTGAGCAGGCACTCAGTCACCTATGGGCTTCCTGTACAGAGCAGCTCTTTGCACACATGAAGTTAGTTGCCCATTTTCTCTAGCAGTTGCCAAACCAGAGCTTTGATTCTCAAGTGTTTCACTGTGGCATCAGTGATACCTCCATAAAGTCCACCTGTGACAGCTGTGGTGGAACTGTTAGCTCTCATAACTCATACGCTGGAACATTCAAGCAGTGGTTACAATAGCACAGCTTTTGGAATCAGCTTTGCAGCTCTTAAAGCTGTTTTAGATTAAGCTTCTTGTTTTGTTTGAGTGATTTATCTCTCTTGATTGCACTCCCACTGAAGCAGACCTGCAGGATGATGCTGGAGAAGAGCTGCCACCCCCAGCACTGTCCCTATATCACCCTGCCTCAGACACAGCTTCCACTTTGCCCAGCTCCAGCCCTCATACTTGCTCACAGACCCACCAGCCATCCTCTGGGTGAACACAGCAGCTCCCACGTGTAACTGCACATGCAAGCCACAGGCAGGGCACCCCGCTGCCAAATTTTAGGGTCTGCTCCAAGAGCAGCACTTTGAAAATGAGATCATCTCCCTCAGGTGGCAAACCAGACCCAAAGGAAAAGCTGGGTGCAGCTGTGGGGGAGTGAGGGCTGATCCCAGCGCACTGCTGGGTACCTGCTGTGCAGCTCACCTGCATGTCAGCCTGCAGAGCTAAGCCTGGGGGTTTATAGCATAGCTCAAAGTGTTTATTTTCTGTGAAACTCCTGAGCGGTCTGACAGTGCTGCTGGCTCTGCCCCAGTGTGGTCAGGCCCTCCAAGCCTAATGGTGCTGGGTTCTCTCTAAGCGATCTGATTAGCTGCCGTGTAAGTGTGGGGCTGGAGTCCTGTTTCTATGTAGAGTAAATTACAGCGTCGGTGGAGGTGTTTGGCCAAAAGAAGAATGGCCTCCATTACTCTCTGACTGCCTCTAAGTAGCACCTAAGCTTTTTGTAAGGGCCTGGTGGTTTTGGGTTGCATGTAAATGTCATTAACAATGAGCTCTGGGCCAAAAGAAATAACTTCTCCCCTCTCTGCTCTCACCAGAGGGCTCGTAGGAGAGCAGATGGCCCCAGCGCTTGGAAGTGGGGTTTGGCAAAGGAACTGCTTTCAAAAGTTGGACTTTGCTGAGATGAAACGTAGCTGTTGCTGCTGTGCTGCAGCCAACTCGGCTTCTTTTTGCTTTGCAAGTCACAAGCCGCGTTGCTTTACTACCCACCGAACACAGAGTGTGCACAAACTGCTGTGCACAATGGGGGAAATAGCCCGGCCCAAGGAACGGACTGAAAGTTAGCCACCTCCAGACTATTGATTTAGGTTTTTAAAGTGCATCTCCAGCTTTCTGTGAAGAACAACATTGCTACTTGCTGTGATGCAATGTTCTCGTTTCTAATTCTGTAAGCGTGGGAGGCGGCGAGCTGCTCTCTGAAATCTTGCAATAAAAGCTTGGTATGAGGAGGAGGGAATTTATCCTGTGGAAAATGCCCAAGCTTTAATGTGAGCAATGTATAACACTGATCTCTGTCTGAAAAACATCATTTGCTTGTCCCAGATCCAGGGCAGGGTTATTGGAAGGTCGCCTGTTCCCCACAAGGACAGCTCCAGGCTGCCTGTCCCTGTCCCACCACTGCTGCTGGTTTTGGGGGAGAAAAGGGTGTTTTCAGCTTCCCTCAGGATCCTGCAGTGCCTGTGGTAAGGTTAGGATCTGCACACTGCAGGCACAGGGTGCTGCAAGGGGAGACCCCAGGGAGACAGAGAACAAGCAGGAAGGAAGCTGGTGGATATGGTGCTGATGAAGGATGTTTTTAGAGTTTTCATCAAAACAAGAGGTTCAGAACCCATTCAGGAGCTGCAAGAAGTCAGCGGAGCAGTGCTGTTGGTGGGTCAGAGCTGGAAACCCAAAGGTTGTTGTACAGGAGGGCTTGGAGGCTGGGTTCTAGGCGAGCTGCTGAGGAGCAGATATCAGAACAGACAGTAAAGGAAAGGAGAAGCTGAACAAGCCAAAACAGCTTACAGAGGGCTGGACATGTGAACACTGGTCATGATGCTCAAAGGGTGCCAAATGCAAGAAAGCTGGGAGTGTGTCAGTATGGCCACCAGCTCCTTAGGGGTGACATTGTGATTAGGAACCACAGGGACTGCTGTGCAGGGGTCACTGTCACTTCAGCTGAAGGAAAGCTCTGGTCCCAGCCTATGAAAGGTAATGTGGTGCCATCATGGCAGGGTTTGGAGAAAATGTTCTGGTGCAAGCTGATGGCTTGCAAAGTGTTCAGGCTCCATGCCCAGATTGTTTGCCCAAGAGTTCTTCAGGAGATAAGCTGAAAGCTGAAAACAAACTTTTCTGCATTAAAACTGACTAATATATTTCTGCATTAAAATCAGATGCCTCATGCCAGTGAGGCTGAGGGTATGCAGGGTGTGTCTGGTGCAGGGAGCAGCTGGTTCAGGCAATGGGACTGCTCTGAGGTGTTGCTATGGCCTTGTCCCTGTCCCACCAGCCCTGTCCCACTGACCCACGGTGCTGGGATGCCTCTGTCTGGGTGGAGATCTCACTGTCTGCTCTCCCTCCACAGGGAAGTCCCACCTGGCCATCGTGCAGCGGGTGAACAACGAAGGGGAAGGAGACCCGTTCTACGAGGTGATGGGCATTGTCACCTTGGAGGATGTCATTGAGGAGATCATCAAATCCGAGATCCTGGATGAGACGGATCTGTACAGTTAGTGTCCTGGAGCAGCTACTGCGATTGCAGGAGCCAGGGTGGGAGCCCACAAACAGGCAGAGGTGTGGGTAGGAAAGGGGCAAAGCAAACTGCCGTCCTTCCCCAGACAAGGATGATAGAGAGACATTGGTACAATATTAAGGAACCCTTAGTGCTGGAGGCAGACCAGCCCCAGCCTTGTTCTGAAGGCAGCAGCATGCTTTGCCTCCCAGGTGCTGCCCAGCATGGTTTGTCCACCCCTCTGCTGCCCCAGCCCTGCCGCGACATGAGCCAGGTGTGCTTCTGTGGTTAACCTCTGCTCTGTGCCCACAGCGGACAACCGGAAAAAGGAGCGTGTGCCCCACCGGGGCCGTAAGCCTCAGGACTTCTCCATCTTCAGGCTGTCAGACAGTGAGATGAAGGTGAAGATCTCCCCGCAGCTCCTGCTGGCGACGCATCGCTTCATGGCTACAGGTACCCTTAGACTGGGGGAGAAATGGGATACGATGGCCTTGAGTTCGGCTCGGTGTGCAGTGAGATTCAAGTGTTGTGGGGAGGTGGGTCCCCCAGTCCCACTGAGCACCCCCATCTTGCCTCCCCATAGAGGTGGAGCCCTTCAAGTCCCCATACCTCTCTGAGAAGATCCTGCTGCGGCTCCTCAAGCACCCCAACGTCATCCAGGAGCTGAAGTATGACCGCAAGAACAAGAAGGCGGCGGAGCATTACCTCTACCAGCGCAACCGCCCCGTTGACTACTTTGTGCTCATCCTGCAGGTGTGGGGCAGAGGGGTGTGGGGTGGCACGCGTTGACATGGGTTGACACAGGGTGGCACAGGGTGGCCTTTCTGAGTGGGTTTCCCTCCTCCTTCCAGGGAAAAGTGGAAGTGGAGGTTGGCAAGGAAGGGCTGCGCTTTGAGAACGGGGCATTCACTTACTATGGCGTCCCTGCCATCATGGCTATCGTCTCCTCGGGTAAGGGCTCTGCGGGCCCTCCTGCCCTGCCCTCGCTTCTGCTTACTGTGGGACAAGGGTGAGATGCACGCAGCACCCTTCCTGTGCAGCTCATGCATTTTTGTTGTCATTGCAGATAACGATGTGCGGAAAGTGGGCAGCCTGGCGGGATCCTCCTTCCTGTGTAGGTGTTTAGGGGCACCTCTCATGGCACTGGAGGGGCGGTGGGTGTGCTCCCCACTGAGAGCAGCTCCAGCTCTGCTCCAGAGCTCAGTGGAGAAATGACATGCTGATGCAAATGCCAACTCTTGGGCTTTTTACAACTGGTTATTCATTAACTCTGGTTATACAGCTCTCTTATCAAACCCTCCCTTATTGGTATTGGTGGCCAGGGTAGGTGTGAAGCCCGGAGCGGGGCAAAGCAGGAGGCCAGGCACAGAGTTCTGCTGGTATCACCCAGACTTTTGCTCCCAGCGAGATGAAGCCTCTCTGTCAATACTCAGCACTGCTGCCTGTGCTCAGATGTTTATTTGCATTAGGTTTTTGTCCAGGGATGACACAGAGAAGAGTCACTGGGGGAGGAGCAGGGAGGTTGGGGCCCAGCCTGGTGCATGATTACATCTTCATTTTTCCTTTTGGTATGTGACCCTTCTTACATGTCCCCTCCCTTCCCTCACACACCTCTCCCTGCAGTGCCTGTCTCTGTGTCCCGTACCTTCGCCTTCAGCAGAGGGGACTCCCTGGCTGGCTCTCCAGGTAATGGCACCCAGCTTTGAGCAGGGGCCTCTGCCCAAGAAGAAGGGATTGGGGAGAAACAGGAACCATAAATGGATTGATGAGCTTCTTTTTTTTTTTGCTCTTCCCATAAATTTAATTTCCTGCATGTGGTGCTTATGTTTCCTGTCTGCTTGCTGCTGCTGACCGCGGTTAGCCGCAGCTCCACGTGCATGCTGCCCTGCTGAGCTTGCTTTCTGGGAAATGGGTAACGGGAGGACATTTTAGCAGCAAAGTCAGCGATATGTTGATGTCACCTGTGCAAGGAGCAAGCTGCCTTTGTTCCCTAATAAATCAGTGACCAGACAGAATCCATCACACTGTATATCAGAGGCCATCGGTCAGTGTGCTGCCCTGCTTGCTTTGTGGGATACGCTGCAGCAGGTACATGTGGCCCTGGGAGCACTGCACCCTGCATGGGGTGTCACAGGGAAAGCAGGAGGAGGGTGCCAGGGTGCAGGGTGGCAAGGGGACGATGGGAGGTGGGGTGGCCACTGCTGCCCCACAGCTGGGTGGAGGGATTCCTGCCCCAAGTGCTTCTTCCAGGTATGGATGAGCCAAAGGGGCACGGCTGTTGGATGCAACAAGGATACCTGACTATGCACAACATCATCTCCCTTCTCTCCCCTCTCTCTGCTTCCCCACCTGTCCCCAGTGAACCGATCCCCCTCACGGTGCAGTGGGCTCAACCGCTCCGAGTCCCCAAACCGGGAGCACAATGACTACGGGGGCAGCTCCACGCAGCTCTACAGCAGCAGCAACAACATCTACATTCCCGACTACTCTGTGCACATCCTTTGTGATGTCCAATTTGTCAAGGTATGGCTGGGTGGGCTGTGCTGCCCTGCATCTCTTGAAGCATCCTGCTGCCCACAGAACCGTATGAGTGTCCCTCTGTGTGCCCAGGTGACCCGACAGCAGTACCAGAATGCGCTGGTGGCCAGCCGCATGGACAGCTCGCCCCAGTCCCCTGACATGGAAGCCTTCGACAGGGACTCAACCAAGGCTTCAACAGCTCGGGGCACCCCACAGACACCCAAGGAGGATACCACCACCCTCCTGATCGAGAGGAACAGCCGGTCTGAGGGTCAGCGCAGCCCCAGTGACTCTGTGTGTCTGCGCATGGAGGCCATCCCCTTCATCCAGGAGGAGCTGGCTGAGCAGCAGGATGGTGGTGAGCGGCAGGGTGAGTCTGGCTGGGGGCAGAGCTCAGGGGCAGAAGGGGCTCGGGCTGCCCCGGGGCACTGCAGGCAGGCTGGGCTCTTGCAGACAGGGAGTGCTGCGGCCCTGGGCTGGAGGCAGAGTCCCCAGGAAGGGAGGTCGGGAGCGTCTCCTCCCCCAGCAGCTCCGAGGAGACTTTGGGCAAGAGGCTGCTGAGATCACTGAGTGAGTGACTGAGCAAGGTGCTCTGCACCCTTCTGCCCAAAGCATGCAGGGCTTGCTCCAGCCCAAGCACCCCAAGCCCAGCAGCAACTTGGTGCTGCTGCTGCAGGTGAGCACAGGCAGCGGCAGTCACCAGAAGGTGAGCAGATGCCAGAAGAGAGCTCCAATCTCACCCCGCTGATCACCTGAGCAGCAGCGTGGCCAGAGCACGGTGCTGGAGGCCCACGTGGACCCCAGGTAGGATCCTGCACTTTGCTCCCCTAAGCAAACAGGAGGTTGGTTTTCACACTGCAAAATCAAGTTTTGTGCTGTTCAAACAGCAAAGCCAAATGATAGACCCACCCTGTGCTTAGTAGCAATAGGCAAGGGCAGCCCTGTGCAGGCATACACATAGCAGAGGGCTGCTGCAGGGTCCAAGGCTGCAACAACAGAGCCAAGGCACCCATAGGGTGGTGAGGGCAGAGAGAGAGAAAGCGAGGCCCCTACTCACACTTTTTACTCTGGCTACCTGCACTGGGCCATGTACATCTTCCAGGTCTGCAGCATGGTGGTCTCCTGCCACAAGGCCCGTGTCCAGCAGCAGCAGGTCTGCACTCGCTCTGCTCGCCCGCTCGTGCCGCCCCTCCCTGCAGGACTGCAGAGCCCCATCCCCAGGCCAAAGGACACACAGCGGGGACTGAAGCATCTAGTGGCACGGAGCAGCTTGCTGGAGCCTGAGGGCCCCGGCCCAGCTGCTCCCTGGTAGTACCTGGTCTCAAGGAAGAGGTGGAGAAAGGAAAGGGGGAGAAGTGTTCCCTGCGGGCAGCACAGGGAGGGGCAGCCCAAGCCACAACACCCTCAGCATCATTGCGCATCCCCATCCTGTGAGGCCTGGAGCCCCCCTCCGCTGGGCATTGCACACACGTGCTCTCCGCCATAAGGAGACAACGCTATTTGGGGGGTGCCACCCACAGCTCAGGGCCCCAGTACACGTCTGTGCCGTGCCCAGTGCCATGCACAGTCGCAGCGCACGCCAACATCGCCGCAGCCCGGCACGGGAGCACAGTTCACCCCCATGACCGGCTGCTCCGCACCGCATTGACCATCCTCTGCGCGAGGCAGGCTTGTGCCGAGCCTCCGGGTCAGCACCAACCGGTCTGTAGTTTTGTAGAGGCTGAACGCAACAGGGATGTCAACATTAAAAGCAGTTTCTCCCTGAGTGATGCCCTGATTGTGTTAATGGGTGCAGGGACAGATTCTCCTGCTATGTGTGAGGATGAGCTCCTGGGCAAGGGTTCGACCACAGCAACACAGACAAGGGCTGGGGAGGGAGAACAGGAGTTAATAATACACGTGCTGGAGTACAGTTTGAGATAGTGGAAGAAATCCTTTGGGCCAGCAGTGCTGATAAAACCTCAGCTGGAATTACAGCATCCCTGCCTGGGTTCTGCCCCACTAAGGAAACAAAGCCATTAACAGGAGGCCAGGGGAAAGCAAGGGCTGGAACACAACCTGCCCAGGGAGGCTGAGGGAAACGGGGTCGCAGAATCGGAACTGGTGGAGGATAAGAAAGGGAAAAAGGAAGCTGGTAAGCACATAAAAAGCTCTTGGAAAAGAGAAAAAAGAATCATCTGTTCTCTGTTGCCATGGTAAGTGAGATAATAGGTAATGAGCTTATACCATAGGAAAAGAGAAATGTAGGTCACTTGTTAGAAAAATAAGCCTGGTAAGCATAGCAGTGCAGGCTCCATGTCTGGAGATCCCTAAGGAGTGTAGCCAGATGTCAGAAATAACAGACTCTTTCCCTTGAGCCCTGGAAGTCATCCTTTAACCATCATCATCCCATCCGTGGGTGGGCACCAAGGAGAGAAAAAGCTCCCACTTCTCCCACTGCAGAGAAAATGCTGCCTCACTCTCACATCTGTGTGATATGAATAACCATGCTGAGAAAGACAGAGACATAAGAAGATGCACGAATCCCCTTGGCCTGACAAGGGAAGCAGTGGAAGCTTCCTGAAGGCCACAAAGCATCTGCTTCACTTCACAGACTACAGACAAAATCAGAGACTGAATGCACCCTGCAAACACAGCAAAGGAACAAGGCATGGTTTTCCCCTTTACTTTCTAACTGTAGCATAAGCAAAATCCCTGAAGGCTATCACTGACCAACACAAAGAAATGAGGCTGTTCCACTTTCTTCATCAAGACCTTGGCAGGAGTCTGTTATATCAAGGTGGCAATATCAGCTCCTGACTGCAGAGAGCAGCAGCAGATGGTCCTAGCACTTCTTCAGTGCCAGAAACCCAGGCTGCTGCTGACAGAACCCCACTGAAGCCAAAGAAAGTAGCAGTTCACCAGCAGTCTTCAGAAAAACAAACAAACAAACCAGGAACTATCTACAGGCCAGGAGCTCAGGGCCAGGGAGAGAGGCCAGATGGCTGGGTAACACATGGACATCCAGCAAGGAAACACAGACAGAACAGGGCAGAAGGTACAGCAGGGGGAGAAACAGGAATGACGGGTGTGAAGAACTGGTTGGCCACACACAGAATCACAGGGGACTCTGAACTACACTACTCCAATAGCACTGTGCTCAATTAGTAGCAACAGTGGTAAGAAATGCAACACACTACAAGGGAGAAAGGGAAACGAAGCACATGGAGTGAAGCCCAATGGGCAAAGCAAGATGCCAATGCTATAACCTCAGCACAGAAGAGGCTGACATAGCCTGAAGGCAGCGGGGTGCAGAGGAAAGGAGTCACCTTCACCTTACTGTGCCAAAAAGTATAGCTCCACAGTGTGTGCCCTTCCACCAGCAGCAAGCTGCCAGCATGGCAGGCAGTGCTCACACAGGGAAGACATCACACAAGGCAGTGATAGCATTCAGAGATGGAGATTTAATTTTCTGTCAGCAACACTAAGCAATCGTCACAATTACAAATGTTTGCTCGCATCAGGCTCAGAAAATGTGTGGAGGAAAGCTAGTAACAGCTTTGCCCCTGCACAAATACTATCAAGTGACAACAGTTGACAACTTGTCTCAGAGAACAACAATTTGGGCTGTTAACCCATCCCACATTGCACTGGCACCGGACTTAGCCTAGATCAAACAGATCAGTGTAAGGAGTTGATTTGGATGTGCTAAAGATGCAGCTCTAAGTGCCTGAATACCAGGCTGCTGTCAAACAAGAACTAAGGCAGCTCATGCTGCCCCCACCTCTTAGGGCTCATCGTATTGCAAGGGGTACTTCAGTGAAGGTCAAAATAAGACTATCCCTAATTGAGCTCCTGCTCCCATCTTTATTAAACCCCAAGAGGTGCGGACATGGCAAGCCATGAGTAAGACAGGACTACACATTACAACTTTGGTGAGTTCGTGTAAGTTTGGTTGTTCGTGTGCTTCACTGGATTTTTGTGACAGCTTCATGGATGGACTGGGCCACGTAGTCCAGGTTCTTGGTAGTCAGACCACACATGTTGATGCGCCCACTAGCCATCAGGTAGATGTGTTTTTCCTTGATCAGGTACTCCACCTGCTTAGCTGGAGAAGCAATTAGACACCAGGTCAGAGCAGTAATTCCAAAGCTTAGAAAAGCCCAAAGAACCAGGTTAAGCTGGTTGAATCTTCCACAACAAGCAAAATACTTTCAGCACCAGACACTAAAATGCTGATGCTTCAGCCCTGCCTAGCTACAATGGCAGCAATACCGGATCCCCCAGGAAATTCTTGCCTCGATTACTTCAGCCCATTTCACCCTCAGCACCACCTTCTTCATCCAATCCCCACTTCCCCTCCAAAGGCAACACTAGAACACTTTGTACTTACGGTTCAACCCTGTAAAGCTAAACATGCCAATTTGATCTGTGATGTGACTCCAGGTGCCTGGGGTCCCAAGTGACTCCAGGCGAGACCGAAGCTCTGACCGCATCAGCAAGACCCGATCTGCCATTGTCTTCACATTGTCCTTCCTGCAGTGGCAAGAAGCAGAGAGTGAGGGTAGGCACCTACCTGGTTTAGAGCCTAATACTCAGAGAAAACCTCTTCTTTCCCTCTCCACTGGTCCTAATACACCTACCACTCTGCAAAGAGCTGTGGGGAAGTAAGTGTAGTCGCCACAATGCGTGCTCCCTGGGAGGGAGGGTTGGACCAAGTGGTACGCACAATCTTCTCCATCTGGGAAAGTACACGCTGCACATTGTCTTCATCCTTCCCCACCACAGTCAGGTTCCCCACACGTTCATCTGTAGACAAGCCAAGAGAAATGAGTCTCTGGTCCTACACATTGCTGCAAAGCAGGGCTCTGCCCTCCTCCAAGCATGCCAGCCCCATATGTCTGGGTATGATGCCGCTGGGCCAGCTTACTGCCAGACACTCACTGTAGAGCCCAAAGTTCTTGGAAAACGACTGTGCACAGAAGAGCTCAAAGCCCTCGGAGACAAAGTATCGCACAGCCCAGGCATCCTTGTCCAGGCTGCCAGAGGCAAAACCTTGATACGCTGAGTCGAAGAACGGAAACAGGCACCGTCGCTGGAAGGAGGAAAAGTGTTAGAGGGAAAATCCCTTTTCCACAACCTTCACTTTACCCCCCACCACTGTCCCCACTGGAGGACAAATGACCACTGAGCTTCTAGATGAATACAAAGGAAACATGTCCCAGAAACATTAAACTACTGTTTTTTCTCTAGAGGTAAAGGAAGACTGAGGTGGTCAAGAAAAGGTCAAATGCAAAAGAAAACTGTAGCAGTTCCCTCCTTCCTACTCTGAAGGAAGCAGTGCACAAGATAAGCACTGTCTTATATCCCAATATGAAGCACCTGTGAAAAGTATCTGAATCTGAAGGTAAGAATTTGAAGGCATGACCATAATTGGGATGTTTCCATTTTCTGAGCCCTTTGTTCTCACAGGACACGCGATCAGTATCCTGGTAGCCTCTCCCTTCAATATTTGTCCTATGGGACACTTCTCTTTCTTGCCACATCTCGTGACATTCCCCGGAACCTGATCTGGATGCAAGTGCTCCAGCTGGCACAAGAGCTTTCTGTCCACTCCACACTGATATAGCACGGTCAAAGGCCATACCTTCATAACAGCAGCAATCTCCTTCCACTGGTTTGGAGTAGGGTCTGTGCCTGTTGGGTTGTGTGCACAGGCATGGAGGATGAAAATGGAGAACTCTGGGGCTTTCTGGGGAGAGAGCAGGTCTCTGTCACATGCAGTACCACATTAAAGCACCCAAAGCACAGGTAGAGACTGTGAGCTGCTCTGGGCACCAAAAGGCAATCTTTTCAGCACAGATGCACTTACACAGCTCAACCAGCTGCTGAATGCCTGGGACCGAGCTCAGCCCATCCCATCCCATTCCTGTTTTACTCACCTCCATGTCATCCAGCAGCCCCCGGAGGTCCAAGCCCCTGTTGGCAGCATCCCAGTAGCGGTAGGTTCTAATATCTTTAAACCCAGCATCCATAAATACAGAGTTGTGGTTCTCTGAGGAAAGAAATCACAAAACACGAGATGTGAGACCAGCAAAGCACCTCCTCCGGTCCTCACAGCTCCTTAAATAACACCAAAACACAGAGACACGGCCTTCAGCCTGAGAAAGAAGATCTCTCGGTCTCCAGTCCCCTGACCCAGGGAGGAGGCGGCACAGGGGCAGCACTCACCCCACGTTGGGGACGAGACGTACACAGGGGTGGCAGTGTTGTTGTTCCCATTGTACCAGCGCCTCAGGAACTCGGCACCTATACGCAGAGCGCCCGTCCCACCCAAACCCTGGACACTTCCAACCTGGAAGAGAGAAAGAAACCAAAGGGTCAGCCTATGCACACGGGACATGGAAACAGAGTGAGCCGGGACAGCAGACCCACCCTCTTCTGTGCAATGGCCGGGCTGTCATCGCCCAGTGCGATGCGGGAGGCGTTGGCGCGGAACTCGGGCAGGCCGAGGATGGGCAGGTACTCGTGGTTGAGGTCGGTGTTGCCAGCGATCAGCTGCTCGACCTTCCGCACCACCGGCAGGACCCACGGCTGGCCTTCGTCCGTGCGGTACGCTGCGGGCACGGCAGGGACACACGGACAGGTCACGACCTTCACCACGCCCGCACGTGCGCGACCTTCCGGGTCACGCCGTCACCGCGACAGGCGGCGGGGCCGCTCCGCGGGGCGAGGCCTCGCTACGCCCACCGCCGGGCCCGGCCTCGATCCCGGTCAGGGCCCCGCCGCAAGGAGGGAGGCCTCGGACTCACCGCCCACGCCCAGGTTGACCTTCCGCGAGTCGCCGTCCTCCCGGAAGTCCGCCGTCAGCTTGAAGACGGCGACGGGGGGAGCGCGGGGCACGGAGGCGAAGATGGAGGCGGCCATGGCGGCGCGGGTACCGCACGGTGCGCAACAACCGCCGCGCAGCTGCTGGAGGAGACCCTCACCTTCAGCGGCGGGGCGGGGCCGCGGAGCGCCTCCACCAATCGGCGCGGCCCTGAGACCGACGCCTCCCATGTTTCAGCTAATCAGCGGCGGCCGAGCGGCCGGGCGGCGGCGGAGCTGGTTGGCTGCCGGCACCGTGGCTCCACCCACTGCCGGGTGGCGGCCGCGGGATCGGTGTCCGCCTGCGGGGACGGCCGGGGCGCGGAGTTGCTGCCCGTGCGGTGCCCGCGGGTGCGGTGCGGTACCGGAACACCGAGCGGCCCCCCGCGCCGCCCCTCCCTGTGAGCCGGTGTGTCGCCGCCTGCCGGCCGGCAGCAGCCTCGCTCAACTGCCGGGCAACGGTTGCTAACGGCGGAGATTCGCGTTCTTTCTTGTCCCGGGTGCGGCGCGGTGCGTTCGGTTCCGGGTAACCGCTCCGCCGCCGGCAGCGGGCGGCGAATCCCTCCGCAGAGGGCTTAACGGCAGGGGATGCTCCGCGCTGCGGGTCCGCGGCTGTGCCGGGCGGGGACGGCAGAGGGCAGAGCCGTTCCGCGCATCCCTGCGCCCCGCCGCTCAGCGGGAGCTCGGCGCGGCCCCGTCGGATCCCGGTGCGTCGGAAGCGGGTGCGAAACCTGCGGCGCCTGGGAAAGTCTTCAAGGCAAACAGGAAGGGCGTCGGCAACCGCAGCCCCGCCGGTGCGACTCGAAGATGCGCGCCGCTCCCCGGGACGGGGAAGGGAAGGGGACTCGCCGTTCATCAAGTGTATTCGCAGAGGAGTGGTGCCGCAGTGCCTTTGGGAGCCTTGCCCCGCTGCAAACCCGCTTGGGACCTCGAAGGAATAACAGTGGGAAAGGCAGGGAGAAGGGCACCGCGTCCAAACAGCCCTCGGGGTTTGCTCTAGGTGGGGTCCTTAGGCCACATGGGTCAAAACCTCTGCTGTATGCTGGGAAAAAAGCTGAGCCAACTCCTGATGTTGTCCGGTGCTGTGAGGGCAGCTGAAAACCCTAATTGCAACCCTAACCTTATTCCTGACCCTAATCTTATTCATATTCTCAGCCCTTACCCCTGATAACCTGATAAGGGGCACTTGGGCTTCTTAAGGGCTACAGATGCTGCTACTTACAATGATGAGTAAAGATGTAATGAGAAGGGGAGCAACTGCTGAAAATGGGCACTGGGGGGCAAATGGAGCTGCCCACTATGGGATGAGACGTGCTCAGGAGGAATTGAGCCCTGCACTGCTGGAGGGTCAGGCTAAGCAGGGCTGCTGAGAGCTGCCTATTTCTGGAGCAGACAGAAGCACAGGGGAGCGGCGGCCTTGTGCTCCTCTTACTGGTTCCTGACCCAAGCGCTGAGACATCTGGGGACAGGGCCGAGCCCTTTCCCAGTGCAGGGTGGTCAGGAAGGCACGGTGGTGCTGGCTGTGCCAAGCCACTGTGCAGGACACTCACAGGCAGCTAAATAAGAAAAGAGTTTTCCCCAGATGAGCTCAGTCTGTTTTCCCTTCCCCAGGGGCTGCGGGCAGCACAACAATGTGGGTGCGGGGCCAGCAGGAGCTACCCCCAGAGCAGTGTGGGGTTCCCTTGGGTGCAGCTGCAGGAAGGAGACAGGCGCAGGGCAGCAGGCGGCTATGCCTCACCGCATCCCCACGGCCCTGCGCTTTCATCTCCCCAGCCCACACAAAGGGTGCCACCGAGATGCATGAAAAAGCAAGAGCAATATGGGAGTGGGCCCCGGGGCAACCGCCCTTCATCTTCTCTGCTCGGAGTGACAGCCCGCAATGACCTGCCACTCACCGGGCAGGCTGCACCCCGTGCATGTAGGCACTCCTGCGCTCAGCCCCTGAATGGGGGCACAGCTCCTGAACCCGTCAACACGGGGAGCCCCGGGAACCGCTGTCCTCCCGCAGCTCGGTGCCGTGCACAAGATACCCGGAGCACCGCGGCCGTTCCCAGCCTCCCTCCCTCCGCATCCAGCTGTTTTCTCAGTGCAGGATCCAGACAGAGAGGGGGGTAAAATGTTTTCATTCCAAGCTCCCGGGGTCAGGTCATGGTTTGTCTAAATGGCTTTTGTTGCTGTAATTATCAGATTAGCTGATCTCTGGCAGTGCGTTTAGGGGCAGCTACATTAACTACGATCCTGAGCCCCCCCGCCCCCTGCCCAGTGGGGTAAGTGGCTGCGCAAAGCCACGTCGTGGGACTGTGATAGCATAAGAACTGTGTGGATGGTGTGCTTTTGCCCAGCACACAGAAGCAGCACCTTTTGGGAAGAGCCCAACCTGCAACACCACGGAGCCCCATCCCAGGCACCTGCTCAGCTACTGACATGGGAGAGGGTACTGAAGTGTCCCCCATCAGGTGATTCATGCGGGTTCTGGGGGGCTCTGGGGTGAGGCAGCAGAGCAAATGCATGTCCATGGGAGGGGCATCCTCCAAGCAGCAGGGAGGCATGGGAACAGGAACACAAGATAGCAGGGGAGATGGAGAGTGTGCCGGGGAGATGAGAGCAGGGCAAAGGGCAGATAAAGTGGGACTGGGAGTTTCTAGCCAGACCATCCCCGTGTCCATCTGTCAGCACCTCCAAGTGCTGATGGCACCGGACCCCAGTGGCAGCCAGGACTGTTGGCCCCACCGTGGGGCACTGCTGGGGGCTTTCAGGGTTCCCAACCCATGGCTATATTGCTTTCCTGCTGCCCAGCCTCAAGGGAAGAGTCCTGGGGGGTTTCTCCCACTCAAAACCCACTTGTCCCTCTGAGGCACAAGTGAGCACTCCCTCCCACCTCCTGCCTCATCCTCCAATTCCCAAAACACCATGTTCCTTCAGGAAGTGCTGACTAAAGCAAAATATGAATATTAATAATAAAAAATAGTGGAAGATATATTCCAGACATTTTTTTCTTAATTCCCACCATGAAAGAGCTTGGTTAGCTCCAAAACTATCTTCCCTGCTCTGGAAGCAGCGGTCTAACCCCAGGCAGCAAGGACACATCTACTGCTTGCCTGGACTTAAGCTCTTCCATTGCTGGGCATCACCAGAGGCTCACCAGTGCTATTTAAGCCCAGTGTCAGGCTGGTACTGGTGCTCCTGGGGACCATGGCCATTGCGTGATCCACACAGAAAATGAATCCCATCATTAGAGGCGTTTTCCTAAGGGTGAAAAGAACCAAGTGGAGAAGAGATGCAGCTATTGGTCCCCAGCATCCCCACTGCTTTGTCAAGGCATGGACTTCCGCACAGCTGGGGATGGGGGGACAGAGGCACAGCCGGTCCCAGCTGTCCCCTCTGGACAGCGTGCATTACTCTGCCCCAGCAGGATGAGAACAGGGAACAGGAGCCCAGCGCTTTGCTGGGCGCCTGGTGCCGTGAGTAGGTTCTGGATTCTGATGTAGGAGCAGATTTACTGAAAACAATTTATTTAATATCAAAAAATAATTTCTGATGGCGTTTTGGCTGGCGTCAGCCAAGCGCTTACTCACACGGGAATTCAAACAAAGGCAGCACTGGCATGCAGCCAGGGGGTCGGGCGCTGGGTGGTCGTGTCCATCCCGGCCTCGGACCCGCCTCTGGGTCACTTGCGGGCTTGTGGCATGATGTCTCCATTCATTTATTTATTGGAAATGTTTGAACAGGAAATGCTAATGGCTTGGGTTTTGGAGACAGCTGGAGGGGTGCAGCAGGAGCTGCTGGGAAGGGGGGGTGCGCAGAGACTGGGTGCTCTGGGGAAAGGAGGTTGGTACCACTGGGACCTGTCCCCTCCATATATTTGGGGTGGAAGAGTTGGCGGAGATGAGGCTGGTGATGGCCCCACAGGCCCTGCTACCTCCTCCTCCGATTGCAGGCACCCATGCGGAATACACAGCACCACTGCTGCCCACAGCCAGGGGATGGGGACCACGGGTCCTGCAGGTCCCATCTCTGTCCCCTGAGACTTGGCAGTGCCCGTGGGAGGGATGGGATGTGAAAGCTGCCCCCAGTGCCAGGGGGTCGAGAGGTTCCGCCACAGCCTGGCTCTGGAATGGGCTGTTCCTGCATTTGCTGATAACAGAGGAGGTGAAGCCTGACCCAGGAAAGCAGGCAAGATCCGCAGAGATAAACTCCCCGCAGCAAGACAAAGGCACTGACCTCTGTGCAGCCCAAGCCACCGCATTCCCACAAGCACAGCAACAATTGCCCAGGAGCAGCAGTGAGACCTGCACCATCCCTGTGGCAGCACCGGCACCTCCTGCAGCATCACTGTGCGACAACCAAGGCACTGCTGCTAGTCAGATCTGTCTTAGGTATCAACCAGAACTGCTGCAGGTATCAGCCAGATCTGCTACAGATACCAGCTGCCCAGGCAGGGGCAGCACAGGGAGCCCATGGTCATTGCTCACTCTCCATTTGGCAGTGCAGCCACCTGCACTGCATGGACAGAGAGCACATGCACACTACATAATCAAAGGGAAATTCATTCTCAGCACAGCATTCCTGGGTCCAACCATCCCCAGCCCTCCTTCTTTTCCAGATGGCAGAGCTCAGCAAAGCAGGTGTTCACCTGTATTCCCCACCTTGCACTTCTATACCTGCATTTGCTGTGCAAACTTGCTTTAGTTTTCATTCCTAAGTGCAGTGAAGTATCTCATGCACTTGTGCAGTTCAGAGCAGGCTTTGCACGAGGGCTGTGTGCCACCTGGCACTCTGGTGCACACAGTGAAGCCGAACCTCTGCTTCTGCACCGCCACACCTGGCATATGCCGGTATCTCCCTGCCTGGCACCGCACACCCCTGTCCCTCTGCCAGCACTGCCCTGGGACAGCAAAAGCTGGAAAAGGCAGAGGTGCTTAATGGGATTTGCAGAAGCAGCCAGCTCGGTTACAGCGTCATGCCTGTTGTCTCAGGCGTGTTTTTTAAATCTTTATCTCTGCATCATTAAACACTGATTTGCATTTGAAAAGGCTCCCTTCAGTTCCCTACCTCTGAAATGAGGATAACTCTCCTTTACCTCATCGCAGGGTTACTAGGATAAACAGATTAAAGGCTGCGAGATATTGTGGCAGGGAAGGTTAAACAGGACCCTGTGACAGACAGCCCACGGGCAGGAGCGAGCATCAGAGCCATGCTCAGCACAACCGGCGACCCACCTCCGTGCCATGCAAATGTCTCACATCCCGGTGCTGGCGCTGCCTTCCCAAGACACGTCCCTCCCAAAACCCCGAGGGGCTGCTCCCATGGCCAGGGACACCCACCGGGCCCCAGTCCTGGGAGCGAGGAGAGCTGGTGATGTGGAGCTGGAGGCCATCAGTGTAGCAGGTATAGCACAGAGGGCATACAGGGCTGGGATGGCAGCCCGAGAACGTGCACTTCTCCAGTGAGAGCTGGTGGGGGGAGAAGATGAGCCAGATAATCGCTGTCTGGAAAGTCTCACCCGGGTCCCTAGTAAAATAATGGCACAAATATTAAGAAAAGGAGCTCTATAAACATCTAGAGGATAATGAAACCATGAGCTATAAGCAGGATGGGATTTGTAAATAAAGGGCCGTGCCAAAAACAACAAGCCTTCCATAATTGTTTTGGATAGAATGACAAGATGAGTGCGGGAAGGGGACTCGGCGGATGTCATGAGAGGGGAACCTGGAAGCACCGGGTCTGTCCTCGCCTGGCCACTAAGAGCCCCCAGCACATTTGGGCAGGTCTCTGCACTGGGGGACGTGCAGCAGTGTCCCAGCACCATCCTGCTGGTGGGGCTGGCACCTGGGGATTTGCCTCTCTCCGGAACCGAGACCGGCTGGCACCTGGTTCATGTCACCATCAGTTCCAGAGTCACCCACACCTCGGCCATCTCCAAGGACAGGAATGACCCAGCTGGGATGGCTGTGGACAGGAAGAATGAGAAAGAAAACTGAGCAGGGCCTGCAGCTGGGACATAATGATGGCATTTCCCAAGCCATTCCCCAGACTTTGTCAAAGATTTTTGCTTTGTGAACACCAAAATGGCACATCCAGAGCTGCAGGTTCCTGGTGCACCATAGCACCGAATTTTTGGCCAGACTTGCAGATAACATGCACCTCTTTGCAAGCAGACCTTTGAAATGCAATGCTGTTGAAGCACAGAAGTGCTAGCATGGTGCAGACCGAGCACACCTAGTTCTGATGGTGCAGCAAAGGCTGAGCAGGGGCCTGGCCAAAGTTAACTGTCTGCAGAGCAGGGCCGGCTGGAGATAGCCGAACTGTGCCAAGCGGCTGGCGGCACACAGCGTGCACTGCAGTGCTCACCCATAGCCACACACAAACTGAGGGTGAAATGCACCATATATGGTGAAGATGCTATTAGCCCCTAGCTGTCTTAATAGAATCTTCCCAGGAATTCTTACTTGAAAATCATAAAAAAAAAGTAGGTTTGGATGTGAGACTGAAGCAGAGACGCAAACAAGGACTGGCGCGATGCCCCATTTTAAAAAGCACAGGCAGTGATGAAGATGTGATTTCCCTTCACCTTTATCCAGTCTCCCGTAGTACTCTGTAGCCAGACTGTGAAGGTACAGGCTGGAAGCAGCGAGCATGTGGTTTAAAAGCTGAGAGCACTGGGACTCAGGGAGACCATGACATCTCCATCTTCAGACATTCCCAAAGTTTGGCTGACAGAGGCCTGACCAGCAGGCTTTGCTGCCAAAGCTCCCGAGGCCAAAATTATTCTGTGAAATGAGAGAGGGTGCAGAAAACAGCCACGGAAAAGACACCAGAGCAGGAGAATGCACCCCACAGTGACAGAATCAAGCTCGACCTGTTTTCCTCTTAAAAAAGCTTAAGAAATTTGACTGCTATGCACAAGTGCTCTGATAGTAAGAAAATACTGTGCGCCAAAGTGTTTTTATTCCAGCCAAAAAAGCAGAACAAAAATCAATGGCTGGAAATTAAAAGCCAGACAAAGCCGCATAAGAAATAAGACGTACATTTTCTAAGCGATGCTGATTAGCCGGTGGATTAACCATCCATCCCTCAGTAAGATAAAACCCCAAGCTCCCTCGCTTCTCCAGACCACGTGCTTTTGTACATGAGAGAAAACCCGTGTTATTCAGATCCCAAAAGAGTAACACGACGCGGCGCTCGGGGAGATCCGAATAGGTGACTGAATGACTAACTCTGATCTTAAACATCGCGAGTAAAAATATATCATGTTTCTTGTAGGCACACAAAAATTCACATTGCATGAACTCAGCGTAAACACGAAACATCGACATCTGTGAGCCTGCAGATGACGGGGGGGGGGAGCGAGCAACCGCCGCTCGTCCTGTTTGACAAACACCAAAACACCCAACCCACGGCTGCGTGGAGGGAGGGAAACCATGAGCTGGACGTGAGCTCACAGCACCACGGGTCTGTCAGCAGATTCATCTGCAAGATGGGGTGCTCCTGGATTCTACATGTAGGTGCACGATCAGCTGGATGGGAAGAGAAGGTCCCTCTGTGCGTGGCTAGCTGAGGAATGCACAGACCTTCCAGGGGGTGTACAGAAATGGGCAAAAGATTGGATTTGGGAAAGAAAATGGAATAAAAAAAATAATAAAAAATTGCTTTGGAGTAAATAGCAAAAATGCTGGTGGAGATTATGGAAAACCTGGATGACATTCACTGCTGAAGAAAAACACACCTGGCAAGGACCCGTCCTGAATAGACTGGCTAGAGGCAAAATGATCTCTTTCTAGTATCCGTATTCACAGAATCATAAAATATAAGCCTAGGAGGCCCTTGAAAGTTCACCCAGCCTGTCTGCCTGCCGCCAAAGGAGGCAAACCCTTCCTGGTGGAGTTTTGTCTAAACTACAAGAAGCCGCTAGTGCTGAAGACGGCTCCCAAGAAAAACGAGTTTTAATTCCCCTTTGCTGCTGTCATTGCAGGGTGAGCCCGTGGCTCCTTGTTCTTTCCACCCTGAAAACAAGGAATAGCCTATTATCTCTTGCTTTGTAGCCGTGCCTTATGCATTTGAAGACTTTTATCTTATTTCCCTACAGTTGTCTCTTCTTGATACTGAGCTACCCTGGTCCTTCAGCCTCCTCCAGTATGTCATGTTTTCTGCATTTCTGATCACCCGTGTTCCTCCCTGGGCTTTCTCCCAGAACCACGACTTGAAACACTCAGCCCGAAGTGGGAACCGGCACTTAGGCTGACACTCTGAGTGCAGCAGGATCACATCAGGTGTCCCACAGACACCTTATTTATGTGTCCCAGTCTGTGTCTGCTCTTCTCACTCAGCAGGACGCTGCTGGCTCGTGCTCCCCTTGGGTCCCACTGTCACCTCCAGCTACTTTCCCACAGAACAAGCTCAAGTCCCAGCCAGTGGCTGTGCAGTTGATTTTTTTCTGACTCATAGAAAAGCCTTATTTTGTTTGTATCAATAGTTTTCTTTCAATTTGTCATGAAAAGCTGAACTGAACTCTTGCAGGCCCTACCAGACTGGTGCTGCTTAACGACAACCATTGATGAAAGCCTTGGCTAGCACTCTAGGTCTCTACCAGTGTCAAAGCACTCATAATTGGTCTTCTGAGAGCTCTCCAGTTCGTGTAGCCTGACGTCCACCAAGATAATGTTCACCTAGACCTTGCTTATGACAAACTCACATAGGAACGAGACTAAAGTCCCACAGATGACTAGATTTAGCACATCTATTTCGTCCAAGCATAGACGTCCCCAAGTAGAAGAAAATCCAGTTGATGTGGATCTTTGCTGATGGCCAAAACTATCACTTATCTCTTTATCTCTACTTACATGTTGAGTCCCTTAATGATGAATTTGCCTGTCTTCAATCTGTTTATGCAAATATCCCATTTTTCCTTTGACTCTGCACCTCTGGTCTTGAGTAAAGCTCAGGAACTTGGAAGGATACAGAGGTTCACTGGGGGAAGAAAAAAAAGGAAGAAAACTGCTCAACAACAACAAAATCCTCGGAACTCACATGTTTATCCAAATTCATCTGAACCTTCTGGGGACAGTGACTTTTTAGGGTAAAATGAAAACAAGTTCAAGTGAGTTTTCCATCCCTGAGACCATACAGCAATTCCAGCCAATCTGAAATAATTTTCCAAGAAGATTTCCTGCAACCCCACAGTGATTAAAGGAAATAACATTGTGAATAAAGGGACATTCTTCAAAGTCAATGAAGGAGCCACAAACGGTACATTCTCACAGAGGGCCGGAAAGCGCCAGCACGAGGTGGACCTTGCGGTGTGTGGCCCCCCAGAAGGAAGAGGGTGGGATGTTGGGTCCGTCCCTCTTCCCCGGGATGGGGTTGTGACCGGGCTCCTCCCGGAGCAGGCAGCAAGGGAAGAGGCCCCATGGGCTCCCCATGTTTGGGGGTGAGAGGCTCGGTGGAGGCAAGTGCATCCAGTGGGCTCAGGGCTTGACATCCCTCTGCCAACATGCCACGAGACCTCAGGGACCCTCCCCAAACTGAGAGCTGTGCAAAGAGCACCATTCATCCTGCTGCTCAAGCTCCACACCATAACCTCTTTCCTAGGAAAGCCTCCCTTTGTCTGAACCAAACCTGTGTCATGGCTCTCAGACAGACGAGCCTCCAAACCACACTGGTGGAGGCAAAGCACTGGGCAAGCAGGGTCCTGCCTGCTCCACAGGGCTGGGGGCTGCAGGAGCTGAGCAAAGCCCCCTGGAACAGCAAGGGCGGGATGAACACGTGCCCAAAATGGCCGAGCCAAGGGGACTGTCAGAAGCCCGCCTTCCTGGCTAAAACAAAGGGAAGGGAGTGTGGCAAGCTGGAGGGGAAGGCAAGAGGGGGCTGCCTGCAAACCCAAACACACATGCTTCACTTGGTGCTGTGTAATAAGGGAATTAGCTAATGAGCTTACTGCAGCACGGGGATGAGTCCTTTAGAAATATCATGGCCACCTGGGGAGGCTCGTGGAGGAGCTGGGCGGCCTTAATCTGCAGTACAGAGAGGATGTGATGAGCCCTGCAGCCTTGCTTTCCCACGTCCACAGGGCAGGAATTCGGAGAGCAGCACTCCTGGAAGCATGGGGAATAAACCACGGAGAATAAACCACGGGGAATGAACCGTGCTTTTGCTTTGCAAAAGTCTGGCTACAGCGCTGCTGGGTGCAGCCCATCCCCAGCACAGAGCAGTAATGGTTGTCGGCAAACCGAGGAAGTCAACAGTATGGATTTTTTGTCGTTGATGCAAGCCGTTCAATACAGCTGCATAAAATCTGAGCTGCAAGCGCGTTCCAGCGTGAGCATGAGAGCACTGACTTGAACTGAAAGCGGGTGAGAGAACGCAACGTTAGAAGTCACTTCGAACAACGCAAACGTTCAAACTACAAATATTCACCAAGTGCTTTTTTAGAAAGCAGTTTCCAGAAAGAAATCAGGTGGGGCTGGAAAAAAAATAAAAATTAAAAAAAAATAAAATCATTTGCTGGTTAAAAACTAATAACGAGTTTAAAAACGCACTGAGGAATTTGTGCACAACGCAGGGCTTGCGTGGATTAGGGAAGTCTGAGCAGCGCCGAAGACATAACACTCCTCCCAAGTAAAAAGGGAAAAGCAAAACCCCGAGCCAAAAACCGGGCTCCACTTGGAAGGAAAAATTACTCCCACAGAAATGAGGACAGCGTCCGAACCCAGATAATTTCTGGAAAGGTAGAAAATTAGGAATTTTATCACTATGTTAAGGTAGAACTGTCATTACTAACGGTGTGAGAAATAAGCTGTGAAAGTTAATGAAAATTTTCTTGCCTGAAATGAATTTAATTGAAGCCAATTCCATGGGAAACAGGAGCTTTTATTTCCTTCTCCCTCTGGCATATTAAAAAAAGAAAAATAAAAGAAAATCTGAATTAAAATCTAGATTTTTGAAGTTCATAAATCAGAAAGCTGATCCAAAAAGTGGGCGCTTTCGTGCTTCCATTGTCTCCTGCTTCTCCCCAGCCCTGGAGCTGCCTGCAGAATACCCGGCATCCACATAAGATTTCCTCCCCTGTTTTCTCATCTTTCCTTCACTTTTCTAAGTGCTTGTGGGAAGGAGGATAAAAATCCTCAATGCGATATTGCTTGCTTGGTTATTACCAGGGCTATAAGGATAAAATAATGTGAAAATGAAAGAAGAGAAAAAGATTTTTAAAAAATTATTGATTGATTTATTCCTCTGTTTTGTGAGGCTCTTTTCTGAAAGACTGCATTTGAATTTTTCTTGCTGGGAAAACAAAAATTCTGAGGCCAGTTTCTGGGGTTTCTATCAGCCTCACTGAAGCCTGCAGGAGAGCTGCAGAAAAGGAGCTTGGAGTCCATCCTGCACGAGGTGAGATGAAGGGATCAGCCTAAAGGAAGCGCAGCCGAGGCTCGGATGGTGACACAGGGTATGGGGACGGCCCCACAGCTGTCACAGCATGGGGAACTCACACACCTGTGGTACAGCACAAAACAGCAGCGCTGGGTTTGAGGAGGGCGGGGAGATGTCCCCTCACCTCTATTCCTATAGGAGATACCCCAGGGACCGGAGCTGGGAGCATCGCCTTGCCATCCCCTCGCTCCCCACACCTCCGCCTGCTCACAGGGTGACCGTCACTGTGAACAATGGTCAGCGAGCGTTATTTATTTTCCAAATAAATCAGCAGGTCCTGTGTCGCAGGGCTGGAAAGCAGTGGTGGAGATGAGGCCCTCCCCGAGCCCCGGCCAGGCCTTGAGCCGCTGTCAGGGCTGCAGAGAAACAGCAGCGAACTCTCACGCAAATGGCCTATAAAAAAGGCCCTGTCAAAGGCACCTTGACCTGCAGGCTGGCGGTGCTGCTGGGCTCCCCGGCGGCCCTCCCCTCCCAAGCAGCGCTCCCCTTGCATGATGTATTTCCCCTGCCTTTTTTAGAGCTGCATTATGTTAGCTCCAGGAAACAGCCTCTTCCTTCTTATAAACACAGCCCTGGGTTACTGACCAGCGGCCCTGCCACTCCGCAGCCACTCTCTGTCCATCCATCACACCTCGCTGTCACCCTGGCAACATATCTCTTGGACCGGTCCGGCTCCAGCGATGGGAGAGGCGGGGGCAGCGGGGGGGGGGGTCACATACACAGAGCACAATTCCAGCCTGCTGACTAATTCCCTGGAAACCCTGGGGCTGCACAATGAGAAAGCCTTTCCGAGGGTTTCTCGAGCGTTACTGGAAGGTCAGCCGAAGGTCGGCACAAGGACATGGCTCCGACTTTTCCCCGCCGTCAGCAGGGCGGGTGCGCGGGGCAGGGATGTTTGCAGAAGGGCGCCTAGGCCCAAATAGCCCTGTGGCACAGTGCCGGGCAATGGGGATGGCTTGGGATGGGGCCACTGGGGTGTCCCAGCAGCCAGACAGGCGTCAGTGTCTCCAGCAGTCTCCCCTTCCCACTAAGTCCCTTGGCTGCCTTCACCCCTCACTAAGTAAGGCCTGCTGCCTTCTGCACAGCCCACACGCCTGGGGACCACAGGCCCAGTGTGGCATCACACAGATTGCTGACCATCCATAGCCATCCATCTATGGCTGCAGGGATACCAGAAACACAGGGATAAACCATGGGTTGCACCCATGATTCAAGAGACCCAGCTCTGACAGCATGGAGTCACATTTTGGGCCCACCTGGCCTGTTTGTTGCATGTGGGCCTCAAATGTGGCAAGCAGGAAGGGACATTCGTGTCCCACCACTAAGTGCCACTCCACCCTTTTCCATGCCATGTGCTCACATTGCTGCCTACTGCTTGTCCCCTAACCCCTCCAAAGGAAATGCCATATGAAGGCAGGAATTGGCAACCCTGCACATGGCAGGGGGTCAAAACTATATGATCGCTACAGTCCTTTTCAACCCAGGCCATTCTATGATTCTATGATTCTATGTCCGCTCTCAGCCTCACTTCTGCACATTCCCAATGCAAAGCTGGGAGTCATGGGGAAAAAAAAAAAAGCCAAAGCTTTTAAGGACACATCTTCACAAACCCAACCCAAAGCCCCACGAGGGCAAATCCTCTCTAATCCAGGCTCTTCCTTGGAGGTGTATGTGGAGTGGAAGGGTGGAGGGGGGGGGGGATTTAAATGTGGAAAACTGAGTTCTCCATCTCTTAGGTCTGGCAGAGAGCCTACTGATAGACTCAAAACAAGTCTGCAGAGAAGCCTGTGTGGGATAATCCAGTCCTGGCCCCAGAGGGGGCAAGTACAATTAGGAATCCTCTCTCAAGTCTCCACTCCAAGATAGAAAAACAGTTTATAATTTCATCCAGAGTTGTTGTTAGAAAGTTCTGATTCATCAAGATACACTAACAATTTCTGCGCAGTAATTACCAGGAGAATTCATTAGACGAGCTCAGAGATAAACTATTAGCAGAGACATTCAGATCTCCCACCTGCTAGGAGCCGCTGTATTTGAGCAACGAGGAGCTGGCGCAGGAGGGAGAGCACAAGCTGCAATGGCAAAATGCAAAAACTACTTTAAAGGAAAATGGAAGAATGGGTGTTTATTAAAAGCACAAGGCGCGGGTGCACACTCCACCATTAACCTTTCCAGCCGCAGCAGCCAGACAGGGAGCTGTTTTCCTTTGCTTCCCCTCAGCACACAGCAGTCCCCACCCCAGCGGCCCTTCCACTTCCAGAGAAAAACACAGCACCCACGGCCCGCCTGTGCAACCGCATGCAAATCAGCAGATCGTGCTACCTGTAGTTACCCACTGCAAACAGAAAGCACAAGATCCTCCTGCCTTACTCCCCTGGTAGCAGCAGGTAGGCGGGAAGGCTGCACCAGGTGCATTGTGCTCAGTGCTGCTCAGCTGGCTGCAATGAATTACGGGCACAGCAACTGAAGCTATGCAGCAGCCCCTGGCTGTGGTGCCCCTGGAGCCCCTCGGTGAGTGCCACCAAACCAAAAGAGACGCCACTGTTCTGCACTGCACCACACATGAGCCCTGGGTCACTGCAGCACAGTCGAGGTCGCAGCACAGTTTCTGCTGAAGTTGCTGCACCCTCTGGAAGTCCTGCGCCCTGGCAAAGCCACGTATGGTGCTGCTGGTGCATGTCTGCCAGCTCTGGGAACAGCTGATCCCAAGTTGGCCTCACCCGCATGGGAACAAGCCCTGCTTGCAGCCGGAGGAATCCCGATTAAGCAGTGAGAGAAGTGGGGACTGACTGCCGGGCAGATGCCCTAAACAAGAGCAACTTATCAGCTCTGTTTCTAAGATGAGACGTGTCAGCACCTCGCGCGGATTCAGCCGGGCTGCTCGCTCCCCCCAAGCACGCCTGTGCTGCTGCAGCACAAGGGCTTCCGTGTCTCTAAAGGCCGCCTGTGGAAACCGCCGCCAAACAGCTTGCGAAATTTCTTCTAGAAAAGGCTTTGCTCGGGCTGGGAGAAGCGCTGCACCCAGCATGCTTTGGGGAGTGGGAGCCAGCATGCAGCTGCGCTCCTAACACCGTGTGTTCATCGGGGCCCAGCCCCGGCAGCAGCATGGGGAGGTCCTGAGCCGAGAGGAACACCAAGTGCCGCGGCCGGCGAGGAACACGCACAGCAGAGCCTGACACGGCTAATCCCCCCTGTTTATTATGTAATAAAACGCTTTTCCAGACCTGTTAAAATTTAATTAGTTTAATCTGAATTGTTCCATTTTCAACAGTGCATGCAAACACAGAGCCTGACCCTGCCACTCTCGTGTGAACCATCCCGCAGGCTGCGGTGGGAGTGGGATGGATCCCGCTGACCTCAGCAGGATTACATGCATGAATCAGAGCTGCAGGCCCAGGCTCGGAGCTGCAATTCAGTACCGGGCCGGACGCCAGTGCAGGGCCCAGGGTCCACTTAGGCTCCACTTAAGCCATTTGGGATGCAAGTGGTACGCAGGCCTGCGGATGTGAGCAGCGAGCGAGCCTCGTGTTGGGCCTCTGCTGAAGGATGAATTTCAGCCCTCTTTCTTAACCTCATGGACGCAAACAGGCAGCGACGGCTTTGAAGCACAGAGCAAAGGCGCTGGGGAAGGACTGGAGAACGTGCGTTGGCAGTGGTGGCCTCAACAGGAGCCCCGGCACGGGAGCAACTCATTGTGGGAGCACTGTGCTGTGATTTATGACAGCTTCTCCTCCAGAGGAAGAGGTGTTTGACAACCCTCTGCACGTCCACAGATGCAGGGCTGTGCTGTGCAGCAGGGTGGCTTTCTCAAGACCGCGTATCCTTTGTGCACAAGAGAAGCCAAATAAAAGCAGACAGGAGGGGGTCCTCGGTGCTGACATTTCCTATCCTGCGTTGCTTCAGATGTGGGATGACCTTTACCTGCTCCTGTGATTTGGCTCTCACTGAGCTCAAGATGTCAGGCTCGGTTCCAGAGCTCCATCAGACACTGAAATCAAGGACAACCTTCCCTTTAGGGTCAAAACCCAGCACTCTGACATGAGCCACTCTCATCCCCAGCAGTGCTGAGTGCTGAATGTTGCACACAGCTGCTGGTACTCAGCACCACTCTGATCCCCTGCCTTAAGGTCCCAACTTTGAAATGTGCACAGAAACTCTCGTTATGACCCTTAGGAACAAAAAAAGAGAGAGAGAAAAACAAACAAAACAACAACCATTGAGGTTTTGTGTTGAGACACATTTCCAAACCACACATCCCTGCAAAAACTGTGAAGCAAATGTAAAACAGCCAATGACAGGTGGAACAAAAATAATAACAAAATTTGCAGTGATGAACTTCTCCAAAAAAATGGGCACTGCAGGAGTGGTTGCTATTGGCAAAGCCAAACCAGGGGTTCCCAGGACCTGAGAAGCAGGGATGCACATTAGACCCAGTGGCAGGACGGTGCAGGAATGAATGGGACGGGACAGGGGAGATGATGGCGGCACACGGCTGGAGGAACATACAGCATCCCTGCCTTGGACGTGGCTGCTGAGCCCAGGGATTAAAGAACAGACTTCATTAGAAACAAGAGTGGAAGAGTCACTGCTGGGAAAGCGTCGCGTTGGCATAAAGCCGTTCTTTGCTCCGGGAGGCAGCGGGCCAAGGCTATGCCAAGGCGGGTGTGCCAAGAGAAGCGTGTCCCGCCCAGGGCCGATCGCTGCAGGAGCGGTCGCTCCGTGCCCCCTCGCCGCGGACCCTCCCGGAGCCGGGGCTCGGTGCGCGGACCTCGGGCGGGCAGCCGGCAGGTGGCCGGGCGGTGCGGGGCTGAGAGCGGAGGGGCACCGCTGGTACCGTCCGCCGGGCGCTGTCCCGGGGCTCGCGAGCGGCCCCGCCGTGCGGGGGCGTCCCCGGAGCGCTGCGGTTCTCACATAAATCAGGGCCGAGCCCCTGGGAAAGAGCCATCCTTCACCGGGCGCTGCTGACAGAGAACGAGAAACAGACGGGCCCTGAGATAAACCACGGCGCACAGCGTTTATACAAGGGCAGGCTCTGTGTAAATAGAGCCGGGCGCGGGGGGCAGCTCCCGGCGGCACGGACCCGCACCGGCCCCCGCCGGCCCGCGGAGCTCGGGGCCGCCCGGGGCAGCGGGCAGGTGGGCACAGGCCGACGGTCCCCCCCGGCAGCCGGCCGGAGCCTCGCCGCCGCGTCCGGCCGCTCCCCGCGCAGCCGTCGGAGCCGGAGACAGGCCCGGCTTAGCGTGTTTGTTTGTTTACGGCCATTAGCGCGGGGCCGGCTCCAGCACTCGGCACCCGCGAGACTAATGGAGCAATTAGCGGCCCCGCGGCTGATAGCATCGCCCCGAGAGAAGGCCCCCGGCCGAGGCAGCGTGCTACCGGGCTGCCCGCACTCGGGCCCCGGCGGCTCGGGGGGGCTCTCTCGGGGCGGCTCCGCCATGTGCGCGGCCGCTGCAGGGCTGCTCCCCCCTCCTCGGCCCGGGGCGGGGGAGCCTTGGCTCCGCCGCAGCATCCGTACGGCGAGCTCCATCCATTACAATAATCCCCTGTCTAAACAGAGCGCAGGAGCGGCCGGGACAACAAGGCCCCGCTGTAAACAGAGCTCAGGGGACGCCGCTAATGATATAAATAAAATAACCATTAATAGCCCGCTGACCCCGGCCCGGCCGCCTTGGGAAAGCCCCGGAGTCGCATCCCGGAGCTGACACCCGGCGGCAGGTACCGGGGCTGCGCTCTGCTCCGACTCTCAAGCCCTCCCGCTCGTCTCGGCGTCCCCAGCACGGACGGGACGGGCCCAAGCAGGGCCGAGCAGGGCGCAATCACGCCCCGCTTGCGCGGCTTCCCCAGCCGGGAACGGCCGCTCTCCCAGCGCCGAAACGGGCCCGATCCGATCCCGCCGAAGCCGGAGCCGGCAATGCGGGAAAACGCACGGGGAGCAGGGCGGGGGACAGAGCCTCGGGAAGGGCCGTGGGTGCCGACACGCGCGTCGTCTTCATCCGCGGGACGTGCGTCCCCAGAGCCCTCGCCGGGTTTGGCACCGGCACTGAAGCGGGTCCGACGGGAGAACCGCTCCCGCCGCCGAGCCGCCCCGGGGAGCCAGATCCGCCCGGCCCGGGCTCCTCGTGCCCGCGGGGCGCGCCTGGCGTTCGGCCCGTCCGGGCTGCAGCTGCGGGCGGTAGCGCGCTGGCGCCAGGCGAACCCGCGGGGACGAGGAGCGTGGGCAGAGACCCGGCCGGGCCCGCGGCCGAGCCCTAGGCACGGCGGCTGGAAAACTGGAATAATAGGGCCCTAATTCTTTGGCCACCGAGGGCCGCCAAGGCCCAGCGCCGTCGCCTCGCCCTGCTCCAGCTCCGGGTGAGGGCGGCCCCGTGCGCAGCCCGCAGAGCCCGAGCCCAAACCTCCACGAGCCGCGAGCGGGTCGAAGCCGGCGGCGGACGGAACACCGGAACGGCGCTAATCGTTACTGGGGCCGCGGCAGCGAGGGGTTTCTATCCGCGCACCGGCGGCACGAGACAGCGCCGAGCGCAGAGTCGGGCCCCGTAAGACCCAGTTATGGCGGCAGCGTTTCCCGGTGCACGGTCGGAACCGGGCGGTCTGAGGACAGGAGAAGGGAGGGCGATCTGCCGCAATCACTGCGCGGATTTCAGGGCGGCGCGGCGGGGAACGATGCGGTGCAGCCGCGCCGCCTCCGTGTCCGCGGGGCGAACGGGACCCGCGGCAGCCGAACCGCGGCCATCTGTGCGGGACGTGGGCCCTCTAACCGGGGCTGCGCCGCCGGTAATTGCGTTTCGCCGTTGCGGTCGGAGCGGTGGGACGCAGGGAAACGAAGGTACCGACGCGGCCGGTAAATGTCAGAGCCGCCGCCCGGTACCGACCCGAGGGAGGTACCGACACTCACCTGCCCGCCGTGCGCCCGGCTCCCCGCCGCCTCGCCTCGGCGCCGATCCGAGCCCTGCGGGGCGGCAGCATTTTAATCACAACGAAATTTCCCACCCGGCCCCCCCAGCCCCGCACTTGGCGCGCCCGATCCGCGCTTCGTGGACGCGTTGAGCCCTTCGAGCGCCCCGGAGGCCGCGGGGCCCCTTCATGGGGTCCCGGTACCGCCCGCCGCAGCGCACCGGTGTGTTCGGTGGAGCCGAGGCGCAGCTCCGGGCCTGCGGGAACTCTCGGCGTGGAGCAGCTCGGCGAGCAGCGGCCCGCTCGCTCGGTGCGTTACCCGCCGAAACGGGGCCGTGGAGGCTCTGTTTGGCCGCTGACCGCCCGTTACCGGCGAGAGAAACGAAACGAAACGAAAGAAAACGAAAGAAAAAGCCGAACGGGCCGGCTTAGATCTCCATACCCCTGCGTCGCGCCGCCGCGGCCCCCGGTCGCCCGCCGACCGCGACCCGGCCCTATTCACCTGGGCCAGGCGTCGGCGGGGCTCCGGGGCCCGATTCGGACGCGGCGGAGTAACGCGCGGTCCCCGGGAGGAAACAGAGCACGGCGGCTGCGGGGAGCCCGTGCGGACGGGACGGGACGCGCCAGCGCAGAGGTGTTGCGGGAGCACCGGCAGCGAGGGTCCGGAAAACACGGAGGGCGTCGGGTACGTGTACGTCGCATGGCTACTGCCCGCCCGGACGCCGCGCACTCGGCGGCGGGGCACTTGCGGGCCCGCACGTGATCTCCCCGAGCCGTGTGCGGAAGGGGATCGGCGGGGCGCGCCGGGCGGGGGGTCCCTACCTACCTACACGTGCTTAGCACTGGGAGACGCGGCGGCGGCGGCCGCGGCTCTCTCCGGGGTCCCCGACCCCGGGTGCCGGGCCGGTGGGGCGCTCTCCGGGGAAGCGGCCTCCCCGAGCGCAGCCTTAATACATTGCTATTTCTGGCCGGGCGGCCGGAGTCGGGCAGGGGGCCGGCTCTGCCTCCCCCTCCCTCCAATGGCGAGGCCGCCCCCGGCCCCCGGCCCCTCCTCGCCGTGACGTGCCGGCCCGGGGCAGAGGAGGCTCCCGAGCCCTTGGCTGTCCCTGCAGAAGCTGTAACAAAACGCAGACCCCCCAGCGCCGGGCTAATGGAGGCAACTTAGACAGGAGCAGGCGCGGCCCCTCGTCTCTCGGCGCTGCCCGCTCCCCCCGCACCGGGTGCGGCGCTCCCCGCCGAGCCGCAGCCCGAGCGCCGCCGGGCCCCCGGGACTCCCCGGCCGCTCGCGCTGCCCCGATGATGTTACCGAGCCCCGTCACCTCCACCCCTTTCTCTGTCAAAGACATCCTCAACCTGGAGCAGCAGCAGCAGGATCCGCACTATGGGGCCCAGCTCCCGCACCACCTGGAGCACCACTTTCACCCCGCCGCCTGCCTGCTGGCGGCCGCCGACGGCGCCCGCTTCTCCGACGGCGAGGAGGAAGAGGAGGAGGAGAAGCTGTCCTACCTGAGCTCCGTGGCAACGCCCGGCGGCCAGGCGGACGCGCGGCTCTCCGCCGACAGCTACGTGCACGCCGTGCTGCGCGGCTCCTGCGAGGCTCCCGGCCCGGGAGAGGAGCCGGACCCCACGGCCCGCGACCCGAGTGAGTACCGGCCCCGCCGCGCTCCCCGCACCGCTCGCACCGCTCGCTCCCCTCCGTCCGTTCCGCGCTGCGGAGCTCGGGTACCGGCGCTGCTCCACGGCCGCGCCGCTCGGCGCGGAGCCCTTTCCCTACCGCATCCCCCGGGCACCTGGAGCGGGGAGCGCCGCTTCGCGGGGTTCTCGTACCCAACCTCCGCGCCGCGGAGTTCCGCGTCCCCGGGCAGAGCCTGCGCGGAGCCGCGATCCGGAGCTGCCGGATTGCCCCACGTTCCCCCGCTTGGCGGGACGGGTGAGGCCCGGCCCGGGCGCCGTGCGGCGGAGCCCTCTCGGAGAGAGGCGACGGGCGAGCAGGTGCCCGGGGCTCAGCCCCGTGGGAGCTCCGCCGCCGGCGCGGAGTCGCACCCGGCCCCGTCGCCCCGGCTCGGCGCTGCTTCCCAGCCCGAGCCGCGGTTCCCCCGACGGTCGCGGTGTTGGGCGGCGGCGCGCGGCTCGGGGCTTCCTCCCCGCGGTGCGGCCCGGCGCAGCCGTGACCTGTGCTCCTCCGTGCAGAGAGCTGCGCCCTGAAGAAACCGCTGGACGCCGCGGAGAAGCCGGAGGAGGCGGAGAGGCCGAAGCAGCGGAGTCGGAGGAAGCCGCGCGTCCTCTTCTCGCAGGCGCAGGTCTTCGAGCTGGAGCGGCGGTTCAAGCAGCAGCGTTACCTGTCGGCTCCCGAGCGGGAGCACCTGGCCAGCAGCCTGAAGCTCACCTCCACGCAGGTGAAGATCTGGTTCCAGAACCGGCGCTACAAGTGCAAGCGGCAGCGGCAGGACAAGTCGCTGGAGCTGGGCGGCCCCGCGGCCCCGCCGCCGCCGCGCAGGGTGGCCGTGCCCGTGCTGGTCCGCGACGGCAAGCCGTGCCTGGGCGGCTCGCAGGGCTACAGCTCGGCGTACAACGGGCCCTACTCCTACAACGGCTTCCCCGCCTACGGCTACGGCAACGCCGCTTCCTACAACGCCGGCTACGGCTGCACCTACCCGGCGGGCAGCGGCGGAGCTTCGGTGCAAGCCGCCTGCAGCCCGGCGGCGGCCGCCGGCCCCTTCGTGAACATGGGCGGCCTGGGGGGCTTCGGCGGCGGCGGGCAGGCGCTACACCAGGCGGCGGCGGGGCCCTCCTGCAGCCAGGGCGCACTGCAGGGCATCCGGGCCTGGTAGCCCGCACGCACTCAGGGCCGGGAGCGGACCGGCACGACGGCCCCGCGGCCCCGCAGCGCCCTTACGCCCCGCGGACTGAAGGCGGAGGGGCGGCGCGGCGGGACCCCGGCTTTCTCCCAGGGCCGCGGGGCGGAGCGGAGCGGCGGAACGGAACGGAACGGGACTGGACGAAACAGGACGGGCCGAGCCCGCGGCGGAGCGCCGCCGCCCCGAGGTGCCGCCGCGACGGGCGGGACGGAGCTGACCGCGCCGCGCCATCGGAGCAGCTTCGCTTGTAAAAAGCCGACGGCTGGGCCCGGGGCTCCCGCGGCCCTTCTCTTTATCTACTCTGTATCGGTTTCTGCCAGCGCCAGCTCGCGGAGTCAGTCAATAAACCAGGTGCAATATCCGCCGCCCGCTCCTCCTTCGCCCGGCTGCCGGTGCCCGGCGGGGCTCGCAACGCCGTGCCCGCGGGGCAGGGCGGCCCGGGCGGATTGTGAGCGTGCCAAGGCGCTGAATGGGGACGCGCAGCTCAGAGCCGGCCCATTGTGGCCGCCGGGCCGGCGCTGAAAGGAGCCGCCGAGGAAGGTAGCGGGAATAGGCGCTTATTGGATTCGGGAACAAAAGGTGTGGCAGGGAGGCGAGGGACAAAGGGGCCCCGGCGCCGAGATTGACGGGCCGCTTTGCCCCCCACTGAGGCCCAGGCCCGGCGCTTTATGCACGGGGGCTGCAGAAACGTGCTGGGTTTTGTTCCCCTTTCTCTGAGCGCAGGGGGAGATGAGGGGGGTCCGCGGGCCGCTGATTAGGGCCGGCCGGGCCGGGCAGCCTGAATGCCGGGGCATTATTGCTACAAGTTCAACCATTCCTCTCGGGTGCAGGGGGAGGGGGCGGACGAGACCCTCAACGCTGTCCGGCGATCGCTGTCGCCCCATTCCCGTCCGGTTCGGGACCGCGTAGCCACGGGCGCGGCCCCACCGAGGAGCCTTCGGGTCGGTGCCGCTGCTGTGTGGAGCCCGGTGGATGGGCGTCCGCGGAGCCCCGTCGGCGCGGGGAGCGGTCCCGCAACGTGTCGATCCCTCAACGTGTCGATCCCGCAGCGCGTCCGTCCCGCAGCCAACACTGACGTGCCGCGTTAAGACCGTCGGCGCTGCTAAAACGCTGCGCGTCTGCAGCGCACCGCTAGGAAAGAGACGGAGACATTTTCAGCTGCAGCCCCGACGCTCGGCACGGTACGGCACGGTTCGGCTCAGCGCGGCTCTCCATGGCTGTGTCCCACGGCCACCCCGAGGCCGGGAGGCTCTGGAGCCGCGCTGGAAAAGGATGCGGCACGCCCAGCGATTGTTTGCCGGGTGGCAGCGAGGTGTCGCGGGAGAGGAAGCCCACGCTCGGCTCTTGGCCGTCGGAGCTGAGTGGTGGAGGCTCCGCAGTCTCGTGGGTAGAAACAGGATAGCCGAGAACAAAGATAGGTAACGACCTCCCGGAGCGGCAACCCCGCGCCGAGATTGGACTCGGCCATAGGAAAGAATTGTATTCCCTTCTGTGTTCTGCCATATTGTCGTTTGCAGAAATAGGGGACATGCATGAGTTTGTGCCTCAGTGAGCAAGATGGAGGAGTGGTAACCGCAGTACAATCTCCTGCAGCATAGGGATGTGCAAGTAGAGCTCTCCGTTTAGTGCATCCCCTCCAAGTAAGTGATGGTTTGTTGGGAACCCTCCTCGTCCAGCAGCACCCTGAGGCTCTGGACGGGATGCACACGTCTGTGGCCAAGCCTTGAGAGTGGGCACTCAAACAGAGCAAATGGGCACATAGAGACCCTACTGACCTGCACAGCAGTGCCATGCAGCAACGGTGTTATGGATCACCGATATCACCAAGCATTGCCATAGGCATGGGTGTAGTACTGTGGGAGGTTTTGCACGTCCGCCATTGTGATCCCCTCTGCTGGGATACATCCCAGCTGTCCCACCAGCACAGCTCAGGGGGAGGAACCCCTCAGCATCTCCCTCACCCAAGGCCCCCCAGCATATGGGGAGGATGGAGCAGCACAGGGTGAGCCACAAGCGGGGCAGCGGAAGTGAAGCATTCTGAAGAGGAGGAACAGCCGGTGGTGGTGGGAGGGAGGTGATGGGAGACTGCAGATTGGCCAAGCGGCCCAAGGAGGGGACACACAATGGGGGGAAGTGGCTGCGTTGCGGTGCTGGAAGCAGCGCCTGCCCATGACGTACCTCATCCCATCGCACCCTGCGCGAGGCCGTGTCTGCGATGTGCTGCTGGGACCCATCATGCGTGGTGCTCTGGTGGTGGTGGTGGGGCCAGAGGGGTGTTGGAGAAGGAGAAAGCCGTGGCCAAGGGGCAGAAGTTCTTCTTCCTGTCCTAAAGGAGGATTAGCTCTTGTTTGGGAGTCAGAGAGGGAAAGCGATGATTGATTCTAGATAGGGCCTTAAAGCCCTACAAAGTCTAAAACAAGCACTGGCCTAAAGCAAAGGAGAGCTTGGGCAAGGAGGCTGGACTCATGCCTAAGGTTCACCTTGTTTGTGGGCTCAGGTTTTGATTTCTGTTCACGTTTCCTGGCTGAGGATGAGCCATGAGTAGCTCCGTACAGCAGCTGAGCAGCTCCCAGGAAAGGCTCCCACATCCCATCACAGCCACATCCTTACGGCCTCTCTGTCACACTCAGGATCACATAGGAGCAGCATGGATCCGTATGAAGCACCACAGGCACACTCTGCTTTCCTCTCCTTCCCTGACCCCTTTTCCTGTTTCTCTGTTCCACTCCCTGTAGCACAGCAGGAACTGGGCACCCAGGGACCTGCAGCAGCACTCAGTGCTTGGGGGGATCATGCTGGAAGCACCCTGCAGTGCAGCACGGAATTGTCAGCTCAGCTCTGGAGAGTGCTGAGGGAGCTGTGGCCAGCTATGGAGCAGGTAAATATATTAAAATATCAATACAGCCCATTGCTGTGCAGCTCCCAGCAAAGGTTTCTCCCACTGGCACAACAGCACTCTTCCTTTCACTGGTGAGTTATACAACCACAAGCACTCCCCCATATTCAGTCCCGTCCCAAAAGGGGGGGCACCTGCATTTTGCAGCCCGATCCCTGCACTGTTGAGTCCCAACGCAGAGCTGCTGTAAAGGATTCAAGCAGAGCACGGAGGGGAAGAGGCTGCGTCTGCCGCAGTACGCAGAGCTCCGTGCCACGTTTCGCGGCTGTGCAATAAAAACCACCAACGCTTCGCAGGGGACGAGGTTGCTCCCAGCTGCGACACGGGACCCGGCCTGTCCCCAAGCAAGATCCGCCACCGCCACCTATCGGCGGGCACACGGGGACAGGGGGCAGGCAGCCCTTCTTCGTCCCTCAGCAGTGGGATCTCCAGCAGCGTCCTCCGCAAAGGTCCTGCACTGCCCTCAGCCCCAGCCCAGCGCCCAGCGCTGCAGCTCCCGGCCCTACGGGCACTGGGGATCGCGGTGCCCAGCGCGCCTGCAGCGCTGCCAGCCCCGGGCTCGCCAGAGGGAGCTGTGTCCCCGTGGGACGCGTGCCCAATGCTGGCTCAGTTCCTACTCCCTCCCCTTCTTGTAGCAGCTCGCTGCCAAGGTCCAACGTGCACCCGAACGTTCTGGGGGTAGCGGAGGCCGCTTGGGTTTTTGCATTTCTCCTGGATCCCGCTGTGCCCTGTCAGGAGGCTTTAACTCCAGCCCTTGTGCCACCAACACCTGGAACAGCCTTCATGCGTCCCCACCACACAAAGACAGCCCTTGCAGGTGCTGCTTCCTGCAGGGGCCTCTCAGTGCCCACAAAGCAGGTTCCTCGCCTCGGTTTAACTCTCATGCTGTAGCCTGTGCTCTCCTATCTGCACAGACCAGGGCCAACAGTGGCTCCCCAGAACCCACATCTGCTCTGTGTCCAGGCAACCTCAGCTTCTGAATTTACCGCTGCTGTGGGGCCGTGGGGTCATGAGAACGTGTATAACTTTATTGGGGTCTGACAGAGCCCTGAGGAATCCCAGAGCCAATGCTGGGCGGGCTGTGATGACACCCCAGCGTTTCCCAGGAGTGCCTCCTAGCAGGGCAGTGGCTGCCCCATGGCCGGGGGTGGGATGGGGCTGGAGATCTAGCAGGGAGGTGAAATGGAAAGGGTCGTCTCCAGCCCTTGGTTGGGATGAGCGCTTCTCCCTCTCTGCAAGGCCAAAAATAGAGCAGTTACTCAGCAGAGGCTGTAGGAGGGGTTTCACATGACGCACAGCCAAATGCCGGGGAGGCCACAGGACGCACCCACGTGGCTTTGCTGAGGCATTATCAGAGCTGGGGAGGGCAGCAGCCATAGCTGAACCAGGGCACCCAGCCCAGCCCTGAGCCACAAGCGCTCAGGGAAGAGCACGATGCCTTTGCTGCTGATGGAGGGTGTGCTTTGGGGAAGTCACCACCATGAACAGCCCAGCCCCAGGAACCAACCTTGGAGCACCTTCAGTGCTGAACTGGGTGTTTCTCAGGCAGCCCTGCTTCCTGCAGTGCTTTTGTTCTCATGCAATACCGCACTTCTCTGTGCCAGCAGAGCCGCAGCAGCCTGGAGGCCGTGCCCTGCCCAGGTCCATTGCCTCTCGACTGCTGACTTATCACATCCCTGCTCCCGGGGGTCTCTCTCCCTCCCCCAGCACTTCTGTGGGCGGTTATTCCTGGAACCATCTGTCTCCTCATCCCAGAGTCACCTTCAATCATGCCTTTGCCCGCTGACATTTATAAAGCAGCTCGCAGTGGCTGATGGATTTAATAGCATGAAGCTCCACTGGCCCCTGCCCCCGTTTACACCTTCCTCTCTGAGGTGGCTGCAGCGTGAAGGCTGAGGGTGAAACTGCAGCTTCACTTTGGCTCTGCAGAACCAGGCTGTTCCTCACGTGCTGCCCGATTGTCCCGCCACGGTCTCACCCAACCGTTTCTGCTTCTCAGATTTCTGCCTCTTGGGTGGAGGAGCCGCAGGGCTGCCAAATCTTGCAGTGCTCAGGATATTTCTTAAAGCCCCAGCTCCTTGAACAGTGGCGAAATGATGCTCCCAGCTCTCCAGCAGCTCTGGTTTCTTTAAGGATCAGCCCCATCTTCCTTGCTGCACGGAACAGTGGGGTACAGGAGCAGAGGACAGGCACACAATGCAGCCAGTCCCCCTTGCCACCAGTGGGGCATGAGGGGCAGAACAACCTCATGCAGGGCAGCCAGCAGCCCCAGGCTCCCAGGGACACTGGCAGGCAGCACATACTGGGACCATGAAAGCATTTCCTCCAGGGAATTATTTCAGGCATGGCACCCTGTGGGAGGATGAAGCAGTGCAGGGTTCATGGCATCATGGTTCTGATCTGCTCTGTACTGCTTGTGGTCAGAGCTGCAGCAGTAACTTAGTGGTGGTCTGTGCTGAGGAAGCAAAGAATGCTGCTTTTCTCATAGACCACCATCAAATTGCTGGGGAAGGCTGAAAAAGCTTCTTATCCTTCATACAAGAGCCTTCACCGAGCACACAGGCCCATCTGGCTGCTGCTCCCATGTCCCCAATGGGCAGCGGTCCCACCCATGGCCCTAAGAGGAGCCCCAGGAAAGAGCTCAGCACTGGGCAGTCAGAAAGGTTGAGTGGCAGCACTAGGCCACTCGAGAACAAGAAGGGGATGTGATGATAGAGCAGAACTGTTTTTATTGGAGGTGTCAAGAGCAGGAACAAGAACAAACCTACAGCCTCCCCTCCTCAAGTGCCATCCTCCCCTACCCACCACCACCACCAGGGCAGTCAGCGTCATGTGTGCGTGCTACAAGACAACGGCAAAGCTTACACTCTGCTTAAGCCAAAAGCCAGACGACGCCCTCGGCATCCTTGGCAGTGCCACTGCTCCCTCCTTGGTGACTGAGCTCAGCGATAGCCCTGCTAGTGGCAGGGCAGGACATTCACTTTCACCTCCAAGCAGGGGTGAACTTTGCATTAGAGGAGGATTTTGTTAAGGGAAGGACAGGAGCACAGCTCCAGTGAAGTGCCAGGGGATGTGATCTGTGCAGCAGCTCCTAGTAAGACGTCTTGGGAGGCCACAGGAGTGAGTGAGCTGTGCAGCCAGAGCTGAGCTGCAGCTGCCCCAGGCAAGAAATGGCACCGCTAAACCCAGAAGGGCTTTGCTGCCCCCTCTCTACAACACAAACCAAAAGGGAGAGGGTCAGAAGACAAACCAGGAGGGGAGATGAAGCAGGTCTGGAGTTGGGTTTGGCTCTGGCTCACTTCCCAGCCCGACGCTCTTCCTGGCGCTTGGTGAGGATGTACTTAAAGAACTCGTACACAGACCAGGCAATCGCCGTTGAGGGCATCTGATAAATGACTCTAGCCTGGACCCCTCTGAAGTAGGCAGTCACACCGCCCACTTGGTACACCGTCCTGAAGGCATTGGCCATGCCTGTGATGTGTCCGCTGATGTTGGAGCTCAAGGCCAGGGACTCCTGGGTGTTGAGCAGCGTTTTGCAAACGTCCAAAGGCGTAGTGGCAGCAGCAGCTACAGCCCCCGCGCAGGCCCCGGAGACCACGTGGGAGCCTGGGTTGTACTGTCTGTGGGGGTTGAGGTGCTCTTGCAAGAACTCATAGGTCATGAAGTGAATGGCTTGGAAGGGGATGTTCATGGTGAGCTGGGTGGTGTAGCTGCGGTAGAAAGCTCCAGCCCCTTCGTTACGCCACACAGTCCGTACACAGTCTGTCACACGCTGGTAAGGCGAGTTGTACATCTGCATCCTCTGTTTGACCACTTGGGACAGACGGCAGCAGCGAGCAGCCAGCGGCAGCAGCCAGGATCCAGGCACGGGAGAGGAAGAGGAGAGAAAAAGAGTCAGTGTGAAGCCAGGTTCCTGTGATGGACCCCTCTGAGCAGTGCTGTCCAGCAGGCCCCTGGGCAGGTCTGTATTATCACATCTGAACAAGATAGTGCCATCAGAGCACCACCACCTGCCACCTCTGCAGCTGCTGCGGCCTCTTTGAGGGACCAGCTTCATATCAGGCAAATAAGTTCAATATTCAAAGTGTGCACCTCTGCTTCAGGCAACACAATCCACCATCCACCCCTACAGATCTACTGTACAGAAAATAATTCCCACTGTGGTCATCCTGTTACGTTCCAGCCAGGTTTCTAGATCCGTATTATCCTACAAATGCCATGACTACAAATCTTACAGCTGCAGTAAGAAGTGGAGCTCCAAGGACAAACTGACAACAGACAGCGAAAGCAGCTGCCCACTGCAGAGGCTGAGAGACAAACAGCTGCTCTGCTTACAGCATGGATTTCTTCGCCAGCACAGACCCAGAACCACATCACATCCTCCAGAGGACCTTTCCCCACAATACTGTCTAGTTTCAATGCACTTGCAATGACTAACCGTGAGGATCCCATACCTGCTGCTTCCTCTGAGCTCCAGGCAGCTGTCAGGAGCGCACAGCTTTGGTCAAAACCTGCCTCTCCCAACTCCTCTGCAGCTGGAGTTTACTGCGCTCCCCACAGCATCCATCCCTCTTACTCGCCCACTGGCAGCTACTGGGCTCCCCCAAATGGACCGTATAGCGTCCCATCAAAGGATCCCTGAGGCTGGGCAAGCAGCAAGGCCAGAGGTGCCAGACAGGTGTCATAGAGCAGCCCAAGCAGATCCCACTCAGCCCCCCCTTAACCCCACCGGACAGGATCACCATTACCTTCTGCAGGGTTCATCGCTGCATCGTGGAGCAATGTTGCTACACACCCGGCTGCACCTGCAAAACAAGAACTGCCACATGTGAGGGGAGGAGACGGCGAGAGACCCCAGGGCTCCACCAGGACCCCAAGGCCTCCACCAGAGCTGAGGAGGATGAGATCCAGAGGCAGCCTCAGTCTCCGGAGAGGCGGCCGGTGCGAAGAAGCTCCCACCCGGAAAGAGTTCAGCAGAGAGAGGGAGAAGAGCACAGCAGTCTGTCACGTCTCGCGGGCCAGGCAGGACCCGAGCCCTGTCGCTCGTGGGACAGACGGCCACCGGCTCGCAGGGCTCCCGCCGGACACCGGGAAGCAGACGCCACCAGCGGCACACCGTGCAGACCGTGCCCTGCTCCCCCCGCGTCCCCGCGCTCTCCCGAGGCGGCCGCTTGCTGGAAACCACAGCACCGCATCCGCTCCGTGCCGCCAACCCCCCCGCGGCGGCTCCCGGCTCCCGTTAGCGGCTCCCATCCGCGGGCATCCCCAGGAGCCGGGCCCGCACCCGGGGCATCTCAGACGGGCGCGGCTGCGGAGAGGACACGGCTTTAGGGCCCCCCCGGGCCCCTCCCGCAGCCCCGCGGCCCCCTCCCCGCTCCCGGCCCCGCTGGCCCCGAGCAGGGCGCGGCGGGACGATACCGTTGGCCACATGGCTATTGCCCCCCGCCTGGATGACGTCGCTCAGCGTCTTTTTTAACTTTTCGTAGCAGGCGAAGTACAGGGCGTGCGCCGGGCCCGCGCCGGTGGCGGTGATGTTCAGGCCCCGCATGGGTCTCCACACGCCCTCGGTACGCACGATGCGCCACAGGGCCTCCAGCACGTTCCGGTAGCGGGCGGCGGGCTCGGGCCGCAGGCTCTGCATCCGAGTCTGAAAGACGAACCCGGTTAAGGCCCCGGTGATCCGCCCCGCGAGCGGGGCCTGCCCGCCGGGACCGGCCCCCCCCGACCCCCCGGGTAGGCCCGGCCGCCCCGCCCCGGTAGCCGGCGGCACCTTGACGCAGTCGATGGGGTACATCACGCAGTGCTCCATGATGCCGGCCACGGCGCCCGCCAGCATGTGCGTGGACACGGCGGCGCCCTGCGGCAGCGCCTCGTAGTCGGGGGCGGGCGGCGAGCGCGGCTCCGGGCCTCGAGCCGCCTCGGCTCCCCCGGGACCCGCCGCCTCCGCGCCGCCCCGCCGCGCCCGGCCCGCGCCGCCGCCGCCGCCGCCCATCAGCAGCAGCAGGACGCGGCCCGACTCCGCGCCGCCCCGCGCGCCGGGGCCGGCACCCGCCCCCGCGCCCGCCCCCAGCTCCATGGCGCCGCCGCCGCCGCCGCCGCCTTCCCGGCCCCGCGCCGCGCCGCTCCGCCCCCGCTCGCCCATTGGCCGTCTCCTCCCGCGCCCCGCCTCCGCCGCGCGGCCGTTGGCTCGAGCCGCCGCCCTCCGCCCCCTCGAGCCGCGCTCATTGGCCACCGCCCCGTCGCGGCGGGGGCCGCCGTTGGTCGATGGCTCGCTCTTCCACGCCGCCTATTGGCCCGCGCCCTTCACCGCCCCGCGGTTTCGAGCACCGCATTGGGCCCCTCAACTTTTCGTCCCGCCTCTCCGCGCGGACCATTGGGCGGCGGGCCCGCGACCTTCGGTCGGTCGCGCGTCTCACGGCTAGTTCCCCTCCAAACGGGGCCGGAGCGACGCCATTGGCTGCTTCGCCCGCCACTCCAGGCCTCGGCGCGTGCAGTTTATTTGGGAGGCTCCGATTGGCTCGGCGCGGGGGGTGACGGGAGAGAGGAAGTCGGCGGGTGACGTCACGCGGCGCCCCTCGGGCACGGAAGGCGGCGCTGGGCCAGGTGCGGCTTCCCGCCGCCGGGGGGCGCCGATCGGCTCCCGGGCTGCGCGGGCGGGGCCGAACCTGGCGGGGGCGCCGATTGGATGAGGCGGCAGCTCGGGGGCGGGGCGCTGCGGGAGGCCGGGGCCCGCTATTGGCGGGCGGGAGGAGGGGCGCCGGGTGACGTGGCCGCGGGTACCGGCTGCGGGTGCCGGCGTCGGCGGCGCGGGGCGATGCGCGGGCGGGTGGCGGACGCACATGGCCAGGTGAGCGCGGCGGGGCCGGGCCGGGTCGGTTTCGGTGCGGTCCGGTCTCTGAGCCGCGCCTCGTTCCCGCAGGATCGCCGCCCCGTGCCCGCCGTGCCGCTCGGCCGTGTCTTGCGGCTTCCCGGCCCCGCGGCAGCGCCCGGCGGCGCTGGGTCTGGCTGTGGCCGCGGGGCTGCTGCTGTTGCTGGCGGCCGCCGGGCCCCGCCGCTGGGCTTCGCCGCGCCGTGACGCCCCGCGGAACGAGAGGTGAGCGGGGACGGGGCGGCGGGGACTCCGGGGCCCGGTGCGCGCGGCGCCGAACGAGCCCGATCCGTCCCCCGGCGCAGGTACCTGGCGCGGATGGAGGAGCTGGCGGCCACCGACACGGAGGACGCGTCGCTGAGCTACGGGGTGGTGGTGGACTGCGGCAGCAGCGGCTCCCGGGTGTTCGTCTACGTGTGGCCGCCGCACAACGGGCACCCGCACGACTTGTTGGACATCCGGCAGATGCGGGACCGCGGCAGCCGCCCCGTCGTCATGAAGGTTAAACCCGGTGAGTGCGGCACCGAGCGCTGCTAACGGCTGGCGGCGCCGGGCCGGTCGGTGACAACCATCCACGCAGGCATCTCTGTGGCCGCCGCGACCCCGGAGCGAGCCACAGCCTACCTGCGGCCCCTGCTGCGCTTCGCGGCCGCACACGTGCCGGCAGGGAAGCACAAGGAGACGCCGCTGTATGTTCTGTGCACGGCTGGCATGCGGCTGCTGCCTGAGAGGTGAGCACGGGGCCGGGTCAGGGAGCATCCGGCAGAGCTGTGAGATTCCGCTCTCTGTTGCTCTTGTCCCGACAAGGAGCATCTCCCAGAGGTCACTGTGCCCCTCAGGCTGCAAGCTGCCATTCTGGAGAACCTGGTGAAAAACGTGCCCCTGGAGTTCGATTTCCTCTTCTCCAAGTCGCATGCTGAAGTCATCTCAGGAAAGCAGGAAGGTGGGAAGCGCTGCCCTGTCCTCGTGTCCTAGCAGGGAGCACACGGGGCTGCTGGCATCGCATGCAGCCAGTGTGGGATCATTCCTTAAGACAAACTCATTCTGTCGTGCCCAGGTGTCTACGCTTGGATCGGCATCAACTTTGTGCTGGGACGGTTTGATCACGAGGATGGTGAGTCCAGCTGCTTGCACGGCAGCTCTGGGGCAGGCAGCATGCAGCCCTTTGGCCCTCAATTCCTACAGGTGAGGGGCATCAGGAGGTACCAGTGAAGGAATGCCCCCCCGCCCCTCACTGACACACTGCTGTGGGTTGCAGAGGAGGCTGCAGTTGTCACCGTGGCGCTGGGAGACCAGGTGGAATCCTTGGTACGGAAACGAACGGTTGGGATCCTAGACATGGGGGGGGCCTCTCTGCAGATCGCCTATGAGGTGCCCGGCTCTGGAGCCTTTGCGTCCCCTCAGCAGGTGTGTGTTGGGCAAGTAGCTGGCACTGAGAGCTGCCCAGTGTTCACCGCTGCTGATGGTCCCTTGTCCTGTCCCCAGGAGGAGGCTGCTAAGAGCCTGCTGGCAGAGTTCAACCTGGGCTGTGACGTGCAGCACACCGGCCACGTGTACCGTGTCTACGTCAACACCTTCCTGGGCTTTGGAGGCAACTTTGCTCGGCAGCGCTATGAGGAGCTTGTGCTGAACCAGACCTATGCACACAACCGGTATCACTGCCCTGCCTGGGGCTGCCCTGGCATTGCACAATGGCACCGGCTCCTTTGTGCCACCCTTCCCCATTGGATTTTCCCCAAGAGCCACCTGTGGTTGATAACAGCTCTCACAGCCACGCTGGCAGCAGCTGGGTGTTAGCAGGTGCTTGGGCTGGCACGTGGCACAACGGCATTGCCCTTGTTGGAGCCCTGCAGGTGTTACCAGTGCCACTGCTTGTTGCCTTTCCCCTCCCAGCACTATAGGGATCCCCCTACAGCAGCTTCTGGCTTTCCCTCCTTCTTCAGCACTGGCTCATTCAACACATCCTTCCACTGCATTCCCACCTCCAGCTGTCACCTGCCTTATTTCCTGAAGCTGTTCCCGGACTCTCAAGAGATTTGGAGCCTGGGTACTCCCATGCTGGGAACAGACCCTGCCTCCATATGCCCTGGGTTCTCCGTGGGGGTGCAGATCCCCACGGGTTGGTGGGAACAGACTGTACCCTGCGGCACCCATAAGGTGTTCAGGGCTTGTTGCTACAGATCTGGAGAGCTCAGCTTCAGTAGGAATTGGTGGGGTGACTCTCAGGACCATGAGTGTACAAGGGGATGGGGCCTTGCAAGGATTATCAGTTGTGGAGGAGCACTAGAAAATGCTTTTGTGGGTGCTACAGTACCCCACGTGTAATGACCTTTCTTTTCTGACTTGCTTTCCAGCCTGCATAGCCAGCAGACGGGGCTGAGCCCTGAGACTCCCTTCCTGGACCCCTGCCTGCCCGTGGGGCTGGAGGACACGGTGACGAGGGGCAGCAAAACACTGTATGTGCGTGGGCGAGGGGACTGGCAGGCCTGTGCTCTGCTGCTGCACCCACTCCTGGCAGGGTCCAACAGCAGCCAGGACTCTCTGACTGGGGCCTACAAAGCACCCATCGACTTCAGCAACAGTGAGTTTTATGGCTTCTCTGAGTTCTTCTACTGCACTGAGGATGTGCTGCGCCTAGGAGGCCACTACAGTGCCCGTGCCTTCATCTCTGCTGCCCAGGTGAGCACTGTTCTGGACCACAGAGTCTCACCATGCTGGGAGGGATCTGAGGTCATTCCTTTGCTCTGAATGGAAACTTCTCCTTTCCCCAGGAATATTGCAGCCAGAGCTGGGAGGTGCTTACCCAGCGCTTCCAGAGTGGCCTGTACTCAGCACATGCAGATGAGCACCGGCTCAAGTAAGGACCAGGGATATACCTCCTGGGGGCTCAATAATATGACTAGCTGTGGTAGGCTCTGTCTTGGGCTCAGGAACATCAGTTGGGTGCTACTGCAGGGTCTGTGTGCTGCCTGCAGGTATCAGTGCTTCAAGTCTGCCTGGATGTACCAAGTCCTTCACCAGGGCTTCCACTTCCCCCTGGACTACCCCAGCCTGCACACAGCCCAGCTGGTGTATGACCGTGAGGTGCAGTGGACGCTGGGAGCCATCCTCTACAAGACACGCTTTCTGCCACTCAGGTAACACAGGAAGGAGCATTAGCTCCAGGACTTGTAGCCCAGCTGGGAAGGGACAAAAGGGTCCTGCTTAGAGGTTTCCTGGGGATATGACAAAGTGACTACACAGGGCTCTGCCATCCTTAGAGCAGCTGTAGCCTGTGGTACATGTGCCAATCATGCCTGCTTCTGCCTCTCCTCTCTGCAGGGATCTCCGGCAAGAGAGTAGCCGGCAAGCACACACCTCCTGGCTGCGCCTTTCTTTTGTCTACAACCACTATCTCTTCTTTGCCTGCATCCTGGTCGTAGGCCTGGCCATAGTCCTCTACCTCTTGCGGCTGCGCCGCATCCACCGCCGGCAGCTGGACCTGCTCTGGCTGGACAAGGTGGTGCTGCTGCCCCCAGGCCAGGCGGACTTGCCATGATATCAGTGGACAGTCACTGTCCAGTTGCACCAGCAGAACCAGGACTGAATGCCAGCCAGGGCTCCAAGAATTCAGACTCTTTCCTGAGGACCATCTCAACTCTGTACTCTATTATCTCCATGTCAGAACCACAGGCCACATAGCTGAAGCAGCTGTGGACATTGGAGCCAGCCTCTCTGTCTCACCCCAGTCCTAATCTCTGTTTCTTGGTCTCTGACCTTTGCCTTGCTGCACAGGGTAAAGAAGAACCCTTTACTGGCAGCACTCACACTGCAGCCCTTGCTGGGCCTTCAGAGCAGAAGACATTACTGAGGCAGCCAGCTCAGGGCTGTGGCCTGAAGCACCACAACATCCTACAGCTTAGCCACCAGTTTGCAGAGCAGGCTGGCAAGGTGCTGTAGTTTATCAGTGCCCGGTGTGGTCTTTCCACAGTCTGGCACAGGTTCCAGGAACCAGGTGAGCAGCAGGCTCCACTGAGCTGTTCTGCCAGGCCTGACCCTGCTCAGAACATTCCCCGTCACAGTGAAGCACTGTGCGTAAGGGGCAGCACTGAGGGCTCAGGGAACATTTCATAAGGCTATGTTTCCTTTCAGTTGTTCCCTCCCCTGTGGCATCCCACAAGCTAATCTGGCAGTATGTGCAAGGACCAGTGGTTCTTTTCCCCTGAATGCAGGCTGGGCCTGCCTCTGGGGAAGCCACCTCTCTAGCTATGCATCCCTCCATGCATAGCCTTCATATTCTAGGCCTGGAGCCCCAATTTTCCTAATCAAGTTCTTCACTTTATACTTGAAATTCTGTTACCATTCCTGAAGCAATAAAAAACCAACCTCTGAGCCAACCAGCAATTGTCTTATATTCTAGTGAGCACCAACCCAGCAGCAGCTCAAGGCTGGCAGCCTGACTGCTGCCTATATCCCACTGCTCGGTAGTGCTCCATGCTGCTGGGTCTTGCTGATAGTATGCAGCAAGATGCATGCTGCTTTCTTGCCAGATGCTGCTTTCTGCACAACTGAGCTCAGTACCTGAGCCTGTGGCAGCAAGGAAAAGTGACCACTCCTGAACTGCTGATCCCTACAGCCAACAACTTGCTGCCTGCCTCTTTCTTCCCAAGAAAAAACAGCTGAGCTGTTCCTACAAGGCTCCAGAATGTGTTGCTCCCTATTTTTTTATTTTTTAATACTTATTCACATCCCAGCTTTAAGAGACTGCTAGAACAGGGCAGAAGGCAACAGGCCTGCAAGCTCCTACAGCTCCTGCACAGCCATGGGGATGGCTCAGTGCAGCTCAGGGCACAGCTGCCTATCAGCCTCCCTCTGGGACACGCTGCTGCTTATCTGTGACCCTGACTCCAAAGTGCTGCACAGGTGGTATCCAAGGTAAAGCCTGCCCTGCACACACACTGCCAACCTCTAAGAGCTGCTGATCAGTCTTATCCTCACTGCAGGAACAGGGTTAGAAGTAAAGGTGGGAAAAGAAAAAAAACCAACATGAAGCTCAGATTTCCTCAGCTTCCAAGCAGCAAGTGACTCTGCTTCCAGCATCACTTACTAGAAAAAAAAAATTTATTTCCACAACACAAGTCCAGCAAACACAGACAAATACAAATAAATAAATAATGCCAATAAATTATCTGATAAATAAGGGGCTGACCTAAGACAACTCAGTATTTCGTTCTTGGAATGTAGACATGAGAGGAATGGTGGTACCTACATACTATTGCAGCACCCTCACTGCAGAGGTGGGAGATGACACAGCCCCCAGACTGAGCACAGTGCTGACCAGGAGCCCCTGCCCAAGACCCCAGCACTTCCCTCACATCCATGGCAGTTTGCCTCCTCCAGCAGGCTCAGTCTTTCCTTCTTCCAGCCACAGCTAGAGCCTAGAAAAAGGAAAACCCACAGCCAAGCAGGGACTGGACACATGCAGGACACCACGGGGCCCACGCTGCAGCAGGGATGCTACTTGCCAACAGCAGGGGCCCAGCCAGTGCTGGGCTGCAGTGCCTGAAGTGCACTGAGGCAGTGGTTCCAGCCCCTGACCCAGCACCTCTGGGAGCTGCCTGGCATGGGAGGGAAGATGCTAGAACAGTAAGAGCAGAAAGAAGGAGAAAGGGGATGTTAGCGCAGAGCTGCACCTGCAGCCCCACACTGGGCTCAGTGCTCCATAGCCGTGACTGCTGGAGGCAAAGCAGCTCCCACCCCAGCTCTGCCCACTCACGATGATGGCGGGTCTCTATGGCTGCAGTCGGGGGTCACTCCCAGAGGAAGCGCACGTACCAGATGGTCTCGTTCTTCAGCTGCGGCCCGAAAAGGGGGTTGGCCTGGGCCAGGATAGCGATGAGCCAGCTGTAAGGGACGCGAGCGTGAGCCCCGGCAGCACGGGAAGGGTTTAGCGACGCCCGGGGCCCGACGTCTGCCCCGAGGTGGAGCACTCGGAAGGCCGCGGCCGGGGCCCACCCGCTCGCTGGAAGCCGGCAGCGGTCAGCAGGCCCAGGGAGGCCGCACGGGGGGCGGGATGGGGGCAGGGCCGGGTACTCACAAGAGGTAGCAGCACACGGCCGTGGTGACCAGCATCGTGATGATCACCCTGCGGAGCGGGGGGAGGGAGGCACCGTCACGAGGGAATGCTTTGACACGGTCCTTCCCTCCCCCCCCCCCCCCCTCCGGCCCGGCCGGCCGTACTCACCCGCGGTTGGGCCCCTTGGGCACGAACCAGGGGCCGGCGATGCCCACCAGGCCCCAGAAGGCCGAGAAGAGGACGAGGGGCAGCGCAAAGCTGTGCGCCGTCATGGCCGCTCCCGCCGCCGCTCACCGGTTCCCTCCGCTCAGGCTATCGTCCCGCCCACTGCCGCGGGCGGCGACCAATCCGCGTAGAGAGCGCGGTGCGCACGCCTCTCTGCCACCTCCCATTGGCGGAGAGGCGCTTAGACCACCTGACCGACAGGGGGCGCCGCAGCGCGGCAACAAGAGGTAGCGACCGCCCGAGCCCGGCCGCCCCGCACGTCAGCCAGCAAGTACGCGGACACCGGCAGCTCCGAAAACTCCTTTATGTTACACAGCCGGAACACACCGCGCACCGTCCCCACCGCCACCGGGAGGTCGAGCAGCTGAGCCCCGTGGGTCACTTGGGGATGCGCCGCAGCTCGCTCATGAGCCACAGGGCCACGCTGAGCAGCGCCAGGGAGCCCGACTGGTGCGTGGCAGCCAGCGGAGTGGGGACGTAGAGCAGCAGCGTGCTGATGCCCAGGCCCACCTGCGGGAAGGAAGCACGCTCAGCACGGCTGTGGCTGCACCACTGACTGCACGCTGGGTCTGCGAGTGCCATACAGGAAGACTCCAGCCACAGGGAGCACAGATCATGCACTGCTTCAACGTCAGGGCGGCCTTCCAGCTCTTGTCTTGTGGATGTGAAGGGCTAGGAAAAAGCTGAACAGAACGGGACAAAGAGGGACAGTACCTGCATCCAAGCCACTGCCAGTAAGGATGTCACTGCCATCCTGGTCCTGTGAGGGAGGGAGATCTTCCGTGAGAAGAGGTACAGTGCTGTGACAGCTGTGACTGAGGCAGTTCCCTAAAGGAAAAGAGACTGTAATGGGATGGAGAAACAACCACCCTTCCTGAGAAGCTGAAAGGAAACGGGCCAGATATCTTTGCACCTTCCATGCGATAAAACATTGCTCACAGAACTTATTTATCTTTAGAAACATGTTAATAGCCACCATCACACGCTGCAGATTCCATGCTTCACCCAGTTAACAGCCCTACAAATAGAAGGAAAGTTGCAGACAGTTCCGTTTTCTGAATGAATGCCTTACTTTCCCAATAGCTTTTCCTTATTTATTCTGTTTGAGGGGAGTTATTTCTGCCCCCTTCTCACCTGTGACCACAACAGTTAAAGGTGGAAGCAGTCAGCTGGGGGCTGATCTCCTTTTCACTACCCAGCTATAGCTCACCAGCATCATCTCAGTGCACGGATCACCTCACAATTCCCCTACCAAAATTCTTTATCTTTCTGTTTAATCTTATCAATCTACTGCGCGGCCCAAAGTGCAGCAGTGCTGTTTAATGTCTAAATTGCTCTGACTAGCTGCCATTTCTTTCACAGGGCACTAATGGTGTGTAGGAACTTAAATTCTAAAGGAAATCTGACTGTTGAGTGGTGTCTGCTTCCAAGTTTTATTTCAGGCAACATCCTCAGACATTTCCATTGCAAGGACTGCCCTGATCTGTAGCATGTGGAAAACGAGACACAAAGAAATGACGTCTGTAACCTGGAAAGGAGGAAGACACCCTTAAGGAAGAAGACCACATTAAAAACAAACAAAACAAATAGAAATGAGTGCTAACCTTTCTCTTTCTTCAGAAACGAATCTGTAACAAAGCTCTCAGGACCTTGTACACCCTGTATATCATTCATGCTGACAGAGCCACAGCCTTAAGATGACAGCTTGGCTGTAGGAGGCAACCAGGAGGAGGCTTAAACATAGCAGGAAGACAGCACTTACCAAGATCCTGTGATCAAATTGTACAGTTGTAGGATTCTCAAAGATATTTCTCAGGGTTGGGGAGAAGGCGAGAAGATCATCCGGGATCCAGCGTTCCCCCATTTTGGGGAAGGAATTGTACACAAGGCCAGCATCCAGACCTGCCACAAAGGCACCTACAATTCCAGAGCAGAGAACGAGACTAATGAACTGGGTTCAGGGGGCATCCCGGGCTGCACAGCTCTGACTCAAGAACTCAGCTTGATCCCAGATTTCTTTTGCAAACATATATAGAGATCTCACAACAGCACGCATGCTGTTCAGCACAACTCCACCTGCTCAAAAGAGGCCAGTAAGAGAAGTTATCAAGTGCAAGCTCTCTGAAAAGAACAAAGTAGTCACAGAAAACATGATAGGGTTTTTCACACTTCCCATCAGACGAGAAAAAACACAACACAGATAGAAATTAGGCACAAGACAGGACAGTGATATTAGACAGTATTACCTGAAAGAGCCGTAAGAAAAATGAGAGCTGTTGCTCCATGGGCAAAGTGTCTCAGCTGAAGCAGCTGACGTGTCTCATGCAACTGTAAAACAAAAAATGAATTGCAGTAAAAAATTCCAGTGTTGTTTGCAACAAGCTTTCATTATATATGCACGCCAAGTATTTCACAGGTAATCGAGTCCAGCTCTGTGCAGAAACTGAAGTGGCTGCTGGGCAGTTACTTGCACAAATCATTGAACGCAACATGCAGACTCCTGCATGAGCTTGCATGAACTCTTGAGACTAATAATTGTTGAGTGGAACAACAGAGTCAAATCAAACACCTCATAACTGCTGCAGAATACAACAGTTCAGAAGAAGTTAAATCAGAAGTTTCTATAAACTTCTAATGGTATTAAATCACAGTCAGAAATAGGATAAAATGGAAGTAAGCGTTATCCTCCACACAATTCCTTTATCCCCACAACACTCTGCTGTGCCCTGACTCCTCGCACATCGCTTTGTACCTGGTGTCGTGGAAGCAGCAAAGACAGCCCCATCCACAGACTGGCAGAATAAAGAACCAGCGCAGAGCCAAGGTGTGCTGCAAGGCGGTACTGGCTGACCCGAGGGATATCATAGGAGTCTGGCTTCTCTTCCAGTCCACTCTTCACCATGTACCATCCCAGTAGCCCCTGACATAACAACAGGAGAGGAGAGGGTGAGAGCCAACTCATCAGTAAGGGGGGCCAGGGCAGCCTTTCACTTCTGCCTCAGCATAGACAGAGCAGCAACAACTGCTAAAATCAGAGAAATATTAAAGTCAAAACAATTTGTTTCTTCTATCTCCAACCAGCACTGTCGCATCCCACCCAAACTGTCACAGATTTCTCTATCAGGAGATACAGAACACACCGCAGCTATTCCCTGCAGCTGCACAGCTCTCACCTGGAAGCACACGAGCCCACAGAGTGCGAGCACACGGCCCTTCATGGGGCGGCTGAGCCAGCCCTTCCTCCAGAAGTAGGCAGCAGGAAGGATGTAGGCCAAGCCCACAACACGGCCCCACATGCGATGCGAGTACTCCATGTACCAAATGAACTTGAACTCTGTCAGAGTCATGTCACGATTCAGGCTGCGGAGGGTGTAAAAACAAAGAGGGATTTAAGGCAGTGCCACTGTCCTGCTTCATGCTTCCCAAGGTGAGGGATGAGGGACAGGAGGGGAACTGCCTGCAGCCGCTACCAGATGTGCTGTGTGCCTCAATCACGGTGTTAAGGAACGTTTCCACTTGCATGAGATCCCTGCGCTGCCTGTTTGCAGGACCAGCCCACTGCCCCAGCCCTGCATGCTCACATTTTGAACTCTGGGAACTGCTGGTACTTCTGGAACTCTGCTTCCCACTCCTGTTGTGTCCTGGGGGGTTTCATCTCCTTCACCAGGTGCCAGTCCACCATGGACAGGCCGGACTCCGTCAGCCTGCGGGCAGACAGAAGCAGCGCAGCTCACTCCCAAGCACAGAGGTGCCGGCCTCTGAGAGCTACAAACAGGAGCTTACGGAGGACCGACGGCCCAAACCATACGGACCGACAGCCCCGCGCCCAGCCGAGGCCCCCGCTCTCACCTGGTGACACCGCCCAGCACTACAGCACCCGCTACGGCGCCGCTGCAGGCGAGCAGCCATCGCCCGACAGCGGGAGGGACGGCGGGAGTGGGCTGCTGCGGGAGACCGCGGCGCGGAGGCTGACGGAGCGAGACGAGCGAGCGGCCGGGACGGAGGAACCGCCCGCACCCACCGCACGGCACCCGCAGCATCCCGAGCGAGCCCGGAAGTGGCGGCCGCGTGGCGGAAGCGGGGCGAGCGCTTCCGGTCACCCCTAGGCGTCACCATGACAATTACGTGCCACGTGACCCAGAGCCAGCAGCGACCCCCGCGCGCCGCCAGCGCAGGTGAAGGCGCGTGAGAGACGGGGGCGGGGCGCCGGGCCGGGACGGGGGCGGGGCTAAGGCGGAGGGGGGCGGGGCTTGGCCCGGACTGAGCGCGTCGGCCTCGCCCCCTCGCGGCCCGTGCCGGTGACGGAGGGCGCGGGCTCCGGGCCGCGAGGGGGCGAGGCCGGATGTTGAGTGCGGGAGGGCGGGGCCTGAGGCGGAAGCGAGCGGGAAGCTCGACGGGAGGCTGTGAGGCACCTGGGGGCCGCCATGGGCCGAGGAGCATCGACCGCGTCGTTCCTTC